>NC_143158.1:4271658-4871658 GCF_041381405.1 Jatropha curcas | reverse complement strand
AAAAGAGTGATCAGTCATCAGTTGATGATTTGAATTTTTCTTTTCAAATTAGTATTTTATTTTGGTTGTGTTCATATGAAGATGTCTTAATCAAATAGATACATGATTTGTGCACAATGATCCTTGATGGAATATAAAGTCTTATTGTGTTGCTAAAAAGTTCTTATTTGAACTTATTTAATAGGAGACTTGCAATCATATGGAGTGAGAAAGAACTCAAATAGCTTTTCCTACGTGTAAAAACAAAGTCCACATGGATATAAAGCTATCATCAATTTAAAATCATATTACTTTTTTATTATTATTAATATATATTTTTTTTTTGTACAAAGAGTAAAATTTTAAAACTAACTATACAATCCTTGTTGTTATGAAACCCATTAATACCATGAAGTAACCATAAGAACAGATCGACAGTATAATGATATGAAAAATGGATTTAAGTAAGAGGATAATAACTACTACCACCGCTATTATTATTATTATTATTATTGAAAAATAATACTTGGGATATTATAATGCTAATGATAATGACATACCCTTAACTTGGTTTGAATAGTATCAAAACATAATAAAAACTAAAAAATCCATGTTAGATAAAATATAGACCAAAATTATCATATAATTTTAATTATTTCAATCAAATCTAAGAAAAGGAAAAATAATGATTAAGGAAAAAGATTAATTGCATGCTTGTAGAAGATATTAATTAGTGAAAACTAATTATCATTTCTACATAAATTTGATTTATTGTAGCCTATATATTTCTTTTGGGTTAAAAGAGAAAAGATAAATTAGAATATATATATTTATAGAAAAAGAAAAGAAAAAATTGTTGAGAGAAGCTAATATTTATAGGTCTAAACTTATGAAAGGTACCAACTCCAAAGGATGCAAACCACAATTTTGACAAGAACATATTATTACTATTACACGGATGAAAGAATGGCTACTCATTTGATTTAATTAACCAATGAGGAATAAAATAATTATTTAATTATTGAAGAAGAAGAAGAAGAAGAAGAAGAAGAAGACACAAAACTTCTTTGCTAATTACCCATTAGTTTATAAGCTAAATAAGTCAACCAACAAGTGATTAAATATAATATTTTCCTATTTAATTTCGATAATAGTGAAGCAACTTTCAGAAAGCCCAAAAAAAGAAAAGAAAGAAGACAAAAATGTTAATATAATTAAAGAATTTGCTTTTTTTTTTTTTATAATATAAAAAAATATTATAATTCCTTGTCCCTTTTGCTTTTTTAAGTAGTTTTCTTTCCCCTCTCTAACTCTTCTTCTTTTTCTTTCTGCCTTCCAAGAAGCATAAGCATTTTTAATCTTCACAATGAAGTTACTTTCTTTTTTCCACTTTTTTTTGCCTATCTTTGCCACACTTGATACCTATTTTTTCCCATTTAAAAAGTATTTATTTATAATAATAATAATAATATTCATGTTCTCAGTGCTAAAAACTTTCTTTAAGAACTTCCAAAGCTTGTTGCTTGCTTTACTTTCTTCCTCCTTAATACCCCACTTAAATTTCATAATCATTAGCTTGATTAGATTATTATATCTTAATACACTTCACTCCTCATACTATAAATAAACAAATAATTTATTTAGTGTATTTGGGATATGCTTTTGGTTTAATTATGTCTAATCAAAGTAGAATACAAAAAATTGTCAACTTAGATGAAATTTTTTAGAGTTGTTTACTAGGTTCGAGTGGGGAAATATGTGCACGCCAGTCTTGGATATCTATAGCTAATGATGAGCATAATGACAAATTTTTCTTTATCTAATTCCAAATTAATTTTCACATTAGAAATTTAATTATCATGGGTATCTCTATTTTCTTTTTATTTTTTTTATGTGGTTTATTTTGAAATTTAAAAATTTTATGATTTTAAACAAAGAAATAAGAAAAATAAAATTTGAGTTGAATGAATTTATCATGTGGGGTTAAGAAAATCTTTATATGATCCTTCTATTTTATAGTCTCAATGAAGATTATAAAGCAACGCTTGAGCATGATGAAGCCACCATCTTTTACGGACCTACAATTTAGTATCAGCATCATGTGTAACCTAGAAAAGAAAGAAAGAAAAAAAAAAAAAAAATCTTGTAAGATCACAATTTGCTGACTAGAATGGACCTAAAAATGATTTCATAAAGAAAGGTTAGTGGTAAGGGCTTGTTTGGGAACTTAGTTTTTGCAACTTGAATCACATGATGGAGATACCAAAAAAATGAAAATGGCCTATATGCATTATTGGATTCCATGTGGGTTATGCATATATATATATATATATACACAATTAAAGAGGATAGGCATAAAAAGAAGAAGTCACTAATTTAATGGCTGTATTGCACCTTTTAAGTGGGTATTAAAAGCCTTCCCAATGTTCTTAGATAAAGCTATCCAACAAAATAATGCCTCTTACAGGTAAAGGAAGGGAAGAGATAAACTAAGGGTTGAAACTTTTTTTTTTTTTTTTTTTTAAATATAAAATTTACTTATTGTGAGGTATATTATAGTATGATACATTTCTCTAGTCTCAATTTGTACTTCTTTATCATGTAATTTGTAGTTTAGTGCATAAACATAATTTAAGTGCATGAAAAGTACATTACTGGTATATTCATTTCTTATAAACCCAATATAAATAATGCACAATAATTACCAAAAAAAAAAAAAAAAATACAACTTTCAAGTTATAATTGAGAGGGATTATGGTTTTATTCAGCAAAAATTAGTTATTTAAAACTGCTAAATGTTCTAGTAGTTGTCGGTTGTCTTACTAGCATTTCATCAAAAATTAAATAGAGATATTTCTTAATCTGTTTCGTTAAACTCTGAATATTAATATAAAAGTTACGTCGTTGAATATTATAATTGATGAAGATAGCGATCTAATCTCAGTTAAAGTACTAAATGCCACGTTAAAAGCTATAGCCAAATAGTACTTATATCTTATATACACAAGAGTTTAATAAAATGTTTTAAAAGAACTAATTTACTTAATTAAAGTTCAAAAACAATTAACAGGCTCGGTCGTTCGTGCAGTACACGCGCTTGAGCCATGGTGTGAGGATTGAAGTAAGAAAGTTGGAAAGAAGGCCCACACATGAAGTAGGTATTGGTCTGGGAGACTCCTCCAGCTTAAGTAAGCCCAAATGATTGGTTGTTTGGGCTTTTCTTGGATCCCTTTTCATGAGCCCCATCTCTCTTTTTAATATTTTTATATATTTTTTTAAAAAACAACCATACTACTTTTTCTCTCTAAACACTTAAATTTTTTAATTAAAAAATATTTTAAAAGTAGGCACTTGGGTAGGCTAGTAGGCTAAGCATAGGCTAACATTCTCATTCAGTTCCCATTTGAAGGGGACTAAGAACATTACTAAATATAGCATCCACTTTTTGTTTTTCACTTTCCCAAATAAATTACAAAAGGGACTTTATATATATATACACTCCTCTTTTCCTATTGTTTCTCATTTTCTGCTCAAAATAAAATACCACATAAATCCTCTTCCTTCTAATTAGAGAATATGCTTCTTTTTTTTCCCCTTTAAAGCTATATTCTGAATTTTTTTTTTCTCTTTTTAAGTTTTTTTTTTCCGAACATGTATTTCCATACTCGGATCCAAGGAAATATTCAGGTAAAACATTTTCAAAATTTTACATAGAGATGTAATTCATATTTGTATCCAAGCGCTTGCTATTTTATTAATTAATTTCAGCTCATTCTTAAAATTACTAATTATTTTTTTTTTTACTTTCATTTTTCTTATTAATATCATAATAATAAATTCATCTCCCTTTGTTCTTGTTCTTATTATTATTTTTAATATATTAAAAAGTTATTACTAAAAGTAAAATTTGTAAATTGTGTTAAAACTTCAATTTCTAGACATTTGAGCATGTCTAGATAGTCTTGTATTAAATCTTTATTATTATTATTATTATTATTGAGAATCTTGTATTAAACCTTCAGAATTTGTGTTTTAAAAAATTGTCATTCTCTTAATGAAAAAACCAACCAAAACACAATAAAGCTATTTATTTATTGAAAAAAATGTGATTTTCACCCTATCTTCTAAATATCTTTTGTATGCCATACATGATTATTGTCTGCAGCAGAGGCACATTGTTTATTGTTTATTTTCTTCTGTACCATCTTTTTTTTTTCACCTTATATAATTTAATTATTGAGCAGTAGAGTTCGTTTACCATTCCAACAAACACGGTATCAGTAAATTTTATACATTTTTAACCTTATTACAAAAACTAAAAAATAAGGATAAAAGGTCCACTAGGCAGAATTAATTTTGCCCTCACCAACCTTGGAATAGAAGGGAGATAAATGTCAGAATATTGATGATGAGGGGAAAATATAAATAATAAATAAGAAAAAAAGAAAAAAAAAACATATAAATCTTTTAAAGGTCTAAAGAATGAATGGCTAGCTGTTGTTGAATAATAAAGAAGCAGTCTTAGTTAAAGATATAAATAGCAGTAGACTCCACACAAATAATCTTTAGAGGTTAAGTGGCATAGGAAATTTGAGAAGCATCTTTCAGGAATTGCGACTAATTAATTTTATTCTGTTCAAATGGGTCCAATTCCAAATCCATTAACTATTTTGCCACATCCCAGCACTCACTAATGCTTACAAAAGGACAAAAAAAAAAAAAAAAAAAAATAATAATTTAATCTCTAACTTGCAAAGTTCATAAATTAGCAACTCAATTTATGACAAATAATACCTTTCTAGACGTTCATCCGTCTTTAAAAAGAATGGTTTAGAAATTATAAACTGGCATGTCAAATTTTTTTTTTTTTGAAAAAGAATAATTATCAGAATTTGAAGGTTTACCTTTTTTTAAATCACAAGAGAAATAAATAAATATTTAAAAAAAAATGAAAGAAAAATCTATGGCAATTGTGGAAGAATATATAGCAAAGAAATAATAGAGATTTTTATAGCAACTGGCACGTCTTGTCGTGGGAGACAGGCAGAGGTCTTTCGATGTAAAAATGTTAGAATGAAGTATGAAGAGAGAACCCACTGCCCAGCCACCAACACATGCACATGCACCTGCACCTGCACCTGCACCTGCACCTGCACCGTCCCAATACTAACCCATCATTTCTCCTGTCCGTACAACCAGTTGTAGAAGTGAATATTACCAAAAGAAATCTGTAATCGTAGTGTGGTTGACCAACTTAGTATTGTTCCCCCTCTAGGGGAAAATTTTCTTTTCTTTTCTCGTGCCCAAGATTGTGGAAGGGAACGACAATGGATTTCATTGTTCAAATTACCAATCAACTTTGGTTTAATGATAAGGTCGGTTCACGACTTTCTGCTCTTTTTTTTTTTTTTTTTACAAGAAAAGAAAAATTCGGATAGATTGTATGTGCATTTTCCATTAAGTTATGTCTTGTTGTGTACGATTTTCTCCGAAAATAACATATTAAATTTATTATGAATTTAACCTTAAAAAAATTTAAAACAATTGGACCAACTTTATTACATAAGCTGTTTGAGCAAAAACATGGACAGGCGTATTGACTTGCCTTCACCCAATGAAATATAGTAATTTGGATTAAAAAAGTCTAGAGTTATTAGCCGTCCTAATAGCTATAAACTATTTAACTAGCAGTTTATCAAACGTTAAAAAGAAAAAGTAATATTTCATCATCGACCATTTTATTCATGGATCGAATAGGCTGCAGTTACATAAAAAAAAGGTAATTCTATGGTCCAACTACTTGTAAAACCTTTTATAATAGAAATAATTTAAATCCGATTTCATTCACATGGGTTATTTTTATTATTATTATTATTATTATTATTTGAGAAAAGAGTTTACTATTATTGAAATTGGGTAGATGGAAAGTAATGTAACCAATAATATAAATTTTGAAATGTACTAGTTTCCTCCATAGATTTCATTCATACTGTCTCACGCGAAGAGAGAGGAATAATGAGCACCTGAAGGCTTGAGTGTTACTGTCAATTTGTCTGCCACAACAGTTAGAACAAGGTGTCAAAATATAACTATATAAGTCAACTTCTTTTCATCTAAGTTAAGCTATAATGATATTCTCAAAAAAAAAAAAAAAATGTAATTATAATTGAATTTGTGACAAGATTTATTTATCTTATTTAATAACGTAAAAACACATTCTAAGTTTTGTTATTCATAAAATTTGACTAGAGAATTTAGGTAGTTTGACTAGAGAATTGAAAGTAATTAAGTGAACCGACCTTCAATTAATTAAATAAAAAGCAAATTGATTAACTAAATCATAATAATTAAAATCAAGACAATGATTATGTTAACAATAGTATCTGAAAGTTTTGTGACAAGAATCCGCCGACGTTTTAAAAACAACCACAAAGTATAAAGTTCTAATCAACAAAAGGAGATTTTTTTTAACAAGGCGAAAGTAATAATTAGGGTCAAATGCCCTTCCTTTAAGCATAATTAAACTAATTAATCATAAAAGCTATATCTCCCTTAATTAATTAATTGCTATCCACTCAATTACCTTAACTTTGGCTATAAAATTTGGTTCATTCTACTAGAAGGAGAAAGCTTACTTACAATTAGGGCAAGTAGTTATCTAATAAACCTATTTCGAGTGTAATTGATAAGAAACTTTGATTAGCCAGACACTTTCGTAAATATGGAATAATGAAAGACAACGTAAAATTATTTAAATAAAACAATCAGATGGTTGAATTTAAATCAACAGGAATAAATTGCATTTTCAAGTGAACTTTATTTATAAGATGTTCAAAGGTCGAGTCATAAAAATGAATTTTGATTTGTAAAGAAAATTATGCGTTGTTGGACAAAATATAATTTTTATAAAATTTAACATTTTCTAAATTCAGTAAACAGTATGCAATATAGTAAAAACGAGTTTGGTGACATGTATGCTCGCATGGGCATTTTTCTTCAACTCAAAAATAATGTGTAGAGGAAACTCTATGTGATATGATGTATAGTTAGGAATTTAGGGTTTTCTTGGAAAATAATCACGAAAGTCTTGTGATTTTGACCATCTTGACCATAGTCTTATGTTTTCATAGTTGAAGTTTGACTAGCATAGATTAGAAGGAATCAAGGGAACTAAACATAACATATATAGGTAAATAGGATTTGCAAAACCCTAACCTTTTCGATTATAAATAAATTTTATTTATCTTGTCCAATCATAACCGCATTTTTCAGCTTTTTTTTTTTTTTTTGATCAGCCTTTTTTGGTTAGGCAAAGCTAAGCATTATCAGGAAAAAAAAAATGAAAAATTCAAAATAACTTAAAATTTGGATAATGTTGGGAAAAAACAATTTTGAAATTTTTATTAGTTGAGAAATGAATATTAACTACTTATTAGAAAAAGAAATTGAAGAGTTTTATTATACATTTTTCTTTTTTAGATTTTTTAATAATATTTTCACATGCGTTTTTTTTTAATATAAAACTGATTTTATTTTAGAGTCGGTAATTTATCTTTCTTTATTTTATTTTAAACATTAATTTGAAGACATCAGAAGCTATAATTTCATTGGTGAATAGTAGTTAATGAGACCAATGAGTGAAGAAATCATTATGACTCAGAGACGTAGTTAATAACAACCTATATATTGTCATGTCCAAAGGTGGCCCTCCTTCTTCCAATTCTGCCCCCCTTTTACCATTTTATTTTCAATTCTAAAAAATATTAATAATAAAAGAATTTAAGTACTTGTACTCAGAGTGTAGTTGTTTTCTTCTGTACACATGTATAATTTCCTTACTGCAACCAGTGAAATTTTTAGTGATGTTAATAATTGTACTTGTCAAGTTGCTGATCCTCTTTAAGATTCAGCACTGCATTTTGTACCAAAGGATATCCTGCAGCCTGGTTCCAGATCTTGGGAAATTATGCATAATTTGTATACCATATGCATAACCAATTAGTATTACCAAATGCGTTTCTAGGCTCGGATTATTGTAGCATTCAGGTAAAATAAAAGGCGGAGCTAAAATCTGAAAATGGAGATAAAATAATTGAAAGCATGTTAAATGGGTTAGGATTCGAGGCTCATTAATTTTGAATAATTTTTAAAAAACAAAATAAAAAAGAAAACAATTGCTTCCTTTTCGTATACATAAATTGTCTCTAGATAAAACTCTTTTAACAGTACATTTCTATATTTTGAATTCTTAATTTTGTAAGTAAGCTCATACGAAAGGTATGACTACGGTCTTTTAGCATTAATGAAAGGAAAAATGATTGTTGATTGAAAGATAGTAACAACATTGTTATCACGTTGTTGGCGGTTGCTATAAACACGATAGAAAGCATTGAGCATTGAATAAAAATGTTGAAAAGAAAAGGAAATAAAAATCTTTAATTTAATTTAATTAATCTACTTAGCAATGTACACGTTGCATTGGCTTACCTTTTTCTTGATTAATTGATATTAATAATTGGGATAATTAGATAATTTATCCATAGAAAAAATCCACGAATTATTTGTCTTTCTTTTTCTAGATATGAGGTCTGATTTAATGTGATTGTAATCATTTCAAGATTAACGTGTCATTTTGACCCGACGTCAGAGTAAAAAACACTAACTATTGCTAGTCTTTTAATTTGAAAATTTTTTATAAAAAAAAAAAAAAACGTTTTTAGCACCATTTGTACAAAACACAAAATCAGTGCAAAGGACTGTAATACCCTTCAAAAATGTTAAACAAGTCTGGCCTTACTGATGTGGTTTCAGGTTGAAATTGTAAATACATGTTTATTGTGCCCGGTTGTAGTAACTCTTTTTATTTATATATTATTATTTTCATTAATATTATAATTTTTTGTCATAACAAACTACTAATAAGAGTCAATCCAATGTGTGATTACTCTTTTTATTTTTTATAAAAATAAAAATAGAAAGAAATATCAAATTAAAGTATTTTCAATTATATAAAATTTTATTATTTTACTACAGGGTTTATGATGTTATTCTCATCCGTTCCTTTTTCTTTTTCCAGCTAATAAAAAGAATAATTTACTTTTGGCGAAATAGAAAATAAAAATTGATGATAAAAACGACCGTTGACATCATCAAGCTAATTATAATGTTAAGAGTAATACGTATAGATTCACTATGAGCAGCACCTTAACCATCAAATCAAAATTGTAAATAAGCAAAAATAACAAAGTCAACCCAAAGTTTTATTAGTTGGAATTTTACATGATTGACTTTTGGATCTAATAAGAGATTCTAAGAGTACGTCCAATTGAATTTAAAGGGCACATCATAATTACCCAAATCAAATGCACATGAATTGAAATCTCTCAAATTTTCATTTGAAACTTGTCTTTTTTTTTCTTTTTTTTTTTTCTTTTCCCTGATTAATTGATTACATGTCATTAAATTTCTATGTGGAAGACATCCTACTTACAATTCACACTTCCACCCTATGGCCCAAGTTGCCGGTACAACCCATTAACCCTTAGCCAGCCAATACTCACTAATTAACAATAATAATTACTTAATTCAATAGGAGTATGGTTACCCATCTACTAATCTAACTTTAATTCCAATGCTAACTACATTTTTATAAAAGGTTAACCTGCGTAATACTATAATATTTTACCTTTTAATATTTTATAAAAAGTTATTCGAACAGCTAACAATTAAACTATACCCAAATAATTAACGGCTACTAAAATATTTAATTTTGTCGAATAGGAACATGCGCACCAACCGCTACTACTAATACATCCGATAACTACCGAAGCACGAAGAAGGCCAAATGCTGGAACCAAATTAGTTTATAATTGTAGGTAAAGTAAAAAGATTAATTCTTTAAAGATCTTCTCCTTTACTAATCAGAAAACCCAATGATATCAACAATTCACTTTTATGACAAGTATGGTGACGTTCTTGTAAGTCTTCAACTGGGCTTATAGGTTGATTTTTATTTTTATTTTTATTTTTATTATATACCTAATTATATAAAATAAATGTATATTTGAATATTATTATTATTATAATAGATGTAATGTCCCTACTTGTGTTACTAACACTTTACCACTCCTAACCCATCATATAAATTCTCCTATGAACAAAAGGAATATATATAGACATATCACCATCCCTCTCATTCTCTCTCTCACATTCATTCTTGAATGCTGGTTTAGTTCTTGCTCATCTTCCGCTGCTAACCTGTACCGTTCAACAACAACAAAAACAGCAAGAGAGATTAAAAACAAAATAGAAAAAAAAAAAAAAAAACAATTATTCTCACTGGTACGTAAGACCCCCCTCTCCTCTCTCTCTTTCTCTCTCTCTCTCTCTTAATCTTCTCCAGTATTTAAGGAATACCCTTATGGAGAGCTAATTAATCTCTCTCAATTACCCTCTAATTAAATCTGGGGCTAATTTTTCAATTTAGTCTCCACTATTCGCTCTTCAACACAGTTTTAGCCAAATGGATTTTCTTCAGTTTTTTAATTTTGCTTAAACTCAAATTTCGTGTTGTTGACATAAACATTTACTACTAGTCCTTGTTTCTTTAATATACTACTAGTACTAGTAGTAAAGGTGGTAGTAGAAAACTTGGTTTTCTTGTTATTGAATCTGTTTGATGGGTTGCCTAAGAGAAATAGAAGGCAAACAAGCTCATGATCCAATATTCATTGAAAATATGAAAAGATCATGTCCAAGGTGTGTATGCGTGCCAGGGCCAGTAATTGTAGGAGCAGGGCCGTCAGGATTAGCGGTAGCTGCTTGTTTGAAAGAAAGAGGAGTTCAAAGTACAGTATTAGAAAGATCCAACTGTATAGCTTCTTTATGGCAGTTAAAGACTTATGATCGGCTTAGACTTCACTTGCCAAAGCAATTCTGTCAACTTCCTCTTATGGGGTTTCCAGATGACTTTCCAACCTATCCTACAAAGCAACAATTTATTGACTACTTAGAAAAATATGCAGAGAAATTTGATATTAGGCCACGGTTTAATGAGACTGTATCGTGTGCAGAATATGATAAAGTTATTGGGTTTTGGCGCGTGAGGACTGTGGGGCCTAAAGCGGAGGAGGTGGAATATGTTTGCCGGTGGTTGGTGGTGGCTACCGGAGAGAATGCGGAGGCGGTGGTGCCTGAGATTGAAGGAATGGGGGAATTTGGAGGAGATATAAGGCATACAAGTTTGTATAGAAGTGGAGAAGAGTTTAGTGGTAAAAGGGTTTTGGTTGTTGGTTGTGGGAATTCAGGAATGGAGGTTTGTTTAGATCTATGCAATCATAGTGCAAAGCCTTCACTTGTGGTTAGAGATACAGTAAGTACCCTTTTCTTTCTCTCTCTTTCCTTAAAGCAAAACAAACGCACTATTGAAAGGTTCTTTCTTTCTTTATGCCTTTTTGTCAAATTCAGTTCTACGCTTCCTCCTAACACTAGTTTGTTTTTAATTGATAAGAAATACCCTTTATAGAATCAGAATAAAGAAACAAAACCCAGATTTTTTTATTTTTTTAAATGAATGAAAAACTCAAGCAGAAATTGCACTTGAAAGGTTCTTTCTTTATATATGCCTCTTTGTCAAATTCAGTTTTAGATTTCTTCATAAGACTAGTTTTTTCATTGAATAAGAAATACCCTCTATAAATGCAGCATAAATAAGCAAAACCCATATTTTATTTTTCAAAATTTTTGGAAATTTTAAATGAAAATTGAAGTAAAACCTAATGGAGTACATGTTAAAAAAAAGCAATAGTTATTAAGGCTCGTAATTTCTTTCATTCATTCATGTAACGATTTGAAAGAGATCGTGCTAGTGGGCTTCAAGTCCCAACAGCAACTTATTTTTGAGTGGATGTGTGAAATTTTCTTTTATGTCAACAAAAACAAAAAAAAATAAAAATAAAAATTCTCTTAGAACTTTCACTTTCTTGGAATACTCGAGCATGCGCAAGATTGAAGTAAATATGAAATGATTTACATTTATTTGTGTTGATTGTTGTTGAATAGGTGCATATACTACCAAGAGAGATGCTAGGAAAATCAACGTTCGGGCTATCTATGTGGTTGCTTAAGTGGTTGCCTACGAGAACTGTGGATCGGCTGCTGCTGGTGTTGTCAAGAATTGTGCTCGGAGATACGGCGAGATTGGGATTGGACCGGCCGCAATTGGGTCCCCTTGAACTCAAGAACTTGTCAGGAAAGACCCCAGTATTAGATGTTGGGACACTAGCAAAGATCAAAAGTGGAGACATTAAGGTACTTTCGTTCCTAATCATATCATATCATCTTCTTGTATATCACATCACTTTTTCACAACTCTTACGCTTTGCTTGCTTTCTTTGATGGATTCTTACTGTTTCAAAACAATCGTACCTTTTGCTTTTCTTGATTTCATAGGCACTGTCTCTCTTACCTCCACCCCATTTTCTCCCTTTTTGTTCCCTTTCCTTTTTCTTTTTCTTTTTTCTTTTTTTTTTCCATTAACCCATTAATTGTTTAAGCTCCAAGAATTTTTTTTCCACTTCCTATTCAATTGGACTTAATTAAATTTATACTTTTAATCTTTTGCACTATAAGATAGATAATTATTAGAGTACAACTAGTTTAGTGTTTTAAATTGAATTCTTGAACATATTTTTTTAGTAATAGAAATAATTATTGTTTGTGTAGGTCTGTCCAGGAATTAAGAGGCTGAAAAGACACAGTGTTGAGTTTGTTAATGGGAAAACAGAGAACTTTGATGCCATTATCTTAGCAACAGGATACAAAAGCAATGTACCATCTTGGCTAAAGGTAGCCTTTTTAACTTTTATTAATATTTTTATTTTATCCCTATCTTTTTATCAAGTGTGTGTGTGTTGATCCATAAGGATACATTAAGTTAAAAAATAATAATTATGGGCTTGAATTGAATTGTCAGGAAGAAAAAATGTTTTCGGAGAAAGATGGGTTACCAAGAAGGCCATTTCCAAATGGGTGGAAAGGGGAGTGTGGGCTATATGCAGTGGGGTTCACTAAACGTGGTATTCTTGGTGCTTCAATGGATGCTCAAAGAATAGCAGAAGACATTGAAAGGTGTTGGAAAGCTGAAGCTAAACACTCTATGGCTTTTGCTAAATCACTTTTGCCTCAATCATCACCATGAATATTATTTTTTGAAAAATTTTTTGGTTTTTGATTTACATATAATAATATATAGAGAAAGAGAAAAAAAAAAAGAATTATTTCTTTGGAAAAAAATACAGGAGAGATATTTGGAGGATTTTTCTTTTTCTTCTTCTTCTTCTTCTTCTTCTTCTTTTTCCATAGTGCCAATGGACACAATTTTGGTACTAAAAAAAAAAAGAGAAAAGAAGGAAGAAGAAGAAGAGAGTTTACTTTGTAGCTGGGAAAGGAGGATTAGAGGAGAAGAGAAAAGAAAAGAAAAGAAGGTTTGTTTGTGGGGGGACCTCAGCTATGTGTACATGTTGTACATTACCATTTTTCTCTAATTAGGTATGACTTTCTAGAGAGGGGAAAGAGAAGGGAGGGAGAGGGTGGTAGGTTGTTTGGCATTTGTTTGCTAAGTGATTTTGGTTATTGTGCTTAACCTTTTCTTTACTTTATTTTTTCAAAAAAATTAGTGGGGGAGTTTGGAGAAGATAACATTCTGTATGTTTTTCCCTAATCTTTTCTTTTTCAATTTTTTCCAATTTTTTTAGGGTTTTTTTTTTTTATTTTTATGTTTCTTGTCGTAACTTTTAATGAAAATTGAAATGACTTCTAATTGAAATTTCTTACTTTCTTTTTTATAGATCGTTGAATTTTCTCTTTCTTTTTATTTTATTTGGCTTTGACTAGAGTTCGAAGTTCCCATTAATCTCGTAAACAAATCGAGTACAAATGAATTAAATCTAGTTGATACAATTTGCAGCAAGCAGGACCACTGTATGAGCATATGATGATCACCAGAATCTTAATAATTATTAAATGAATCTCATTCGGCTTTTCATTGCCCATTACAAAACTGATATGCATGTGTGCACCAACCCTTGTGAAATCATGAGTCCACTAAAAGCTTAATGACCCATTTGGGTTCCAAACAACACTAACCCAATACATATATATATATATATATAAGAAAACACAGAACGCATGCGCGGATTATAAACGTCGCCGTTTTCAAGTCCCAACATCTTTATATTCAGAAAGATATTATTTTACACACTCGCTTGATGTAGAAATTAGATAAAAGATTAAGTTCTTCGTGATCTAAATAATTTAAGAAATTTCGTTTATGCCCAGTTTCAAGAGGATCTAAGAAACGTTAGAATTGTGGTATTGGTGAGCCAATAGAGCAAAGTGCTTGAGCATGCATGAGGTTTCGTTTTGGGGGTAAGTAGGTAAACCTGAAATGGGCAAGCAATTGTGATATTCTTGGAATCTTCTTAACTAAAAGTGATAATGGTGCTCTTCAAAGGCCATTTACATATCAAGTGAATGGGGAGACCCACCAACAGTCACTATTTTGATATTTTAATCAACCAGATTAAAAGTTCAATTATTTTGGCAAAAAATTGAAATCACTTAGATATTGATTGATCTCTGACCCAAAGTTAAAAAGTGAAACGACATGAAATATTATTCATGGAAAAATATTTTAGTTCGCCATTTAGAATATGTGTTCGGTAATATAGCATTTGAACTAACTAGCTCTTGAAAATTAAAGTTATATTTTATAAAACGTCAACTCATGTAATGTTAGCCGCTACTCAAACAATTAACAGCTACCAAATAGCTAATTTTGCCGAACATATGATAAAATTATAGGATTTCAAATTCTAACTAGATAGAGCTAAATTAATCAAGGGTAATGGACAAATTGTAATCGAGAAAACAAATGTAGGTAGATTTGATGTCAGTATCAAACCTAAATATATCCAACAGCATGTGATTCTAGTTATTATAAGTAATCTATTTAAGCTTAATTAATTGTAATCACAAGTCAATTAATCAAGCAAATTTAGCGGCTGAGATTTCTACAATTGAATGAGAAAAAAAAAAAAAGAAAAAAAAATCTTTCGATGCAATATTCTTTCGAAAAAAAATTTAATGTTGTTGATCTTTTTTTTTTTTTTTTTTTTGTCATGTTATATATTTTATCTATACACACTTTCGGTGATAAGTTGCAAGTTCGTTAAAATTATAATGTTTTCAAGTCAATATTAATATTTTTTGAATATTAATAGCAAAAGTGTTCTTGATTTGTCAAAATCTCATGTCTTTTAATAGATTTTTCAAGAAAAGATATACTGTCTTTGGTCCTGTAATAATTCTCATCCGTATTTTAAATCTTGAATGAGCTTGACAAAACATAATCATAATACGAGAATTAGGGTTTTTTTTTTTTTAAAGAAAATGTAGGTGGTGGGTTTTTTTTTTTTAAGATTGTATAAGCCTTATAAATATTTATTTAATATAAGAAAAAAAAAATATCGAATCTTGTGGGTTCGAGAATAAGGACATAGCCTCTCCAACAATGATTTGAGAGAGAAGAGAAAGAGAGAAAAATCAACATCAATGAAAGGCATCTTCTTCTTCTCCAAATTCTATTTAAAGCCGAACAAGAGAAGTTGCATGGCCCATGAGATCCAAATGGCCAATCTAAATTGGGCCCCCTTTCAGCCTTTATTACCATCAACTGTCCTTTCTAATTTCCCCTCCCTACCTTCTCACTTTTTTTTTTTTCTCTTTTCGTACTATTTTTTCAATTATATACTAATCGCCAGTTTAAAAGAGGGTAACCTTCATGTAACGGTACAATTATTCAATTTATATTATTTAGTATAAAAAAAGGTGAGCTTATTTTGAGTATTGGAAGAAGAATATTTAAAGTTCGATCTATTATCATATTGTGAAGAAGAATATTTAAAGTTCGATCTATTATCATATTGTGAATGCACTCACCACGAGATCATGTCTTGGTATGTAATTTTCTTTTTAACCTTAATACTTAACTTGGTAGCCAAATATACGATGGAAATTGAAAAAGGAAGATGGACGTTCATGATCCTCTCAACAAAGTTTCTTAGGTTTTTTTAAACTCAGGTTATACGTAGGTGGTTGAATATTTCTTATATAAAATTGTACTACTTTAATTTGTTAGATACACATGAAAGGAAGCTGTGTCATATTTCTGTCTTCCAAAGAAACTCTAATGTCCACTTCAAACATTTTTTGTTTACATGATTGGAATCATATAATTATATTTATAATAGTCGAATTAATTTGCATCTAGTGCTAAATGACAGTATGATAGATACAAAATGAATCATAATCAATTAATTAGTTACTTTTGTACTCGAGAAATCAAAGTTTTTTTTAAAAGATATGGAGGGTGGGACAGAAATTAGCAATTTAGTGAATATTATTTTAAAAAATTATATATAAAAAAAAAACTCATTTAATAGTATATTATTCTCTTTAATCTATATTCATTAGGAGGTACAATAAGTCGAAATAAAACGATAAATTACACAATAAGGATAGTCTTGTCTTGACTCATCAAATTAGTGAAAACTCTTATTATAGAGAGGACTCGAATTCAAAATCTCGCACTCTTCACATTAGTGCAAAGACCAACTAAACCACACTAATGATATATCAAATAAAATTATTTTTTGGTATATATATAATAATTACGCTAATCAGAAAAGTTGAAATACTAAAAAGAAGAGTAAAAACCAATTTCTAGTTGGATCAGTGAGAGTAAACTGCATCTTTAGATAAACTCTACTTGAAATGTAAAGTTAAGAGTTTGAAATTTTGGAATTTTAACTATTAGAAGTGTTTTACCTGCACAGCGCTTTCAATCCAAGTGTCTGAAATTTATATAATAAGAAAAAAAAAAAAAAAAAAAAAAAAAGGAAGAAAACTAGAAAGAAGATAGGGTTAGGTTTTTCATTATGTATGAACCAAACTCCAAAGGCATGTAGTTTGGTAGATCAATTGATCAAAAGCAATCTTTTTTCCTACAAGGCAGAATTTTGCCTAAGCCACCCTAAACTTAAAGGAAAAGGAGAGTGGTCCTTTGCTGCGAAGGTGTATGTATATGATCCACAAGGTGATGATAGGACATTTTTCTCAACTTAAATTCCTCTTCAGACGTACATACTCATGGTGCACATGGCCACTCATTTGGACCAACCAATTTAAAAACCCTAATTTATTATTCGTGGTCCAAAATATTAAAAATTAAAAAATTAAATTAATAATAAACATTAATTTTCCTAACGGTTTGAAATGTACATATTAATTCCCTTCACTCATTTATGCCATTTGCTGGCTTTAAAATTGATTGCAAAAAGTCCATATCAGACCAGATGGTGGGGAACTAATTATCATTGTCATATACACATATCCTCCTGGAATGTCTGTCACTAAATTAATTAATTTCATAATAGTAATTACATAATAATAATTATAATAATACTGAATATAAAATTTAAGATTTCTAATAAAAAATTGTAAAAAGAGACTATATTTCTGAGCAAACCTGAGCATAAAGATTGGAAATTTTATGAAAACGATAATTATCTGGATTTGTGATTATTATATGAAAATACTCAAAGATTGGAATTCGTGGTCTTAGAATGAATAGTCTACATGTATATAGATAGAAGTTATGAATATGTATATACAAGTATTGAGAAAGACGAAAGAGAAAAAAATTTGTATAAATTCTGACATTTCAACATGTCTTTTTCTGTATTTATTGTTTGTCATATATCAGAAAGAAAATGAATTACATAATAGGACAAATTTTTCTCCTCTTTTCATAAGTATTCTTTTATCTACTGAGATTTTAACTAAAAATAATTTGAAGACTATATATATTTATGGATATATTTATTTCACATAATAATAATAATAATAATAATAATAATAATAATGTGGTCATATATTGAGATTAATAATAATTATTATTATTTATATTATTATATATGTAGTTGGTCATTTATGCTTTTAATGAATAATTCGGTAACCGGTAACTGACGATTGAATTCACTCAATGATCTTTATAATAGTAAAGGGTTGTATATGTAGAAAATTATTTACACAGAGGAATAAATATAAAATTTTGAAATGAGATTAATCTCGTAATAATGGAAATACTCATGGGTAAATAATAATAATATGAAAAAAAAAATATTTAGCATGCATATATACACGTGCCATCTCACAATTATTCAGCTAGCTAATTTTTTTTGATAGAATTATTTTTGAGTAACTCCAAGCCTAAATGATTATTCTCAAGCAAAGTCTAAAAGTGCATTCCCACTGTATTTGTGCAATTTGAAATCAATATAATTTCCAAATATTTGGAAAAATAATTTATTTATAATATAAAAAATATAATTGTTAGTTTTAGCAAAAATTAGATCAGCAAATTGAGAAGAGTTAGCTTTTATCCAATGCAACAAACCATACCGACAACGAATTAATAAGCTTTAATTCTAAATTAGTTCGTCTCCATTCTGCTATATTCATAATTAAATCGGTACTAGATAATTAATGTCAAGAGATAGTGAATCTTTCGTGACAATTTCTCTCCAAATAATTTCGATTCTCACTCTTCTTCGACAAGAATCTTCCGTGACTAATCTACCATTCTTCATAATAAAAACCTTTATCGTATTTCTAATTACTATAAAGAATATTAAGGAGATTTATCAATAAATTTTGATTCAACGAAATTATAGTAGTTTCTAAAATTGTGAGATTGTGAATTAACTCCCCTCCAAAAAAGAAAAATGAAAGAGACTCATGTTCACATGCTGAACCTTATACCATGTTTGAACAGAGAGAAAATATAGGAAGAAAGAAATTAATTAATACTCCAACTAAGAGAATATTATTTTTCCTTTGTTTGGAAAGAAGAAGGAAAATGACATTTTTGTTCAAAATTTTCTTCTCTCCTTTATTTTCCCACGCACTTCATATTCTTTCCTCTCTAATCCAAACATAATCTTGAAGAATACAAGGTTTTTAGATATTCTTTGCCACCCTTAACAACAATTGACACCATAAAGACAAAGCTTTTCTTGCATGTATGAAAAGGGCAAGCGCGTGCATAGTTATGAGAATGACGCAAACACAATCATCATCATCATAAAACTAGCTCAAGAACAACACCGTCTCACTCTCTCTCTCTCTCTCTCTGTCACTCTCTGTTTTCCTCCCAAAAATTTGGGACCGCCACTTACACCCATAAGACTATAACAAGACTACCATGACCTTTCTTCTTCTTCATCATTTCCATTTCACATTTCAAAATCCAAACTTCTTCACATGATGGGTATAATATTTAGATTCCAAAGTGAAGAGTATCGTATCTCTCTCACTGTGTTGTTGCAGGTCCAAGAAGATACACTTCCATCTTAGTTAAAACATGGACAAAAGACCTTTTCTTTATCACTTTTAATTAAAATCCCAAGTAAGTAAAGCTTTTTCCACCAACTCACTTTGTCTATCAATCTCGTTTTTAGCACAGATCTTTGCAATTTCCTTTCATTCTCTACACTTGTCCTATTCCATATAGCATATGCCTTTCTATGTGAGACAGCTACATAGTGCACATAATTGAGCTATCATATATATATATATATATAAAGTTGCCTATATGTTTCCAACCCATTTTTTGAATTTTTTTTTTTTTTTTTACCATTATGTTAAGTCTTAAATGGATTATGCTTTTACGATTTTGAGTTAAGAATATCGTAGCCCATTCCATCGATCAATTTCTTCTCTCTTGTTTATATTTTTTTTTCCTTATTTTTTATTCATGCATCGAAGTAAAATCTACTGTTCTTTCATAATTTCGTAAAAATTCTAGTTCTGTATAATGATAAAATATATTGCATATTTAGCTTTCTTTCCTATTCCGCAATTTTGTGAAATATTCTCTGTTTGTATAAAATATATTGAATATTCGATTTTCTTACCTCAAAATTAGAATGAAAGCTAACAAACTTATAGAATTTTCATTTTTCTTATTACCTTTTTGAATAAGACAAACAAGGATATAAAATTTTAACCGTACCCTAGTCAATTTTCTCTTCAATGGGTACTCAAATTCTTTCCCACTGGCAAAAATAAAAGATGCTGCTAAGCACTCAGAAAAGAGTGCACGATTAATGGGATATCAAAGAGAAAAACAAAAAGAAAATCAAAAGTTTTTCTTGCTTTGGAACTTATTATTATATTTGGGTAGACATGGTTACCTTTTCTTTTGTGTTGCTTTATATTTGGTTCGTCAATTTATTTCAGGTGTTTGAAATTAAGTAGGATCCTGCTGGGAATTTGATGATTAGCTTTTCTTCTCTGGGTCAAAAGGCTTGTCTAGACCTTTTTAAGTATGTGAATCTGTGAAAAACGATCAAAGTGTTTCTCTCTGTATTA
The DNA here is from genome assembly GCF_041381405.1 of Jatropha curcas. Classification (NCBI taxonomy): domain Eukaryota; kingdom Viridiplantae; phylum Streptophyta; class Magnoliopsida; order Malpighiales; family Euphorbiaceae; genus Jatropha; species Jatropha curcas. The sequence goes on along the minus strand of NC_143158.1, from coordinate 4,851,186 downwards.
TTGTTTTGAATTTGAAGCTATTGATAGTGATTCTCGCAGTGACAAAATAATTACAGCAAAATTTTTGGTCTTTTTTGCTTTGCCAAAGTTGGAATGGAGCCATGATAGTGTGAAAAAGCAAAATTAGAAAACAAATGTGCGGTGAGCGTGGATCGAACACGCGACCTTCAGATCTTCAGTCTGACGCTCTCCCAACTGAGCTATCCCCGCGAATGTTTGCAAATCTTTCATTTTGATATAAATTTAAACTCTAGTTTTTCCTTTTTTTGTTTTGAAAGGAATGAAATTTTAAGTTAGTTTAATTTTGGTCAAGCTTATGTTTGTGGTGAGAACTTACTGTATAATCATATATACATCAGAAAAACTTTATATATTCATCTCAACTTTGCGACAATCTCTTTTTGACCATCTAGTTTGCATAACAAATTTATTTAATTTTCATATTTAAATAGTGATTTCAAGTAAACAATGTATACCTTAAAAAAAATTATAAAATACTTTAACATTTAAAAAGTATTATAATGAAATTGTCATAAATTATGTTTTATTATTTACAAATATATTAGAATAAAAGCTTCAAGATATAAAACAATGATAAATTTTCTTATACTATTTACCACTTTCATCGACGAATCAGCTGAACTAAACCTCCTTCAAAAATTTAAACCGCCTGTCTTCCTTTCGTTTGACATTTCTAACATACCAAAGAGGAAGAGGAATTTATGGGCCTGACTTATAGTCTAATGCCTTCTTTGTCTATTTGGGTTTAAGTAGCAATGTAATTGCTGAAATTAAATTGAATTACTTTGAGGCCCAAATCTCAATGATGATGGGCCTGCTTTAGTCCAATTATTGAACTATTACTGGGCCTTATTATTTAATCACCCAGTCCATAAGTACCCGCCCAAACCCTAACGCTAAACAGTCCACTCACAAAACCCTACTTCTCTTCTTATATATAAATACTCTAACGTTTCAAGCGAAAAGATTTTTCTCTGCTTATCCTCGAAATCGCCAGGTTGCTGCTGCTGTTGCTGAAGAAGAAATGGTGCTCCCTGCCTTTCTAATTTTCTGCATATAAAGGTTTAATTTTGTTTCTTGATCGGTAATTTAAATGAGTATTTTGTTTTTTAGGGTAAAGGAACAGGAAGCTTTGGTAAGAGGAGGAATAAGACCCACACTCTATGCGTTAGATGCGGTCGCCGGAGCTTCCACCTCCAAAAGAGCCGTTGCGGTGCTTGTGCCTATCCGGCTAGTCGTCTCAGAAAATGTATGCTCTGTTTTTTATCACTATTCTATAGTAGTAATATTTCAATTACAAGTGTATTTTTTATTTTCTTGATCTGATGATGAGAAGGGAAATCTTATATCATCTTTTAGTAGTTTGTGAAGGGAAATTCTAGTTTATTTGTCACATTTCTGAATTTTGTGCTTCTTTGGGTCTATTATTATCTTCCGATCCTTGGTGGTTTGATGCTTTACTTTTCTGTTTGCGAACCGGATGAATTTATATCATTTCTATTTGCAAATAAAATGAAATGACTTGTAAAAGGTTTCTCATGTTTGGTACCTTGCATGTTATATGCGTAAAATTCATTTTAATTATGAAGCCACATTTTTTAAAATTTTCTTGATTTCATACTCATTTATGAGTTAATTTGCAAATTGTACTAATTTTGGCTTAAGTTCAACCAATTCTATAATAGTCATTTTGTTAACTGTTGAGGTTCCAGTCTGCACATTAATTCTATTGTAGAATTTTTATAGAATTCTTTCGATTCCAGACAAGCTTCATTATGTGATTTATACTCAGTTGCTAGTTTATCATCGTGGCAATTGTGATGTAGCTTGTTTGTTGTTTGGTTTTCAGACAACTGGAGTGTGAAGGCTATCCGCCGAAAGACCACTGGTACTGGCCGCATGAGGTACCTCCGCCATGTTCCCCGCAGGTTCAAGACCAACTTCAGAGAAGGTAAATTAATTTGTCATTGATTTTCACTTTAAAAATGGAGCATTGTTTAATTGAATGTGCATGATTCCTTTGTTGGGATAGGTACTCAAGCCACTCCAAGGAACAAGGGAGCTGCTGCTGTCTCCTTATAAGTTCTACAACTGTAATGCAACTATTTTTGGCTTTCATGATTATCAATCTGCAAACCAGAATTTTGGATCATTGTTTAATGGCCATAACTAGTTATATGTTGGAGAGTTTTTTAAGCGTTGGAGAGTTACAAATTTTTCCTGTCATATTACATTATGATTTTTGGTGTTTATTACATTTTCTTTCTCATGGCATGTTCAAATATATTCAATACTGTCAATCTGAGATGAAATCGGAGAGCATGCATTTTGTTGCTGCTAGCCAGTGATGTGCTCTGTCCATCATGACATCATTGTTTCTCTGGTGCTATTGATGCCATTTTCATGGTTCTTGGTTATGCAAAAGTTTGCTTGATCTGGTTAAGCTTCTACTTCTTCCGTAGCCTAAAAACATTAACTTTCGTGAAGGAAAATACATAATCGTGCCTATTCAACTCGAACTCTACACTCTATCTTAGCTGAATAGTCTTTTCAGAATTTATTTGCAAATTCTACCAAAATCAATTTTATACTGACCAATTTGTTAAGGTTCTAATTTGTAAATGAATTCTATAAATTGTTTCCAGACTGCTTTTGTCAAACTGACTTCACGCTTCATTTAATGTCCGTTGCTTCTAATACTTTTGGGGCTTTGAGAGTTAAAAATATGTTATATTATGATTTTAGGTGTTTATTACTTTATTGCCAAAATATTAATAATAAGAACGATCATAATATTTTACAAATAACACTAGTCAAAGTAAAGATCTTAAACAATGCCATGAAGCTGCTAGCCAAAAACAATCCCAAGGATTTCACCGGCATTCTCAAATTCAATCAGATATGGTAAGAAATGTACATGATGGATGGTACAATCAAGTAGCATTCTCCGGTGCACAAGCAAAACTTGCAACCAGTCCAACACTGTCTTTCCAATATTGAAGTAAGGATCTGGTAGTCAATAAGGAAAGCCAATAACTACTGAGCCTCTAGTGTCTTCACCCTGCAGCTCTAATTCTTCCTCTGGTTTTCCCCCTTCATGGTTTAGGGCTATTTCTCTGTCTTGGGCAAGGTGGGGCGAGTATCTCTCACAGTCAATCATTCTTAATGAATGAATAACCTGAAAAGGAAAAAAATTCTGACCATCTAATAGTCTCTTGGAAAATTTTCGATACTGGATCACCATTTCTATCCAGATTAAGAGCCACTACACCCAGAAGTCGAAAACAACTGTGTCAATAAAAGGGTTTGCAAGTAATTGCAGGCAGAGGGTTTTTAGATATTATAAGACCTACCAGGATGAACACAAAAATACCAAATTCTAGACTATTTTATCTTAATGTTTGAGCCAGTAGTTCCGTAGTTGAGCCACGTGCAGTAGTATCTCATCACGACCTTGATTGGTGACGCTGCTGGTCATGATCCATGGGGGTGCTGTTTCGAAGAAGCCACGTATCAACTCTTGAAAGTCACTCACATTTTCTTCAGGCCTTTTCCCTCCATTCTTCTTCTTCTTTCGCTTGTCACATTTGGTGAAAATCAATGTCATCGGTATCTGGAAAAGAAAATAGATAGACCTTTAATCTCCCCCCTCATCAACCAAACTTTATATACAAAAAGCCACATTATCAACTCTAGTCTTTGCAAAACATTATCTTTCCACTAGTTCGCTACAAGTTCAGAGTGCGAACAACATTATGCATTTTATAGTGATAAGGGAAGTGATGCAGCCGACACCACTGACACATGTTTGTTTATGAAATTCAGGATTGGAACATAAAGTATCAACCAGAATATCAACATCCCATTTCCTGAACTGCTCAAGGGAAGAAGATAAAATAAGCCACCATTGCCTATCCATAAATGAGTTTAAAATGACAGATTAAAATTCATAACATGCCTATCTTATTCAATGTGCAGTCAAATCATTATTTCATAACAGGGAAGGAAAACAAAGAAAAAAGATGTCACCTGATTCTGACCCAGCCAACTTGCATATTCAAGATCAATTTTCTTTGCAGGGATACTTGCATCTATAAGAAGGAATACTGAGACCAAGGTAGAACGGTTAAGAAAATAGTCTTTAGTAAACTTCGCCCAATCAGTCCGAAGTTCCTGGGGTGCAGCTGCATACCTGTTTAGAGAAGAAACAAATGTGATACCTTTTACAACCTCTAACACTAGTGGTGCAAAGTAAAGTTCTAAGTCTATTTGAAATTAATAGTATGACTTCAAACAACATGCATAAGAAAATGAAAGCTAACAATTAGGCTTGTAATTGAAACTGGCCAACTCTCGATTGACTTGTCAAATTGTCAACCATAAGAATAAACTAATGCAAATGAAAAGGTTCCGTTATTGTCATTGATGCTAAAAGCACACATGCATTTGCAAGGGATTTTATTACAAGCACAGTGAGCACATATCAAACAGATACACCCCATAGGCATAGGAATCTCAATTTCATAATACCTGAACAGGTACATTATAACTTTTAGGAGCAAGTCAGATTGAAATGAAACCAAACAAACTGGATAAAGATACCAAAATCACACAGCCCAAGGATGATATAAGTAAGATACCTGAAAAATATTAGAAAGTCACAACGAATCGCTGTCAGAAATATCAGTAATCACAGAATATCAGTTTTGAACTCTTGTACCAAGCAACTTATATGTGTTCAGATAAAAAAGAATAAAACAATTCATACAAGTTCAACTATACACCAACTTGCAAGTCAGGCATTTAAACAAACCATACCCATATCCAGGCAAATCCACCAAGTACCAGCTATCATTGACTCGAAAATGGTTGATGCACTGTGTCTTCCCTGTGAGAGGAAAGAGCCAAAATCAAACTTTATTGTTAGGACAAAAACTAATAAATAATTCATGTTCTATCTAGCAAATTATAGTAAACGAAATTAACATAAGTCATCTCATTTATCAGAATGTCACTGCCAATTTCAAGAAGTCATCACTATCTTGTGAACATAACTAGTTCCTTAAAATTTCAGATTTTGAGGGTCAAAAAGCAATTCAATGTCATTTAAATCTGGCTCAGGTTCATATTTTTGTTTAACTAGGCTATGTTTGGTACGCCTATAAAATGAAACATGGTATAATCGAACTCATTTTTTTGCTTCAGCATCCAGAGAAATAACTATATTAACTAATCTTCCTTTCCAACGTTTCCCTACTCTTAAGTCCTCTTGTAAAATATGGATTTAGTTTCAACATTAGTAATCAACAGTCACCATCTCACAAGACTCGGTTAAAAGTTGAACAAATTTCCAAGAAAATAATCTCTCTCCTACAATGAAGTAAATAAATTAAAAAAAAAAAGAAGATATTTACAAACCAGGTTTCTTTGAGATAAGCGCGAGCCGCTTTCTTCTAACAAGCGAATTGAGAAGTGAAGATTTGCCAACATTAGACCTGCCCACAAGAGCAAACTCAGGCAAACCATCAGAAGGACAATCCTCAGTCCGAACGCTGCTCTTTATAAACTCTGCCTGCGTAACCTGAGCATCCCTCGCGTACTTACTCAATACTATATTCGACCATTTCAAGATTCTGGTACTGAGATTAGTATCATTGACTGGAACTTCAGTCTCCGGCGGGACAAAGAGCTTGTCAAGTGAAATCTGGATTTGGGTTTCCTCTGGAGAGGCCAAAATTTCATGGGTGTTTGAGACGTGGGATATAGGTACGGGCTCCGTTGTAGAAAGAGTGGATTTGGGTTTAATAATGGTGGAATATTTCAGTTTAGAAAAGAAATTGATGTTCAAAGGAGTATGCAGTGAAGGCGGTGAGTGGGTAAAGATAGATAAATGGAGTCGGGGAAGAAGAGTCAGAACCATTTCTCTTTGTTTATCTTTGTTTCTAGGATTAAGCACAAGGAGCAGACTGAAATATCTGAAAATGGCGAAGAAAGAAGCAACGCAGAACTCGTTTGGAACCAAAAAAAAAAAAAATCTAATTTCGAGCAAATCGGGTCATCCAGGTTCGGGCCAAGTTCATTGTGGAGCGTTCAATAAAACGACATATCCAGATACTGCTTAATATAGCCGTTCTGTCGTTTACATCGTAACAAACTAATAAAAAAAATTTCACTTGAAACGGCCGTCTTTCTGAAAACATGAATAGTCGTTCATCCGTAACAAAGATTGGACAGAATTTATGCCTATTGCTTATCGTGGCAGTTCTCTGGTTCATGTCGTTGGATAAACGACACTCTACTCAAAAGACGAGTGCTAACGGGCCAATAAGCTACTGCCATCTCATCACCGTTACAAATGCTAGCACCAATTGGATTTTGTCATCTCTCTCATCTCCGTTTCTCATATTCACAGCGTCTGCTTGGCTCCATGTTTACTCTTTGTTAGATCTCACCAGCTTGGATCGATCTTCGGGTCCACGGCATCGTATTTTTCATAATCGGTCAGCTATGGCTCCTCCGGCGCACTCTCAGCGAACGCCGTCGCCGTCTCAACCGTCCGGGTAAGTCCAGCTTCTCGATAACCCTAACCCCTACTCTAATTTCACATTTCAAGCTCTAAACACTCCTCAACTAAGCTAATCCCCAATTACGCTTCGTGCCTAACCATGTAAGTCAAACTTGTTACTTTCTTTGCAGAAAAAGCGAAGTGTCGGATTTGAAAACGCAGCTCCGGCAACTCGCAGGCAGCCGAGCTCCAGGAGTGGACGATTCTAAAAGAGAGCTCTATAAGAAAGTTATTTCTTACATGACAATAGGCATTGATGTGTCGTCTCTCTTTGGTGAGATGGTTATGTGCTCGGCGACATCTGACATCGTTTTGAAGAAAATGTGTTATCTTTATGTAGGGAATTACGCGAAAGTTAATCCTGATCTTGCTTTATTAACGATCAATTTTCTTCAAAGAGATTGCGAAGATGAGGATCCAATGATTCGAGGGCTTGCTTTAAGGAGCTTGTCTTCATTGAGAGTGGCGAATCTGGTGGAGTATTTGGTAGGGCCTTTAGCGTCTGGGTTGAAAGATAATAATAGTTACGTAAGAACGGTGGCTGTAATGGGAGTTCTTAAATTATACCATATATCAGCTGTAACTTGTTTGGATGCAGATTTTCCTGCTATGCTGAAACAATTGATGCTTCATGATCCAGAAACCCAGGTGAAGTTATCTTATAAATTTAGTTGAACAATGGAATGATTTTACATTAACTCATTGGTTTTCTATCTTATGGTTATTTAGGTTGTTGCAAATTGTTTATCTGCCCTGCAAGAAATTTGGGGCTCGGAAGCAAGCACTTCTGAGGAAGCTTCGAAGGAGAAAGAAACTTTACTTAGCAAGCCTGTTATATACTACTTTTTGAATAGGTATGATGTACAGCTTGGCTTAAACTTTAAGGTACCTGGTTAACTTCGGGAACCATGCGTTTATCACTGAAGGAACTTAACTTCTAATTGTTATCACATAAGACCCATCACACTTTTCTGCCATGCTAGTTTCGCCTCTTTGTTGTTTACCTACTGCTATACATTATAATTCGAATCATAATTGGTGAAATCATGGGCATTGTGCAATCACATTAAGCTTTTGTTGCACTTCATCTATACTTCTGTAGTTTTATGCTAACATCTCGTACACTTCTCTTATTCTTTATATAATAGAGCTTTGGTATCTAATGGAAACTTTATGCCGTTCAGGCTTTTCCCATTTCCCTCTCCATTGCTAATGTTGCATTGCATATACTTTAGCATGGATTTGTTCAAAATGTGAATTGACTGGATTTTACATATTTATTATGTTGTCATTTAAAGATAAGTTAACTCTTGATGCTATTGCCAGCAAGGACATTATTGTATAGCCGCTATGGTAATTCTCCATATTGTTACCTTTTTTACCACACAGAAAGACCATCTATTCATTGACGTAAATGATTGACACTGTGGTATAAGTTGGCTATTTTATGGTCTCATATGTTATTATTGTATCCAAGCAGTCCCTTGAGAGAATGGAATGACTCTAGTTATAGAAAGAACACTGCGAATAGAAGAAGACACATCATTGATTTTGTAGTTAATTAGAGAAATAATAGTATGTGATGAAGACGTGCTAATTTGAAATACTTATTAATAACAATTTAAGAAGAAGCGCATTTTAAATTGAACAACTTTGGTTTCTTCATGTCAAATGACAGTTTTTAGCTCTCTTTCATTTTTTTTTTTTTTTTTTTTTTCAATTTCAGGATCAGGGAATTTAGTGAATGGGCTCAATGTCTTTTGCTTGAGTTGGTTGCTAAATATGTACCTGCAGATAGCAATGAGATATTTGACATCATGAATCTCCTTGAAGATAGACTTCAGCATGCAAATGGTGCTGTTGTACTTGCAACCATCAAAGTGTTTCTACAGTTAACCTTGTCCATGGCTGATGTGCATCAAGAGGTGTGTATGGAAAATAAATTTTGTTCCATATTTAAATCGGACAGTATGAGAGATTGACTCTGATGTAACGGTAAAAGTTACTCCACTCATAACTTGGAGGTCATGGGTACGAGCCACGAAAACAGCCTCTCTGCAAAAGCAAGGGGAAGGTTGTGTACATCGAACCTTCAAAAAGCCTGCAAATGTGGGATGCTTTGTGCACTTGATTACCCGCTTTTATTTAAGTTGGACAGTATAAAAACTGGAAGAAGAGAGAATTCCTTACATTTACACAATCACACAACTTGCTATTGTTGTGAAGCAATTTGATTTTTGGTCTACATGTCCACTTTGTTAGGACTGAGAAATTTTACATGAATCTACTCCTATCCTTTTTACATGTTTTAATCTTTAAGCAATTCTCATAAAAAATATTTCTTTTACATGATGTTAGGATTTTGAGATAGAAGATATTTATCTTTGTCAGTTCGTCTATAAAAAGAATATTTTATTCCGTATTAAAAAACAGGTCTAGGATAGCTGGATTGTCTCCATCAATAACTATGGAAGTGTTTTGTAAAGAATAATGTTTTTTTGGATATGTCTTCAACACCTTTTCCCACCCTTACTTTCTTCACGAGGTATATCTGTCATTTGATATATGTTTTCTAGTTTTTGTCCTAGGGATCGATGGGATATTGTGGGATGTAAGATCTGGGAGGGACCCACCTATAATCTGATTTGATCCTTTTCTTAGAGGCAGGCCTGTTTAAGTGGTAGGAAATGTCATTTTTTGCAATAATAGCACACCAAACTTGGGTCATTTTGGAAGGACCATAATTTTTATGTTAGATTGCTGTGATGATCTTTCATAGAGCATTATTTCACTAATGATTTTGTTTTTTGTTTGTCAGGTATATGAACGTATTAAAGCTCCACTCCTTACCCTAGTCAGTTCTGGAAGTCCAGAGCAATCATATGCTGTTTTAAGCCACCTGCATCTCTTGGTGTTGCGTGCGCCATACATATTTTCCTCGGACTACAAACATTTTTATTGCCAGTACAATGAGCCATCTTATGTCAAGAAGTTGAAGCTTGAAATGTTGACTGCAGTTGCAAATGAAAGCAATACTTACGAAATTGGTGAGCAAACAGCTTCTCAGTGTCGTTCCTAAGGCCTCAAGGTTATAGGGTAGAACTTGTCTTCTTACTTTTTTAGTATGATTGATGAATGATCTTCTTGAGCCAATTTCAGTGACGGAATTATGTGAATATGCTGCAAATGTTGATATTCCCATTGCAAGAGAATCAATTCGAGCTGTTGGAAAAATAGCACTGCAGCAGTATGATGTGAATGCTATTGTTGATAGGCTTCTTCAGTTTTTGGAGATGGAAAAGGACTATGTCACTGCTGAAGCTTTGGTAAGCAATAGTTGTGCATGTTCAAATGCTTACTGTTGAACTTGTAAATGTTAGACACTGTTTTTTTGGTTCATGCAAAACCATGCACTTTGCAAGCAAAGAAATGGGAGAACTTTTTTTTTTTTTTTTTTGAAGTATCCGCTGTCAAATTGACTAGTTTGATTTCTTTTCTTCAGGTTCTTGTTAAAGATCTGCTAAGAAAGTACCCTCAATGGAGTCAAGATTGCATTGCAGTTGTTGGGAATATCAGCAGCAAAAATGTCCAAGAACCCAAAGCAAAAGCAGCTCTTATATGGATGTTAGGGGAATATTCTCAGGACATGAATGATGCTCCTTATATTCTAGAGAGTCTAATTGAGAATTGGGATGAAGAGCATTCTGCTGAGGTAATAAAACTGCCTTTTATTTTTTGGATATTTTCTGCTTCACTTGATACAGTTTCATTTTTCCCAACCTTTATCATAAGCGGCTTTGATCTCCCTATTTGTCAAGGGATATAAAATTTCTTTATACATACCTCAAAATGGGGCAATCTATTTTTTCTGCAGCATCAAGTCTTTTTTTCTACTTGTTTAGTCTTACTCTTTAACTGAATGGGTGAAAATAATCGCTATGTGCAGGTTCGTTTACATCTCCTCACAGCAGTGATGAAATGTTTTTTTAAGAGGCCACCTGAGACTCAGAAAGCATTAGGAGCTGCACTTGCTGCAGGTCTTGCTGATCTCCACCAGGTACAGATTTTTTTTTTTTTTTAGTATCTAATATTTAGCACTTTCAGAATTATTGAATTCAACATATTTATCTCTCTTTCAAGAAAAAAAGAACACATTTATCTCAGTTATCCAACAGTTTGTGTAAGAAAGCACGATTAAACTTCCAGTTGGTTGCAGGATGTTCATGATAGAGCCTTGTTCTACTACAGGCTATTGCAATACAATGTGTCCATTGCAGAACGTGTTGTAAATCCTCCAAAGCAAGCTGTATCTGTCTTTGCTGATACTCAGAGCAGCGAAATCAAAGATCGCATTTTTGATGAATTTAACAGCCTATCTGTGGTGTATCAGAAGGTGACTATAGTTCCCTTCCTCAAGTGTTTTCTGAATGAAATAACTTCCAACTATATGCGTGATATTATTTTGAGTCATTTTGAATATCTCATGATGGAAAAGAAAAGGTAAAGAAAATGGAAATAGAGAGAGATTGGGGCAGGGTGAGGTTGAACTGGCGTTCATATGCATCATCATTGATATTTTGTTGTAGCACTTAATGGGAATTAATGAATCAAGCCCTCTATATTTCATAGGAGCAATAGCATTATGGAATGTCTATTAGTAAAATATATATCTCTGTTATCATATTATTGCCTTTAATGAAATTTCTGACATATTATCAATAGGCTCATGAATTTTAATACGTTTCCCTGATGACCATCATTATACTTGATGGAATTACTGAATCAAGCCCTCTATATTATTTAGGAGTAATTGCAAATTGGAATGTCTATTAATACAATATAGTTCTCTGTTATCTCATTATTCCCTTGTGCATTATCAGACTACTGCTCCAGTTGCTTTGAAGTCCCAACCTCCAACCCATATGTATTTTTTTTTTTTTTTTAGCATCTATCATCTTGTCTACATAGAGCAGGCGCACTTTTTCAAGGGTTAGGGTTGAATTAACATATTTTTACATATTCTCGTAGCCATCCTACATGTTCACCGATAAAGAACATCGGGGACCATTTGAGTTTTCAGATGAGCTTGGCCATTTATCTATTGGGGCAGAATCTGCAGATGATGTTCCACCAGCGAATAGAGTTGAGGCAAATGACAAGGATTTGCTTCTAGGTACTTCAGAGAAGGAAGAAAGCAGAGGTGCCAGTAACGATGGTTCTGTATATAGTGCTCCTATATACGATAATTCATCAGTGTCAATGGCTGCTCCACAAGCACAAACAGAGACAGTGATATCAAACCTTGGAGTTGTAGGTCCTCAAACAAGCTTTGCCATTGATGATTTACTAGGTCTAGGTCCACCAGCAGCACCAGCACCTGCTCCTGCTCCTGCACCTCCTCCTTTGAAGCTTAATTCCAGAGCTGTCCTAGAACCAGCCACTTTTCAGCAAAAGTGGCGCCAACTACCAATATCTGTATCACAGGTTCACTTTCCAAATTATGACTTTGCTTGAAGTAATTGTTTCTTTTAATAAATGTGCATCATTATCTGGATGAAAATGAAGGGAATATGCTTCTCTATTTCTTAGCAAAAGGGGAAATTAATTTTATAGTTCTGTAGATGGTGTTATCATTGCCCTATAGGACTTATATGTGCATGCATTACCAATGATCACACATTAATTTGTTGCAGGAGCATTCCATAAATCCTCAAGGAGCTGCAGCGTTGACAACACCTCAAGCTCTTCTTCATCATATGCAAGCCAATTTCATACAATGCATCGCATCAGGAGGCCAATCCCCCAACTTTAAGTTTTTCTTCTTCGCTCAAAAAGCAGAAGACTCTTCTATGTATCTTGTAGAGTGTAAAATCAACACATCATCAGCTAAAGCACAAATAAATATCAAAGCCGATGATCAGAATACATCCCAGGAATTTTCGACTTTGTTCCAATTGGCCCTGTCCAAGTTCGGTACTCCATGAGTATCCTTATATAATTTGTCACTTGAGTTCCCTTTAGAAAATAGGTCCTTTGTTGTTATCTAGCTGTCTCATGTAGAATGAGAAGTGAAAAATGAAATAAAAGAAAAGAGGAAAAGATTTTATGAGTTAGCTGTAGATGGGTCATGAGTGTATAATTAAACTGAAAATTAGGAATTTTTCTCCACTTATTTAACTTTTCTTCTCCTAGTTTTCTATCATTGTTGCTTAATTTCTATACCAATTTATCCCTCTTGTTGGCCTGTTAGTTACTTGGAAGGGATTTTGTGGCTTTGAGATATTGGGAAAAGTTGTAAGTAAACTCATTTTGAATTAACTATTTAGTGATTGTGTAAATCTCCAGGTAGTAGCTTCTTGTATACAATATTTTTCAGTTTCATTTTTTCTTTTTTTGAATCAAATAAGTATTTGATTATGGTTTGAATGCGTTTCAGGTGTTCTATAGTATGAACAATCTAATGCAGCTAAAATGTTGCAAACAAACATTCACCAGCCTATTGATTTGATTCTGCACCTTTCAGTACAGAATAGTAATTTTTATCAAAAAGTGTTAACAAAAGAAGATAAGGTTTCGTTTTACGGAGTTTGTAACAGGAACTAACTGTTCCTTCATTTGTTGGTTGGTCATGAGTCAGCAGTTGTTTAGGGGCAGGACTCAAATTTTACAAGTACTAATGATCTGGATTAGTTTTAGAATAATACTAAAACTAAACTTTTCAGTGCTCTTTTCTTTTAATCATATACCATCGCAGATTCACTTGGACAAACAAAATGCTTATATAACTTGAATTTGTTCCGTAATGTCTTCACCATCTATCTCACCGGCACCGGCTGTTTCTCTGGTTGCCCTTTCATGGCCATTGCCGCCAATAATAGCACCCTTTTCTTCTCCACCAGCACCACCCTTGTTTGTGGAGAATGCGAGTCCACAACCATTACCTGGAATTCCACCGTTTGCCTCGCCACTGCCACTATCTCCTCTCACCCCCACTCCTATTGAAGTGGCAGGAGCGCCTTCACTATCTCCATCACTGTCGGAAACTCCCTTGACACCTCTACCAACTCCATCAAGAGCGACAAAAGCTGCACCCCCACCTTTGACAAGCCAATATGCACCTTCACCTTTTCCTCCACCTCCAGCCGAGACTACACCATCATCTATTCTGCCTCCAGCGCCTTCGTCATTCCCATTGGCGCCACCTACAGCAGCAAAATCTCCGGGGCTGTCACTTCCATTGGCAAATGGAAATCTGCCAGAGAGTTCAAAACAATCTCATGTATCAACAGGGCTTATAGTCGGATGTGTCATTGGAGGAGTCTTTCTACTTCTTCTTTTTGGACTAATCTGCATTCGCAATAGAAATAGAAGATCAAGTAGAAGACGTTCCACCACAGCGTATAGACCTCCGAGCTTGGAACCAAAAGGTAACCATTATTTATACTTCATGTTGATGAAAAGTTTAAGATTATTATAACCAAATTTTAACAGCTGAAATTTTGGCTTTGTAGATAACTGTAAAACTATTGTGGCTCAACATTCACAACAAAATAGTTGGCCGGATGGGGCACATGTTATCAGAGTCCAAACTGGGACATTTTCTTTGTCACCCACTTCAACCAGCTGCGGAGAAGAAAATCCAATGCCAATTCATGGCCCTAGTATTGTTTCGGGTTTGTCAATTGGAACTTTTACATATGATGAACTAGTTGCAGCCACTAATGGCTTCGCAGATGCTAACCTTATTGGAGAAGGTGGATTTGGTTATGTTCATAAAGGATTTCTCGGCAACGGTCAAGAAGTTGCAGTTAAGCAGCTCAAAGAAGGAAGCAGGCAAGGGGAACGCGAATTCCTGGCAGAGATTGAGATTATCAATCGGGTTCATCATAAACATCTTGTTTCACTAATAGGACATTGCATAGCTGCAACTAAGAGATTGCTGGTTTATGAGTTTATTCCAAACAACACCTTGGAATTCCATTTACATGGTACTTGTTGATGCTAAATTCTGTTTTTCTGTATAATGGTCTCAATAACTAGTTGAGAATAGAGCTATGTTTTGCAGGAAATGGACGACCTATCCTGGGTTGGGATGTCTGATTCAAAATTGCTATAGGGACAGCTAAAGAACTTGCATATCTCCACGAGGACTGTGAGTATTTTTATTTGATCTTCGTTTGCTTCTTTTGTTTCTTGTTTGGCATAAATGATTAAATGAATTTGAAATATAAAATTCTTTTTTAAATGATAAAAGATTGGTTTAGTTTTCTATATTTCACAAAATTGAACTCCTGTAAGTGAAATGGATATTTTTTCATATTGAACATGATAACATGAAATTCAGATGAGCTTTCATTTATATCGCACAGGGTATTACTGTCAAATAATAGTTTAATTGTGAAATTTCATTGCAAGCAGGTAATCCAACAATCGTTCATCGCGACATCAGGGCAGCCAATATCCTTCTCGATCATAACTTTGAGGCAAAGGTATTACTTTGCTGCATCAATTTTAAATTTGATCAAGTAAATTCATAAACTCACAAGATTCTGACCACCTCAATCCCAGGTTTCTGACTTTGGACTCGCCAAAAGTTTTTCTGATGCCAGGACTAGCAGCACTCACATTTCCACCCGAGTAGTAGGAACTTTTGGGTACGATAACGATCACATTTTGCTTATCATTCTGTTGCAAATCTTGTGCTTTCACCTCCTACAATCATAATCCTGCATTTTCCTTTGCTGACCCCTCATCAAAATATTGAATTCATTTATAAATGATAGAATTTGGTTAAGTCGATATCAAATTTCAGAAAATTGAATTCATAGAAGCAAATGAATATTCATCTATATGAAACATGAAAACATGAAATTCCAATGGATTCTACGCGACATTCTGGTTTCAGGTACTTGGCGACAGAGTATGCATCAAGTGGCAAAGTATCAGTGAAATCAGATGCTTATTCATACGGGATCATGCTTCTAGAACTCTCATCACCGGACCCAGCCTATTGGTCTCCCTGCAAAGAAAGAATCATTGGTTAACTGGGTGAGTCCTAATTATTAACCGTATATAGAGGATCTTGCTTATATAGAGTTTTTTATGGAACTAAGATTAAGCAGATTGGGCAATATTTCTGACTATAGGATTATTGATTTTGCTGTTGTAGGCAAGGCCTCTGCTTACTGAAGCTATAGGACATGGCAATTTCAAAGCTTTTGTTGATCCACGGTTGGAGAACAATTACAATACAAATCAGATGGCTAGCATGGTTGCTTGCGCTGCAGCTTGCGTGCGACATTCATCATGGCTACGACCACAAATGAGCAAGGTAACCCTTTTAACCTGCTGTTGCTACCGATTCTGCAGGATAAACAATACAAGTATTTCTGAAAATAAAGCTGCAATTCTTTCCTTGCGAGTACCAAATGATTGAGATTGTTTTTAAGAAAAGGAACTTTCCTATTAATTTGGCTTCAACTGGAGTTTGAATTTGCAATCCCACGATCATGAAAATGTCTCTAATATGGTGAAAAATCTATTTCAAATGAATGCAGGTAGTTCGTGCTCTAGAAGGACATATTTCGGCCATGGATCTCTACGAAGTAACGGAGCCTGACCACAATACATTATATGATTTTGCCAGTACTTCAGATTATGATCATTTCCAATATAATCACGATAGAAAGGAACACGACATGGCATTGTCCAGTAGGCAATACGGCATCAGTGGATACAGTGGAACCACCAGTGAGTATGGCCTTAACCCATCTAGCTCAAGCAGCGATTCTAGCAACAGATAAAAGTTCAACTTCCTTTTGTCATTTGTATTACTTTTAAATTCTCTAGGGTTTATAAGCAATTAAAGTTTTAAGTTAAAAATAGATTAGAAACTCAGCACTCTGTTAAGCTTTTACAACATATCATAAAGCAATTTCAATGCAAATTTGTAGCTAAGGTTTCTTCAACTTCCAGCAGTTGCAGCTAGAATTAGCACCTCTGAATGGTTTGTAGGGTAGTGAACTTCCATTCAGACCCCCTTAGTATTCTCTAACTACCCACCAGTATAAGTGTAGGGCAAGGTACCCTTTTGTATTGGAGAAACATATGATGAGTACAAAGAGCATTTGGTATTAGAGAAACAAAAGATAATCACAAAGAGCTTCCCCCAATGAGACTGAGACTTGTATTCATTAAGCAATCATATTCGCTGACCGTATTTCTCATAGGCTTTTAATGTTTTATTTACAGTAAGACTCTGAAGCTATGCAAACAAAACCTCAACTGATTGTCATTCTAATGCTTTTATACAAAAACTAGTAAAACTTCCAAAAAAACAAAACAAAAAAAAAAACTAACCAGAAAGAACAGAGTCTATGATGTCGGCATCCAAAAGGGAGTTGGTTGGAGAACAATAAATGAAAAGGTTCCATGAGATAGCCTCAGTAATTTCATGAATTGCAGCTGTTAAGAAACAGAAGTCACAATTCTGATTCTTCCACAAATTTTCTGTTTCAACTGTTTTCCTTTGTGCATATAATCTGCCACGATAAGCATGGCCTGACAAAGTAGATATACGGCAGGTGAAAATGAGAAATCATCCGCCTTTACCTTTTTTATCCTTCAAAGGTTGAAAAGATTTGAACCATTGCTTCCAAGGAGCATCC
Organism: Jatropha curcas; assembly: GCF_041381405.1. Classification (NCBI taxonomy): domain Eukaryota; kingdom Viridiplantae; phylum Streptophyta; class Magnoliopsida; order Malpighiales; family Euphorbiaceae; genus Jatropha; species Jatropha curcas. Next base: position 4,833,933 of record NC_143158.1, on the reverse strand, counting down.
TGTTGTTGCTCAATCCATGACAAGAAGCAACTATCCAACAAGCAGAAGAAGTTAACATACAGAAGCTGATATTTCACAGGTACAAAGCGGAAATTTACACCTTGAACAACTGGCCATATGCCTCCTTCCACAATCAGAGCCGGGAGAAAATCCCTCTTCAGATCTTCCTTTATTTGTGGAACACTTTTTCCAGCAGAAAAACCCATGTATGTGAAAAATACAAGTAGATCCAGTGGCCCAAACACAAAACCATCAATTGCAACTTTAGCAGCAACAAACTGCAAGGAATTTGGCCGCATTACAAGTCGCAACCTTATGAATTTGTCTAAACCCTCGTACCTACAAGTGTTGAACAAGTAACAATTGAATATACTTTATACACATTTCTCAGAGTTTACCAACAGACGTTGCCTCATTGATATGTTTCTCCATCAATTAAAATTTGTTTGAAGTAGACATGTTTGCCACAAGATCCACAACTTATTAGAAAAGCATAATTTCAGTGTTTCCCTCATTCACTTTTGTCAAACGAATTGCATGCTTGAAAGTCTTCCCCAAGTGTGTTAATGAAAATGAGAGAACTCACCAGAAGTGGCCAATTGGTCCAACAAATCCGAACCCAAACAAGCTTGTGGTTGCCACTCGTTTCCAATTAATCTTTAATCTTCCATTTTCTGTATCCTGGCATTTGAAGTAGATGTTATAAGCCAACAACAAAAAAAAGTGTTAAACAGGACAACAACAAATGACATATAAAGAAAATGAGCAACAAATTTTAATTATCCATATTTGCATCAATTATCAATTATATATATATATATATATATATCATGCCAGTTCCTGCAACCTGCATTAGTAGTATTACCATGTACCACTATTATAATGACAAAGGCAAAGTTCTTGAGGAGGAGCAAGAGGGGAAACAAGCATACTCCACATGTATCAAGAACTAATATTGTGCTAAATTCAAGAAACGTATATTATGAATTGGGAGAAATTATTTCTCGGAAACAAATAGCCAATGCCAAACAAGACTAATTCTTCAAGATCCTCCCTAATCACTCTACTATTGAGGAACACCAAACACATGATCAAATAAAAAGAAAATGCTCAACAAGGAATATGAACGCATTGCCTTTCTCCAAAAAACCAAAGGGAAACAAAAATCGAGATACACCCAAATGCCAGACAAGCAAAAACAACAAAAAAAAAAAAATTCATAAAACAAAAAAGCACATAGAAACATAAATGTAGAATTACAATTAGGATCATATTGACGATAAGTACCTCTTGACATTGCTGTTTCTTGGTGCAGTTGGTTATGGACTGGGCAGCTATATCGCCAAACCCCCAAATCAAGCCTGAGCTAATCACCTGTGTCTTAACTGGATGCACCGCCAAGCAATTACGGTACCATTTCCAAAGCCTCAACATTTCCCCAATTATTTATAATGTAAAAAAGCGAAAGAGAAATTTCTATTCTAGGCACAGAGAAAAAGAAATCGCGAGAGAGAGAGGATAATGGCATCCATCATCGATTCTTCAAGAAGGAATGAGTATTCGTTTATGTTGCTTTTCTAATCAAATATTTTTGTTTACTCTCTTTATGATTTTCAAAAAAAAAAAAATCCATTTTTGAATTGAGTCTGTTTTTTGAGAAGTTTTCGCTTCTTTCCCATAGTTTCCGGTAAAATTTTTTCCAATGAGAGTTTTTCCAGGAATTTCGTCACAGAAAGGACCATCGCTTGCAATACGAGGTTGTACGTAACATATTTCATGACCTGGAACACCATTAAAAGTCTAATGCTGTTTATAGTTGTACCTTTAATTTTTTAGCATATCTACTGGGCTGCGCTGGGAGGATGGCCCATTTATTGAGATTGAATTGGCGGTTCAGGGCTGATGGATTTGGTCTCAGTTAGGCCATTTCAGTCCGGTTCAGGCCTTTTTTCTCAACCTTCTGTTTTTTTTTAAGAAGGATAAATTTGCCTACGTCTATTTTATGGTCCACCTATAGACCAAAGTAGTAAAAATATAAATTCTTTTATTTTTTTCTCTACAATATTCTTGTTTCAATAATAAAATTATTTTTCTTCTATTCAATCTAGGAAAGATGTCATATTAAACTGTAACTAAGCAAATTAATCCAAATTTTTATTATAATGCTGGAATCTATCTAATTTAATAAAATCGAGCGGTAAAAGACTTTTTATTTTTTTACTAGAGTGCATTTTTTGATATTGAAATTATATTTTTATTTTTACTGAAGTGAGATTGCTGACCAGTTCAACCGGCAATTTAATTGAGCTGAAAAAGGCCAAATTCTATTAGCCAAATAAATCCTTTTATTGTCTAATATTATATATTTGTTAAATCCACATGAAAAATATAAATAATCATAAAATTGGAAAATACTAAATAGGAAAAAGGAAATACTTCTCAAAAATTTGAGCACCTCATTTCTTGGGCTCTCTTATCGCCTGTTCTTTGTCTGTCTTTCTACCAAATGCTGACACTTTTGTAGATAATATATTTTATTTGGACTGCATGCACTGCACTTCTAATCTTCTATTAGTCTCTCTGCTCAGTGCTCAAATTCAAAGTCCCATCTCTCTCTCGCTCTCTCTCTCTCATTATACTGCCTGCAAGTGCTGAGCCCGATAGGTACAACATGACCACCTTATAGTTTGTTTTCTTCGTATTTTCTTACTAGCTCACAAGCAATTCTTTGGTTCTCTAATGGCTGGCTAGAGTTCATTTCTGTTTCGAATCCTCTTGGATATATTTCTTTTATTGAGTGAAAAAGGTTAATTCTTGGAAATGGCTAGATTTAGTCTTGTTCTTGAATTTAAACATTTTGTTTATTTTCTTGAAGTGGTATTGCAACAGCCTTGGTTTCTTGCTTTTCATTTGTTTACTTCCACTAATTTTTCAACTTAGGCTTAAGTTGAGGAAATTAAACTTTATGGACTTGCTGATGGTTTGGAGAACTGCGAGTTCTTGTTTGGGACCTTGATTGATATTTGATGTTGATTGGTATCAATTTTACTGTTTCAGATTGATGAAGTCATGCATTAAGATTATTACGGTTTGTTGGATTAGGTTTTTTACCACACTGATGGTTTCTGTATGACTGATTTCAAATTTCTGGCCCTTGAAGAATGTGTTTTCCCTTTTCAGCTTGACCTTCATTTCGAAGTTTTGAATTTTGATCAGGAGAAATCATGCTTTTACAGGACATTCTTGAAATGGAATGAAATTCAATTCTTGGAACAGGATCTAATTCCATTTTTTGGTATACAAAGAATCAATATTCTGGGCGACGTCGTCATATTGGAATAAAAATTTAATTTTTAATTTGAAATGGTTAATCATGTTTAATTATGGGGAAAGGATTATTGGGATCTAGACATTCGTTTTCGTCCCCATCTCTTTTCCAAGACACACAAAATAAGCAAAGAATTCGATGAATTTTGCAAATGTTAAAGACGATTTATGTGAATGGCATTAAGCATTGAGTTCTTTTGCTTGATCTTGAGTTCCAGTGCCAAAGATTAATCTTCTTTCATGCTCTAATTCTTAGAACTAGGAATCTCTCGTACAAAATGGAGCTTCTACTTAAAATCTCAAGCATGGACAAAACTGATGTAGGAAGCCATTGTTTGGCAGCAGTTTAGGTTTAGTGGTGTCAAATACTTGATCAATTGACATTTGGTTTATGTGCTGCATTTTATGAATTTGATGTCCTTTTCTAAAGGTAATACTCTAAAATTAATGACTTCACAATCTGCCAGGTTTTGTTTCATTTTAGGATTGAGCCTTTTCTTCTCTTGTCCTTTTCGCATTCAGAACCCACTTTGTTTGCAAAAATTAACATTTTTGGTTGATTTGTCTTGTAAAGACATACTCTTGGTTTTATGTGATTATCACATCTTATTCATGGAAGAGGTTTGTGAAAGTTTTGCTTTTATATCAAACTTTTATTTATATGTTAATTAATCATGCCGTTCTGAAATATTAAAAAACACAAATTGGCATCACTTGTTGAAACCACTTTATAGATGTACTTGTGTCAAATAGTGTAGATTTGCCCTTTAAGTATGCTTTAGAAGGAAGAATGTCTTTTGGTTTTCTATAATAGAAGATAAAAATTAGATTACATTATTAGGTTGCTGCATGTGATACATTATTGAAAACAGTTACTTTGTGCTAATTATCTTACTGATCAATAGGTTTTCTATAAGCCGTTAATGAGAAATTTTTCACATGGTCTGGTTCTTTTGTTTTTCAAAATTAATATTTTAGATTCTTGCTTTATCAGGAGAATAGTCCAGATTATAAAAATCAATTTCCTCCAACTTTGAAGTCTATGGAGTTTCAAAAAGCAGGCAGTTGCATGTTCTGCATGACCAAAGAAGGTTGCAGAACTGTGCGATCAAGGACGAAACTGATGAACATTCTAATAGAAAAAGGAAAACCCCAGGAGGCAGAATCAATTTTTGATAGTTTAATTGAGGGAGGGCACAAACCCTCTCTAATAACATATACAACCCTCTTGGCTGCCTTGACCATGCAAAAGCGTTTCAACTCCATACATTCAATCATCTCACAGGTGGAAGAAAATGGAATGAAGCCTGATTCTATATTTTTCAATGCTGTTATAAACGCTTTCTCTGAATCTGGGAATATGGAGGAAGCTATGGATACATTTTGGAAGATGAAGGAGAACGGAATGAAACCTACCACTAGCACTTATAACACTTTAATCAAAGGGTATGGTATTTCTGGTAAACCTGAAGAATCTGCGAAATTGCTAGACCTTATGTCTCGAGAGGGGGATGTGAAACCCAATCTCAGGACTTATAATGTTCTTGTAAGAGCTTGGTGTAACAAGAAGAACATTTCAGAGGCATGGAATGTTGTGCACAAGATGGTGGCTTCCAGAATGCAACCAGATGTAGTTACTTACAACACTATAGCAACAGCTTACACTCAGAAAGGAGAAACAAATCTGGCTGAAGGGATAATCTCAGAAATGCAGAACAAGGGCATGCAGCCCAATGAGCGAACTTGTGGCATCATTATAAGTGGATATTGTAAAGAGGGAAGGATAAAGGAGGCATTGAGATTCGTGTACAGAATGAAGGAATTTGGTGTGTATCCTAATCTTGTCGTTCTTAACTCGCTAATCAAAGGCTTCATAGAGACTATGGATAGAGATGGGGTTGATGAGGTGAGTTCTGAACCTAGTTTAATGTTCTGCTTATATATTTTTCTTTGTGCAATGATATTTTCTGATTACATGCAAAGGTAATTGGCAATGAAACTTTTAAAAAATTAGAGGACTCAAGTTTTTACCAGCGTCAAGGTTGGCACATTTGATTGGAGTGGCTATTTGTCTAAGAATTTTGGCTGTTAGCCAAAATTAATCTTTGCATAGATTTTAAATCTAGTAATAGAGTAACGTATACCGATACATCATTTCAGGTTCTCAAGTTGATGGAAGAATTCAATGTCAAACCAGATGTAATAACATTTAGTACTATCATGAATGCATGGAGCACAGCAGGATTTATGGACAAGTGCAGGGAAATCTTCGATGACATGGTGAAGGCTGGTATAGAACCTGATGCACATGCATACAGCATCCTTGCAAAAGGTTATGTGCGTGCGCAAGAACCTGAGAAAGCCGAAGAACTCCTGACAACCATGATCAGATCAGGGTTTCACCCAAATGTTGTGATTTTTACAACTGTAATAAGTGGATGGTGCAGTTCAGGCAAAATGGAGTATGCAATTAGAGTTTTTGATATGATGTGTGAATATGGAATTTCTCCTAATCTGAAAACTTTTGAAACATTAATGTGGGGATTTAGTGAAGCCAAGCAGCCATGGAAAGCCGAAGAAATTCTCCAGATTATGAGAGAGTTTAAGGTTGAGCCTGAGAGATCCACTGTGCTGTTAGTTGCAGAAGCTTGGCGTGCCATTGGATTGACAAAAGAGGCAAACAGAATTCTAGGTACCATAAAAAGAAAGGAAATGACTCATAGAAAAGACAGAGCTGAAGAAGATATGCCAGTTGAAAGCCTGGAGAAACTCTATCAAAAGCAAAGCACAAATGTTTCATATTCCAATCTCTTGCATGTACCAAGTACAGTTACGAATGATCAAAAAGGGTCTAGTGCTGCCCTTAGAAAGGGTAGGATGGTGCTGAGAGAGGCAGAGTTTTCAATGGAATACTCTTGGCTTGCTGCAAAATCCATGTGTTTCTCTCAAACTTGTAAATTTGGATCCAGGCTGCCAATTATTTGCCATAAGCAGTCTCAAGGGCAACATGGTATGTATGGTCAGTTTGCACAGTCATGTACAGCGGTGTTCTTGAATTGAAAGGGAAAAAAAAATTGTCTTTCTTTCTTATTTTTCCTTTTTCTTTTTTCTTTTTAATGTGTATTTTTATTCACATTTCCGTCCCGAAAGAAATTTGCCACCAAATTTGATGTAGATGCTAGATAGTAAAGGGTGTTATTGATTTATGTGAACTGTATTCCATTTCAGGCTTACTGATAATGCAAGTGAATAGCATTATATATATCTGATAGTAGACTTTGTAGTTTGTAGTTATTTTGAGGAAAAGAAAAGTTTAAAACTTGCTGCTGACATTTTCCTGAAACAAGAAGAAAATTAACTACAAAAGCATTACAAATACAAAAAGAAAACCATATGAGGCGCAACAACTACATGTTTTATAACTTCTCACAATATATTTACATGTTCATATATCATCATGACCCATAAATATATCAGACTGATGGACTCACAGCAAGTCCATATAATTGATCAATCTCCAATAAGTAAAAATCATCGTAAAGAAAGGTTTATGCAATGAAGTCCTTCTATTTATGCACACTTGTGAACTGTTGCTTATCGGGTTTTGCCTGATTTTGCACGCAAAGAAGCTTCGTGGTCTGGAGGAGAAGGAATTCTGCTCACAAGCCAAACCAGAACCACACCAATAAGGGCACCAGATAGATGTGCAATATGATTGACACTCTGCATAGGATAGCCCCCACGAAAAGTGCCTGACAATGCTGCTGAAGCTTGTGCTGCTTCCATCACCTGTGGCAATCCGAAATGAGCACACAGAGAAGATTTCCGCAGGTTGATTAAAATCCCCTTAAATAAAATGTTTAATTAAACTATTCACCAACTCAAACATAGGAATGCATACATCTTAAGTCAAGATGATGATATAGCACTTTCATCTAAATGGTCATTTCAGGAATCTAAACCTGAGTTCAGAGGTTCAACTTCAAATGTTCTTGAATGATTGCCAGTAATGCTTGTAAAGAAATACTTCCCCTCACTTCAGTCTTTTGTGTGGAAGAACAATTCTCAGCATATACGTTCCCATCTCTATGGAAATTCTCAGTCTTTGTCGTTCTAATGGAAATTATAATATATAAGAGGATAGAATGTGCTCACCCTCTCTATAACAAATTGGCCCAATATAAGCACTTCAAGGATCTTTCTCCAGTCCCATGTTATCTGCAATAAAGAAAAAAGCAGATTGAGTAGTCTATGCATATTCGGTTCATAGAAAGATCTGCAGATTTTAAATCTTTTTAGATACCTTTACAAGGACACTAATAGCAAATAACCCAAAAACAGCACCAGAAGCTCCCACAGAAACTGCATTTCTCGGTAAAACTAACCATGAAACAAGGTTTGCTCCGACACCAGTAAGAATATAGGAAAGCCACAAACCAAAGTTTCCTTCTTCTTCTTCAACAAGTTTTCCTGTTAGCAAATAATGGTGAAATTAATCCTCATTTATGTGATTTAGACAGCATCCTCGTCAATGAACATACTCTAATAACCCAAAATAATAATGACCCTCACCAAAAATGTACAGGAAAAAGAGGTTACTTGAAAGATGTCCCCTGAGGAAATACAAGCAACGACACAAGTAAGCTTTTCCATGTGACTTTATGTCTTGAACTTACGATATCAGAATTATTTGAAAGTCTATTCAACCTAAGGACCTCACCAGCTAGCATGGCAGAAAGTTGCTGTTATGAACTGGTACCAAGCTGGCCAATTGTGATACAAATAAAGAGATTTGATGCTGCGAACCTTCACAAAATGGAAATAGAAAATTTACTATCAGCTTGACAACCTCAACTACATAACTTGATAAGTTGACCATAAGCAAAATCTATCTTCACAAAAACCCTAAGAACAATTATTTCCCACGTGGCTGAATAAAAAGAACCTAGTGGAGAACAGTACTAGGTTAAAAATTATTGAAGATTAAAGGTGAATTCTGAATATTGTAGTTACAAAACTTCAATCAGCTAGAGGGAGCTCCAAATTGCTTTTTCCAACCGCAACTAAAATGAATTGAAAGGTAGTTTCAACATTAATGTCAAACAGGCTCTTTATGTATTTCTGGTAGCAAAATATGAAGCACACACATGATACGCAATACATGACATGGAACTATATGACCTATGTAGTTTTAATGAATTCAACAGGTTGAGAAGACAAAGCAATATAGTTAAGTACCTGAAAAAAGTGATCTGCAACATAAATTCCAAGATTGAGAAGTATAATCCAAAAGACTCCATTTGCACGTTTCTCCGGTTTCCTTCTCTCTTCCGGCTTATCAAGTTCAAGTTGCCGTATCATATCTAGTGTAGAAACAACACACATGTTCAAAGAAACTCGAGTTTCAACAATAAACATTTGCTTCATTTTCAAAATTAAACACACATTGCATAAGAACACCAAACTCAAGTTATCCAAAATTTTAGTACAAAGAAAAAAAATTATATTCATATGTGTGCTTAACTTATTTAACGCCACTTACACAATCACATCACACCAAGTGTTTGTAAAAATTCCCAAGAGAAAAAAAAAAATCTTTCTCGAGAGACTAAAAGGATTCTACTTAATACAAATAAAGAAAGCAACGCAGATAACTGTTTTAAGCAATAGCCACCTGAATCATTCATCTTGCAAACAAAGCGAGATCGGAAGGCAGGGAGAGGAGGAATAAAACAAGGAGAATTAACAGGGGCGATAAGGTTTGGATAAGTGGAGAAACGAGAAGAAGACAACGGAAGAGACTTTGAAAACGGGATATAAGAAGCCATGGGCATGCATGTGCATGGTGAATAATAAGGTTTCATCACCGTTGAAAGTTGATGTAACTGAAGCTGCCTCATCGGTCCGTTTTTGGAGGGAAAAAGATTTCCTCCCTTTTTGTTTGGCTCTTGCGCTATGAATGAATGAAATATGAAGAAGTATAGATTTTTGGGCTTTTTAGTGAGTATTGGTGATGGACATAAAGGCCTGTGATCGTATAAATATTGGTTCAGAACTCGTGTAAACAAATTAATACTCCTCGGCCCATAAAAGCGTGACAATTTAAATGATAACCTAACCATACTTTTGTTTTGTCCACCAACATCTTACTAGAGGCGAATTGAGAGAATTTGATAATCCATAATATTTCTCTATTGAAACTGAATATAAATATTTATAGTATTACCGGCTATTCTAGGTAGGTGAACTAAATAAATACCAAACGAGAATATCGAGAGTTGATGCGATGAAAGATTTCGGGTATAATTTCTTTTTATTATTATTAGAATTGAGTTAATTTCATAATTCTTTCATTCTTTTGTAAAAAATAAAAAATATATTAATATATAATGCATAAAAATTAGTATATAACACGCATAGGTCAAAAGGTCTCCGGTGTCTACTACGCAGTCGTAGCAACATAGAAGGAACAATAAAATTCATGTAACAAAAAGGAAACAAATAAGTAATTTTCAATTTAAAGTAATTGAAACACCAATTATAAAGAGAAGGAGACAAATCACCTAACCATATTAAAAAAATTCAGGAGGCCAGTGAATTTTGAAATCTTAAATGGAATCTGTCTTTTCCAAGAATCATAAATAATTAACAAAAAGAAAATAAAAATAAAAAATAACCACTCATCCAGCATCTCAAGAAATTGAAAGGGTTGTAGCTTTTGCCGGACAGGCAAAGCCACGTGAATCCTTTTGTGGCTAAACTATATATATATATATATATAATTCAATTTCAATGATATTTAAAAAAAAATTAAAGTAACAGTAATTATTTTATTTTAATTTCACTCTTATTTACATATTTATATTAAATCTTATCTTAATAAAATAAGCTAATTAAAAAATAATCTAATCAACTACTCTCATTTTTTTTAGTGATTTAATATTTTTTTAATTTTTATAAAAAGTCAAAAACGGTTAAATTTAACAGAACGGATAATATTATTATATATATTAAAAATATAAAAAAATCCTTTGAAATTTGAATTTGAACCCTTTTACTACAGGAGATATTTAATTTGAATATGATTTATTTTATTATGACTAAATATTAAACTATCCACATATTAGTTTTAATTTTAATTCCTAAATTTTCATGCTAAATTAATATATTTCATACTATTTTATGGCAAAAGTATTGAATTCTCTCTTCTAACATTTCAAAGGGTTTTTGTCTTTTGGATTACTCATTGGGGTATCCATTTAGATTTTGGTGAGCAATACCATTAAAAGATGGCCACAGAAAATACCACCAATTAACTTCTTTTTTTTTTTCCTTTATTTTTTGACGACTTTAGATTGAATAATGTATCCAAAAATATTAATTATTGAAAAAACAAAAACATGATTATCATGATGATATCATCATGATATTAAGTTTGATGATGAATGCACAATAAGAGATGTGTACTCTATTAATTCTAATTTATTATTCAGTCACTCACAAACAACATCTATTTTTTTATGCTATATTTCATGGTTAATATTAATTCCAAATAAAATAAAATAAACTAATATATAATATAATAATTTCAATAACTTAAGCAAAACAAATATGATATGAATGCATGTTGGAAGTACGCGTTGGGACTATATGTGAATCAAACCGTGCGCCCTTCCTACAAAAATGTTGGAGTTTAGCTTGTTTAGAGAAAATTAAGTTTGAATTTGCCCGATAACCGTAAATAATACGAGTGAGTTTAAGCTTAAGTTAAAAATCTATTAAATCAAAATAACGTGGTTTTAATTAATTTTAATTTATTTAGTTAGCTCAATAAAGCTGGTTATGAACTTGCACTCAACTTATTTATTAAATAAGCTCGATAAGAATATACTCAATTTCTACTCGTTTAAAAATAATTAAGTTCGAGTTCAATTCAATCTCGAAATTTATAAAACCAAAACGATATAATTTTAATGTAAGTTTAATTGATTTTTTAACTTATTGAGCTAGGTCGTGAGCTCAACTCGACTCGATAAGTTAGCTCGCAAAAACTAAATTTGAACTCGACTCATTTATTAAATGAGCTCGAACAAGCTCTTATCTAGCTGAGTTTAGTGCAACTTGTCACATTTACACCCTAATACTTATCATTATAAATAAAATTATCTTAAGTTTAGAGACAAGTAATGTTAGATGGTTTTAAAAGTTAATTTTTTATTTTTTAAATTTTATGTATATTCTTAAAAATAAATATACCAACCATTTATTTATAATTTTTATTTCTTTTTTCCTTTTAGCTCGTATAACATTTATTAAATTTTATTTTGGCTCCTGCGAAGCCCGTGAGGTTTGCATTATTAATACTATATAAGTAAAACTTTCTATGTAAACAATCAAATGAATATGACAATCAAATTGTAAAAAGATCCTACGGGAGGGGCAGCGTCACCCATCAATGTGCACTCATGGAGAAATTTTAAATCGGGACATCAATATCTAAATCGGTAGATGGATAACGATTATCAGTTGATAGTCCTGTTTTTTTTTTTTTTTTTTAAATGGTAAAAAAAAATTAAATAAAAAGCAAAAAGGTCAAATAAATAAATAATCACAATCACAATCTGTGTTCTAACTTTACCGGTATTGAACGTGCATGTGACAGCTTTTTGCCTAACAAAGGGCTCCTCCTTTATTTATAAACAACTCACACTTTAATTATTTGAGGTAAAACCATAAAGCTACTTTAATATTAACGACCTGTCTTTCTTATTATTTAATAATCCTACAACTTATCGTATTTTTAAATTATTTTATCAAATAGTATGTTATTTCATATAACAGTATTTTTTTATAATTATTTATTGATATTAAAAAATTATATAAAAAAAGTTATCACATGAAAAATTAATTTGAGAGGCAGAGATGATTTTGGTGGGTTGTTTTGAAACTTCAATTGTCAATATGGCAGTTGAGAATCAACCTCAGTTAATGAGAATTAATTACTATTAATAAAAGTAGTTTATATGCAAATTCATTTATTTTATTTTCTAGTCTTATTAAAAAATTCTGGTCATGCAATTAACAATTTATATAATTTAGGACATGCACATGAAAGATAAAAAATATATATATTTATTAGAAAATTGGGCATTTGTTGAGGCAAACTCTTATAAAATTTTATATTTGCTGAATCTGTCTTTAAAATGAATACCTAAATATATATTTTAAAGCTTAAAATATTTGACTTGGAGAATCCAGATTCAAATCAGATCACCAAATAGAGAAAGTATTAAATTTTATTTTTATTTAGTAAACAAAGTTTAAGGTTTGGCTTTGACACACTGCACATTATAAAATAATGTTGGACAGAGAGGAATCATTTGATGCGATCTAGAAAACAAATTATATATACAATAAAAATAAAAAAATTTCTATTTTTTTATTTATATTCGATTTAAATAAAATCCCATCTAAAAATATCTTATGCAAATCCAATTCTCTATAAACCATTAACAATTTTAATCAAATAAACCATTGACATTAACAACTGTTTTTATAAATTTTTATTAATTTAATCTTTCAAATCATTAATTTATACAAATTGGGACATAAAAGAAAATTTGGCATCACTAATCCAATCGAATCAGATTAATCACTTTTTTATGTTGATTTTTCAGTTTTGACTATTTAAGGTTTCATTTGTTTACCTTAGACGAAACCTAGCTGGCCCACGGAACGCCATGATACGTGATTGTATCTTCTAGTCTCATCAATAATCAAATGGATCCCACTCCTACATGAGTCCTGTCGCACTCAACAATTTCTCACGAAGAGAAGTCAGAAGAGGTTTATCAAGGGGATAATCCAGTGTGGTATCTCCACTTGTTCACTCGTAGGCGTACGACCGTGCCGTGGATAATCAATTCGTTTTGGTCGTTTATGGCTGCTCATGTGGAGATGATAAGTCTCCACTACTAGTCCACGTGGACTCTCTTACTTTAATTTTTTGAGTTCACATCTAATGAGTAACCTTTAGACGGCAACTATAATAATGTTAAGGGAAAATCTTAATTTACCCCCTCAACTTGTATTTAATATCAAATTCGATCTAAAATTACTTGTAAGATCAATCAAGGACTGATATTTTATCTTATAGCCAATTTAGTCATATTTTGACTTGAGAAATGCATCATTTTAGGATAATACAACACAATTTAAAAGAAGAAATAAAATAAAAAAGGAAAACATTTTTTTTCCTTCCTACTTATCTTTTTATTGAAAATTATCAATTATGTCCTAACTTAAATAATGAGTATTTAAAAAATTTTGATAATTAATTTTGAGTATTTTGGTAGTTTAATAAATACAGGTGAAATTCTTACTTTCTTCTATTTTTTTCTCTCAAAATTGAAAAAATTCAAAGCATATAAATTCAGATAAAAAATAAATAAAATATTAATTCTTTTAATATTTTCATTATCTTTTCCAAATAAAAAACAAATTATTCTAGACAGTTTCTATGTACAGTCTCGTCCAAAGAAAGGATAACGGTTAAATCAAGTCCCGGATTCAACTCAACTCCAACGATATACTTTCCCATTGCCCTATTAATCATGACCATTGAATCATGGAACATGTGCAAAATCCGGTCCACACATTCATAATTATGTTCCTTAAGAATCACGTGTAACTAATCATCCCTATGCCTAATTCATCTTCTATGCAGCCAAAGTTGCTTAAGCACACGTGATTTCCCATTATCTGTTTCATACGATGATAAGTTATATTTTTCAAATTCGGATATTTCCTCTCATTTTCTGAAAAAATCAAAAATTAATTCTTCTTGCAAGTATGTCCCCCATTGGGGATTACCAATTTACTAACTTTTTAGGGTTTCTTGTTTTAGTTTATTCTGTATGAACTTCTGGGTATCCTAGGAAATTAGCAGCACGTGCACCGACAATTTGTTGCAAATTTTTAGATATTTCCCATATAAATTGGACTTTCTATATAGCAAAACAGCGGTTCCTTTTACAATGTTTAGAGAAAGTATTAAAAAAAATTGTACTTCTAAAATTACTGTAGAAAAATAATACTTTTATTAAGTTTAATTCATAAACAAACTATTAATAATTTCAGATTTGAAAAAATAATTCATATTTATTCATTTTAACAATATGTCTAAATAACACTTTTTTTTCCAATATTATAACTTTTAAAAAATAAAGAAAAAAATCACTTTATTTCAATAATCAAACTCTTGTCAAATAAATAAATAACATTTATGATTACTTAATTCATGTTTATGTTTTGTTTTCCAAGATTGTCATGTCGTAAATTGTATTTGTCCCAAAACTTCTGTTCTGTTGCTTAATTTAAACATTGTTTAAGGTCATTTCTTACAATTCTTATATATCTTTATCATTTTATTTATGAGCAACCGTGTCAATTATTGAAAATTTGAAAGGTACCCTTATCATATAATTTTATATAATACATGCAGGAGTTTTTATTTAAAGGGACACTTCAGCAATATTTAATTATAGAATTTTACTTGAACCATGTTTTTACTAGGGGGTAGGTAATTATATGATGACAATGATATTTTTATTCCATTCTATGACAATTAAAAAAATATTAAATATTAATTTCAAGATTGTGTAAATTGGGAAGTGATTTTGTTTCTTACTTATATAGATTTGGATTTGGATATAATTTTGTGAATAATTTTAAACGTAATATTTTCATTTCGAAAAAGATTAAATCTTTTGTTCAATCGTTAGAACATATTTTAATAGTATAAATAAATAAATTTTAGTTTATTGAATAATTTTTAATGAATTAAAAATTAAAGATGAGAAAAAATATTTATAAATAATAATAATTACCAACCTTAAAATAATAATAATAATAATAAGATTAATATCAATTAGTGATCTAATAGTCCTCATTTTAAAATTGACTAGGTAGATAAAGATAAGAAAGAAGTGACGTGTAGTTAGACCACTTCAATTCAACCACATGCTTGAATTATGAATAATAAGACAATTTGATACTAGTTAAAGACTAAAATACGCAAAAGTCCTCAAGTTGTTGTATTTGTTTTGAACCCTTCACTTCACGTGCATATGCCTTTTTTTTCTTTTTTCTTTTTTTATAAGTAATCATTTTTTTTTTCTTTCACGCGAGGTTAATCTCATTTTACATTTTACATTTATCTCGATAAATTTTTTTCACGTCGAATACTTGATCTTTTCATAGGTAGAAAAATTTTCACTTTATAAAAATTTTACTGTAAAAATTTATTTTTTTATTTCTATAAAATTATTAATATGATAATTTTATAAGACGAGAGGATGGAGAGTTTTGTTATACTTCCTGGGTTGAAAATATTTGCATAAAAATTAAAAAAGTAATTTATTAAAAAATAATATAATTGAAAGTAATTTGATTAAATTATATTTTTTTTCAAAGTCAATGATAAGTTGTAAAAACAGTTATTATATTTAAACATTGAAAAATTATAATTTATTATTTTTTAAAAATATTCAAAATAATTTATATTTTGAAACAAAACAATCACCCAAAAATAATTTTAATTTTGGAATAGAGGGAATAAAATTATGGGTTATTCAAATTTGTACAATTCACTCGGAAATTTTGTTTTTCTATATAAAATTTGGTTTAAATATATTTAAATTTAAAGAATAATTTTTTTGTACTGAATATAAAATTTTGAATTTATAAATAAATTGTATAAAATTTTATGAATCATTTATTTCAAGGTTAAACTCACAATTAACATTAATTGGATGAGAGTACCTATCCCAATCGATAGAATATTTTATTCTTAATTATTATATTATCATTTGTCTTATATTATTATATTATTGGTCGATTATATTCATGAACGTACGCCACTTCTCCACTTTCTTATCTATATTATTCAGATGAATCTTGCCCTAAACTTTGGGGATTGTAGCAAAACATCAAATTAAAGGCTTATTCAGTAATTTTAGCGGTTTCAATAAAAATTAGTTATTTTAACAGTTGTTAATTGTTTTATTAGTTGTTAATAGTTAGATACTAGCTGTTAATAATTAGATATTAACTGTTGTTGTTTGATTACTTGTTTAATATGAAAAGATTAAAACGGGTGAAATTATGGTCATAAAAAACAAAATAAAAGACAGACGATAGATACAAGTATCATAAAAATTATACGAAATATTATCTCAAACTTTATATATTAGAATATATGTGATGACGTGGAACATAATAATTAATTAAATTAATATTTTGAAATCAAATAACTAAACAGTACCAAACCATCTTGTCGATCAGAGTGAATTGGATGGTGCGTGTTGCAATTGTGAAATTCAGACAGGGACAAACGAGAAAATGAAGGCCATCGAGGTGAGGATTATCAACCCTAGAAAGAAGTGACGTCTGGATCTTATCCTCTCAAATGAACTGTGTACCTAATTATACCAACATTTCCTTTTATATCCTTGACAATATGTGGGAGTATATACTATATGGTGTCATAATCTAGTTATTTTGATTTTTCGGGTATCTGAATTTCTAAATATAAATAGATTCTGAAAATTTTCATTAAAAAAAAAAAAAAAAAGATGTGAACAAGAACAGCGGGATTATTCTTTTTCCACATAAATCCAAATAGAGAGTCGGTGCAATGGGTTTCTAATATTAGCTGTATGTAATTATTCACGATAAGACAACACAAAAACAGTTAAAATAACTAAACAAACTGACAACAACTAAATAAATACAATAACAATGATGATATAATAATAAAATAATAATCATAACTAAATAACTTTTTTTTGTATTATTTCAATTATGGCAGGTGCGTTCTACGTCTGATTCTGTTCTTCCTTTTTTTTTTCTTCTTTTATTTCCTTTTCTCTTTTATTATTTGCATTAATTCAAAATTATTAATAAAAATTTCTATATATGAAAATTGAAACAAGAGAATATTAGGTTCACTTATTTTTTTTAGAAATTTGTAGATTGTTTTATTTTTCTACAGTTAATTTGATACATCTTTTTTAAAAGTTAATTTTCAAAATTTTAAATTGACAAATAAATAATTAATATTTTTAAATTTTTAAAATTAAATTTTCATTTAAATAAACAATTACCATAAAAATATTAATTTGAATGCAACACGAATCTCCTCTAATTTAACTTATATAGACATCACAGGCGTGAAGTGCAAAATTACAACTATTTTTAATATATTAAGAGTGAATATTTAATTTAAATCGAACCAAATTTCATAAAATGTTTTCAGAAAAAATAGAAAATTTAAATAAAAAAAAAATCGAATAGAATCAAAATAGTTGAATGGAATGCTGACCCATTTATATTAGGACAGTAGACAGAGAAATAAATATTTTATGCGGTCCAGTATTTAAGGAATTCCCATGTGATAATAGAAACAGCCAATTATGTGTGGAAATGGCAGGTGATGAGGTGCCAGGTAAGACGCAATTGACTTATCAATGACATGCTGCTGTACGGTCTCATTTCATACACTTTTTTTTATTATTTTAATTATTATAATTATAATGAACAGAAAAAAATATTAAAAAAATAAAAATTGATAACTCAACTGGTTTATTAAAACAGTTACGCTGGTTTATCACTTGAGTGATCTACACGCGTATTTATTATATAGCTACTACCAAATATCTCTCAATAAAATTAAAAGAAAGTACAATAATTACGAGTATGTTGTCAATAGCTATAATCTCTACTGTTAAACAATTGAACCAGTATAAATGAATTATGATTTTCAAGCATTTTTTTTTTTCAGATCAAAATTATAAAATTTGAACTCATAACTGTGGAGAATATTTTATTTAAATCCCTCATAGCATAATATAAAATATATTTCGAAAATATAACAAAATATGTGTGGAAAATAAATATTAGCAAAATAGCAAGTTGCTATAAATAAATTATTTCATATTTTATGTTTATAAAAAATATATTTATTTTATTTCATTTCACATCTATGCTGTGCTTGGACCTTGCATATGGATGATAAAATAATTTGGTAAGCAGGAATATTAAATAAAATTAGTCGTAGTCTTACTAGTGGCAACACAATATTTAATTTAGGAAAGGAAAAAATGAAATAACTGTGCTTATTAATCATATAAATAATATTATTAAAAAAATTAAATTTTGTGCTTTAAATGTCGGTTTAGTTTAACTATTCGTATCAATTGATACTAATAATTGATAGCTAGTAATGCAGATCATTGTTAGCTAATAAATGTTGATATTTGATAAAATTTTGACAGCAGCTATGTTGAAATATAAAATATAAAATGACCATTAAAAATATAACTGTTTTTATAAATTATGATGTATAATATATGTATTTAAAAATATTTATAATAATATTTCATTTTTATTTTAATGTATTGTATACATAAAATATTAATTAAATTTTTAAAAATAATATTCAGTAGAAATTTATTATTCTTAAATAACTACAAATAAAATGCTAAACAAAAAAAATTAAAAAACAATAATTTTATTAGTAATTATTTTTATAAGGTTAATAAAGGTTAAATATAAATCAAGTATAAGTT
Organism: Jatropha curcas; assembly: GCF_041381405.1. Classification (NCBI taxonomy): domain Eukaryota; kingdom Viridiplantae; phylum Streptophyta; class Magnoliopsida; order Malpighiales; family Euphorbiaceae; genus Jatropha; species Jatropha curcas. The sequence goes on along the minus strand of NC_143158.1, from coordinate 4,814,977 downwards.
AATAAAAAAAAATTTTAAACATAATTGATAGGATCAATAGTTGATCGAAATTTTGAGCATTAACTGCTACTACTAGTTGTTTATTGAAAAACTTACCAAATACCGTACAACTGTTGTTGAACCAATTACGTTTTCATATCAAAATATTTTTTTTAAGAAAAAATATTAATTTTATGGTTGCTATAATTGTAATGTTTTTTGCATTATAATATTTGAATCTTTTTCAATATTTAATTTTTCTCTCCTCCATTAAAATATTAAATCAAAATTGAAATATGATCCATGAAAATATTTAAAACAATACATTAAAAAAATATATAGTAAAACTCAAAATCCTTAACAATCCAGCTCATGAAACCAGCAAGTTGCATTAAACTAAAAAATATTTAAAATCTTAGATAAATTATTTTAATAATTAGGTAGGAATAATAGCAGCCACTCCCTTGTTTTTGTGGGACCAATATTATCACTAGATTAGGCATTAATTATTGGTGCAAAATTGCAAACGCACTGCTCTATGTCCAAACATCCATCGTGTTGCTTTTTCTTTTTCTTTTTTTTTTTTTTTTTTTTTTTGTTTTCCACTATTTTATTAAAATTGAACGATCTAATTACGTATCTAGCACTTGCTACATGAGTTTGAATTATATATATATAAATGAGGAATATTTTTTTAAAATCCTTTCATATAATATTATTTTCTTTTGTTAATATTATAAATGTTTAAAAGATACAAAAATTGTCTTTTACCTTATGCTGTGTAAGATACGTATATTTAAGGAATAAGGTTCAACAATATACAATTTGTTTTAAAATATTTTTTTTTTATAATTTATCCTTTTAACTTGCATTAAAAGAAAAAAATGCTTAGTTTTTTTTTTAATTTTTATAGTTTGAATTAAAAAATACTTAAAAAGAAAATAAAAAATATTATTATTATAAAAATTTATGGTATTTGATTTCAAAATAATTTATTTAATTTTAAAAAATTATAGAGTTAGAAAAATATTTGATTATCCTGAGATATTTGATTAGAAAAATATTTAATATTTACTATTTATTTATTTATTTTAATTATATTTGATTTAGATTAAATATTTAATTATTTTTTAATTAGATTTTGATTTATAATTTATTTTATATATAAAAACTGAGCATTTTATATTTTTTCTGTAAGTTCCAGCGATAAATTGTCAAAAAAAAAAAAAAATCGAGCAAACTGTACATTGCCCCCAAAATCGGGGCAAAAATCGAGAATTATTTATATATTTAATCATTTCAACTTCATTTGAATCTTTTATACAAATTCATAAACGCTAATAAGAAAATGTGGACGAGAAAGTCATTATGATATAGTATTATATTTGTGTCGATTGTTTGCTCATAAATGAGGTTTAGTTAGAAGCAGACAACAAATGACATCAAACCCAATTAAAAAAATATTTAGATACTACTATAAAAAATTATCACAATTAAACATTGTGCTGAAATTGATAATTATTGAATATTCAACTTTTTTTTTTTTTTTTTGACTCGTTAAGAGGTCAATAGATAGAAATGATACAATGTAATCGAAATCGATTGAACCTCACGACAATTTACAATCGGAGTTAGTTCCTTCTTGATTTGCTATATTTATAAAAATTTTTATAACGAAGATAATTCAAATTTGATATCTCTTACTCGTTACATCAGTAAAAAAAACCAATGCGTAGAAATCTAAATTTTCAATTTAATTTGAAATTAAAATTTTCGATTTAATTTCAACATAATTTTTTATCAAATTGAGTTTGGTTTGATTTTTTTTGTTATTGATTTGGGTTTGATTCGGAAGCCAAATACATCAAAACGCGATTACAGAAAGTACAAAATTCAATTGAAACGCATTTTTCATGCTTTGGGAATAAAATCTAGAATCAAGGGTCAAAATATCCCTATGTAAATGTGTACATACACACTAATTGGATGTCATTTTCAACAAATGTGTACATATAAAAATAAAAAAGAGGAAAATAAAATACAATATAAAAAGCTGGTGGCTCTCATTAGTAAATATTGACCGCTGGTGGTGGTGGGCAGTCCACTGAATCCAAACTCCTGATTACTCCGTCTGTCTCCATCTTCACCTCTCTCTCTCTCTCTCTCTCTTTTTTATTTTTTTCTGAAGTTATTTTATATAAATATTTATGAAAAATTAAAATATGATATACTTTAAAAATTAAATTAATTATTAATTATAGTAAAATTACACGTATAACTATTTTTATTTTAAAGAATTAATTTATAAAATCTTTATTTCACTAATTTGATTCTTTCGCCCAAAATATAAGAATTAAAATAGAAATGAAATTATAAATTAAAAATTTTATAATAAATTTAAAAAGCAAATAGAACTCTCATGTATTAATTTGGTTATAGTTTAAAAATTAAAATGAAAGAATTAAAATATTAAAGACATAATAATTTAAGGACTTTGTAGTAAGTTTTTAAAATATTTTCATTTGTTAATTTAACTACAATTGAAATATTTTTTTATTAAAAATTTTTATACTTTTTTAAAACTTATTTTTCTCGTTTAATTTTATTGGCAGATTAATGATTGACATAAAAGATAAAATAAACAATAAAAAAAAACTACAGTTTTCATTTATTGGCATCCAAACAAGTGCATTTAAGCGTGCATTATTTGTTTCGAGAGTCATAAATCGTTCACTCTCTCCTCCTATCGCTATATATCTGTATTTTCTTCTCCTTTGGAATATTCAAAAAGTATTCTTTTTCTCTTCTGGTCTGGTTCTCTGCCTCCAAATTACATACCCACAATTTTCCTCTTATCTTTTTCTTTCCCGGAAAATTTTCTGGGTCATTAATTGTTTTTTTATCTAAGGATCCGCATATCTCGGGGTAAACTAAGCTGCTCACCCGCATCAAAATTATTTCTTTTTTCTTTCTTCGCTGTTGTCTGGTTTTTCCTTTGGTTTCTTTCGAGCCAAACACTTTAAAGGAAGCAGCTTTGACGTTAAATGAAGGAGAAATACAAAAAGAGAGAGGACTAAATCCGTGATCTGCCTTTGTAGTTTGAGGTGGTTAATATTTGACCACTTTGAGCTAGGAAACGGTTTTTGCTGAGTAAACAGAAGGAAAACTTTTGGTGGTGGGTGTAAACTAAATTAAGGATCTCATGGCAGAATTTGGAGGGAAATGGAGGGGCTTCAGATCGGTTTTAATGGTGTCATTCAATTTTTTGATAGCTTTCATGCTTGTTTCAGCCGATAGAGGCTTGAAACGTGAAATTTCAAGTGTGCCTATAACAGAAGACGCGAGTCTATCAAGTTATTTTGTCAAAGCTGTAAATTTCTTATGGCAGCCTGATCAATCAGGCTATCAACATGTTTGGCCGGTAAAAATTCTTATTTCTAATACTCCTTTTCTCTTATCAAGTCTTTTTCTTTTTCCCAATCGGGATATTCACTGCTTATATGTTTTTAAGAGCTTCAGGACCCATTTGTTTGTTAAATAGTTGTTTTTAGGTAGTAAAGATGTGATTTATTTTGGATTACGTGTAGTGTTATGTTAATGGAATTTGAAAGTTTTTTTTTTTTTACGTTTTTGGACATGGGTTTGGGTTACATGAAAGTTGCCTTTTGGCCTAAATAATCTTCTTTTGGGTATTTTTTTTTTAATTAATAATTAAGGGCTGATGTGAGGTTTTGTGTACAGGAAATGAAATTTGGTTGGCAAATTGTGTTGGGTACTATTATTGGATTCTTTGGAGCAGCGTTTGGGAGCGTAGGTGGTGTTGGCGGAGGCGGCATTTTTGTTCCTATGCTCAGCCTAATTGTTGGATTTGATCCAAAATCTGCAACAGCCATTTCAAAATGTAAGAAACTTTATTATCTATTTGACAGGAATCCTCTCTTTTCACTATTCAAAACTTAAAAAGGACAAGATGCTAATTTGTTTGATTCTAGATGCAGAAAGGTAAAGGATTTGTTTGATTCCAAATGCATAAAGCTAAAAGAAGGCATTAAACAACTAGTTATTAGACAACAAAGAGTGTGGAGAAAGACTTGTTATAATCACTTTTTAAGATTTCTTTTGAAAAGAATGGAGAAATTTTCAGAATTAGTAAATTCCCTTTTTCAAATGGCCCCAAGATTATATTTTGGAGGTTAAGTGATTGATCTAGTTAAATTTTTGATATGTTCATTAGTAGAAAAAAAAATCATTAAGATGTTCATCACTTTGTAATTTCCAGAGCAAATGCAAATAGTGATACGTGGGCTTCCATTTAGTTTCAGATTGTCACAAAATCGAAATCACAATTGAACCATTCAGATACAATTTAGAAAGTGATGGATTTTATTTTTTGGTCAGGTATGATTATGGGTGCAGCAGCATCAACTGTTTACTACAACCTTAAGCTAAGGCATCCTACAATTGATATGCCCATCATTGACTATGATTTGGCTTTGCTCATCCAACCAATGCTCATGATGGGAATTAGTATAGGTGTTGCTTTCAATGTCATATTTGCAGATTGGATGGTCACAGTACTGCTTATTATTCTCTTCATTGGTAAATGCTTGTTGCTCTTCACTTGTTTGTGCTGGGCATTTTGCTCTGCTAACTTCCTTTGCTCAGCTAACTTGATATGGTTTCCATTGCAGGCACATCAACGAAGGCATTCTTCAAGGGTGTTGAAACATGGAAAAAAGAAACAATAATGAAAAAGGTAATTTTATAAACACACTTTTGGATCAACAGATGAAGTTTTGGTCCCAATGAAGTGCATTTCAAAGATGAAATCATTTCATTGCCTGTATAATTAATACAAATCAAGGTTTTCAGTACTTATTCCCAAGATGATATTTGGCAACAACCTCAAACTGTCAAGATAATTTTATTGAAAGCATAGATTCACATTTTCATGCACATCAAAACAAAGAGAAAGTTAGTTTAGTTAGATTGTCAGAGTTCATCTTATGTGTTTTCTAATTGTATCTTCTTATTCCCTCGTTACAGGAGGCTGCTAAACGTGCAGAGTCAAATGGTAAGATGACTTTCTGTTTCTTTATTTTGTGAAAGACCTTAAAGTTGACTTTCTGCAGTATTCATCGTTTTATTTATCTTGTATCAGGTACTGGAGGGGGGGAAGTTGAATATAAGCCTCTTCCTAGTGGCCCAAACAACGAGAAGAGTCCCAAGGAACCAGAGGTGAGTGTAAGTTGTTTACTTCATCTGAAATCAGTGACAGAGAGTCCTCAAGGCTAATGAAATGTAGTTACTGTAGGTTCCTGTTTTCCAAAATGTTTATTGGAAGGAATTTGGGCTCCTTTGCTTTGTCTGGATTTCATATCTCGTATTGCAGATTGCACAGGTATTTATTTTTATCCGTTGACAAATACTTGCTTTAATGCCATTATTTTTGTGGCATATATTATACAATGTGCTAAGCAATGAGAAATTTTGCATTTCTGGAAACAGAGTCACATGGCTAAATGTTCGACAGAATACTGGGTCGTAAACATGCTACAGGTACCTTCTATTGATAGAGCAGTGTCTATCATTTTTCACCTCTTTTTATTGTCCCATGTTATGTTTGTGTGTTTTATCCTGTCTGTTCATACTGTATGCACATTTTTCTTCTGTGTGTGTGTGTGTGTGTGTGTGAGAGAGAGAGAGAGAGAGAGAGAGAGAGAGAGAACTAGAGGCATCTTCATGACTATGATTTGGTATATGAGAAATATTGCAATAAATTCTGATTTTTTTTAAACTAAAGTTTGGTCTTTTCATATTATCTTCTACAGATTCCAGTTTCTCTTGGTGTCTCGACTTATGAGGCTGTAAGTCTGTACAAGGGCCGGAGAAAAATAGAATCCAAGGGAGATGCAGGCACAAATTTAAAAGCACACCAGCTTGTACTTTATTGTGCCTGTGGTGTATTGGCTGGAGTAGTCGGTGGGCTGCTTGGTCTTGGCGGAGGATTCATAATGGGCCCACTGTTTTTGGAGCTGGGAATCCCCCCTCAGGTGAGCTGGATCTATTCTCTTACAGTGTTTGAAATACATCCTCAAGAAATTCATTTCGTTTGCGTTAAAAAACTTTTCTTGTAAATGAATTTCCTCATGGTATTTATAAAAAAAAAGCTCTTAGATGCTTGTAAAAGTGAATAAATTGGGAATGAACTTGATTGATCAAGTCTTTTTGAAAAAACATTATTAAAATTTGAATTATATTTCCTATACGCTGTGGGGGAAAAGCATTGATTTTCACTGAAAATTATTAATAAAGAACATAGTTTGAATGTGATACCATCATTAAAGCTTAAAACTTATATAGGCTTGTGTTGCTCATTATCGATTTGCACGGCCAAATAAAAGACGAGATGTGACAGCATTACAATGAATTCTAATTGTTTGATACCTGTTATGCAGGTCTCAAGCGCAACTGCCACCTTCGCAATGACTTTCTCCTCATCCATGTCTGTTGTAGAATACTATCTTCTGAAGCGATTTCCAGTTCCCTATGGTAAGTTAAAGCCGAGAAAACCTCAGAAGTTTTTCCTGCTAATAAATAATATCATATTTTCTTGTATCAGGAGATTGGGCATATAGTTTATGACTCCGTGTTAAACTTTTTCGATATTTTTTCTTGGCAGCTGTTTACTTTGTAGCTGTTTCTACTTTTGCTGCGTTAGTAGGGCAGCACATTGTGAGAAAGTTGATCATTATGTTTGGAAGGGCATCCCTTATCATCTTCATTCTTGCTTTCACCATATTTGTTAGTGCAGTTTCACTAGGTAAGCTTTCCTATTATATCGATTTAGGATTTACACTTCTCGACATTCGATGAAACCATTCGAACTCCATGAATTCTCAAAGAGGTGTTTTGCTTGTCTTGACAGGCGGTGTTGGAATATCAAACATGATTGGGAAGATTCATCGTCACGAGTACATGGGATTTGAGAATCTCTGCAAGTATGAAGGGTAGGAAGGAGTTTGCTCATTTTTCTTTCACAATTTTTGTTCTGTTATCATTGTGTTCAAGATTCCCAGGTGCTGTAATTATTTGTTGAAGAAGCCTTGAGCTTTTTACAAGTTGTTGGGGTCAGGGCTTGTTCGCTTTAGCTGTTAAATGCAGCTGGTGATGGCTAGTGGCTGAAAGTTGATATTTAATAGCTGTTTGTATGTGAAATTACTATTTAAGGATACAATTTTTTTATATAATACTAGCGTATCATATAAATTTACTTTAAAACACTAACATGTCATAGTATAATTTTCTTTTTATTTTATAAATTTGTTTATCTTTTAAATCTAATAATAATAGTAATAATAATAATAATAATATGTCATTTTCATGTTTTCTAATAAATGATTCATTCTAAATTGTTATTTTTTTGGAATGGGGTGCTTTTGTCTTTCTCTCGCTTGGTTATTACAAACCATATGCATAGTTCTTGGAGTAACAATTAAATCTGAGTGGTCAATGGTGTTGTGCATCAGAATCAAGACATGTAGGAAGGGATAAAAGTTAAATCCACAAACACTTGCCCGTGTGCAACAAATAATTACAAATTATAATTACTATTTTATCCTTATATTTTGAAATAATTAATTATTTTATATCTAGATTTCTAAAAATAGTTTATTTTATATCGTGTTTCATTTCGTACAACTATTTATTTTTTTATTTTTTATTTACTGTTTGTTAAAAAGTCTTAAAACTAATTATTATATCATCATTGTATTTTTTGTCAAAGGTAGTTATTTTATACTTCTTATTTTAGAAATAGACAATTTTATCCCTAAAAATGTATGCAACAAAATATAAGGATAATGGTTATTGTCTGTAAATTGTTTAAGGGAATAGTTGTATAAAAAAAAAGTAGACAAAAGGATAAAATAGTTGGATGAATCAAATATTAGGAATAAAATCTCCTATTTTTGAAAATTCAAGAATAAAATAATTAATTACAGGAAAAATATAAGAATAAAATCTTCTATTTTTAAAAATACACATAGGAAATATTAAAATAGTAATTATATCTAATTATAAACTGTTATAATATCTTCTAATTTCTGCAGTTATTGTTAAATGTATATTTTGTGAATTTGCATTATAAATATTAATATGTTGCACACCTAAATAATTTCTAATAGGAAAAAAAAGAGATAATTTATGCTCCCTTTATTTCCGTAAAAAAATTAATAGGAAAATAACTTGCTGAAAAATATTTTTTATGAAAAACATTTTCCTTGAATAATATTTTTCAAATGACTTATTTTCCATTGTTTGGTTGTAATATTGAAAATTAGCTAGAAATATTAAAGTTTATCTCATAAGACCATAAAAAATATTAATAATAATAGAAATTTTAAAATTTACTATTAGATATGAGAGGAATAAAAAAATATATATATATTATGAAAGCCACCAATGGCTGGTGTTCAGTGGTGGTGGTCGGTAGTAAATGTTGACTGATGACAGTGGTGGTCGGTGGTAAATGTTGACTGATGACAGTGATTAATAAATTAAAAAAAATATTAATTTATAAGGTTTGTTAATATCCGGAAAATGTTTTACTCTCTTGAAAATGAGAAATTGCTTTCCTTAAAAAATGATTTAATTTTCATTTGACCAATAAAATATTTTTTATTGACTTATTTTTCTAAATGCCCCAAACAACGGAAAATTATGAAAAATATTTTTCTACAAATTATTTTACGGAAACAACTAGAGCCTAAATATAATAAGTCAGAGTTTTTTTTTTTTTTTTTTTTTAACATTATCTAGAGGGCTGATTTATTATATTTTCTCGAATAATTATGCTTTTAAATTTGTAAGGAAGATAACCAGATCGAATTGATTGATTCATGGTTGAATCCGTCAATTTGCAATTGTATATAGACTCGACTGATCAAACGGAATCTTTAATACTTTTAATTATTTTTTATTATATTATAATTATTTTAAATTATAATTATTTAATTAATATATATTATTAATATTTTTATGATCTTAATTCAATCTTGATCCATTACTTAAACTAATGTTTGGGCCAGATTTAATAAAGCTGTCAAAAACCTCAATTATTATACTTGATTGCTTTTTTTCTTGATGTTGTGCTTGTTGGGTGTCTTTGGACTTTGGAGTCAAGTAGTTATCGATGGGCCTTATAACACATTAATTGACAAAATAAGTCACATATCCATGAATTGCATGGATTTTTTCCAATCACATATCATATTTCATTAATAAAAAATTTATTAATAATTTAAATATAACCAATTTATTATATATTTAGGCTGAATTCTTAATTTTAGATCTAAATTAATAATTTATTATGCTGTATGGTAAAAAATTGATATCTAAAATTGATTATTAAATGATTATAAAGTGGTTTACATTATTATTTTTTTAATTTTATCTTTTTATCTAAAAAGTTATATAAATACTTGAATTAACTATAAAAAAAACTTTTTTTCATTCAGATAAAATTATTAGGAAGAGGCGTTAGGTAGTATTTTATTTTGAGCACAAAACGAAAAAAAATAGGAAAAGAGGAATATATATATATGTCCCTTTTGTAATTTATTCGAGAAAGTGAAAAACAAAAAGTTGATGTATTTAGTAATTTTCTTAGTTCCTTTCAAATGGGAACTGAACGAGAATGTTAGCTTATGCTTATGGTCGTTTTATAATCCTAGGTGACTTAAATAGTTTATTTGCCTATTAGTTGAGGTTGGACAAACAAGCTTTATTTTATTATTATCATCTCAATCAAAATCAAAATAATCAATAAAACATTTATCTTAGATGAAAAAAAAAATAATTTAATCAAATTAAAAAATATTTTATTATGATAATTTAATTGTTTTCTATAAAAGTCAGTGAAATAAATGAATATTATTATGTTATATTGTGTATTAAAAAAAATAAAAGTTTATCAATGAACCGAAGAATGTAAAATTAGTGATTTTACTCATGAATTAAGTAAATTCTCGCACTTTAAAAAAATTTTATCTCGACGGAATCTACGACACCACTTATAAATTAAATTAAAATGATGATATTTTTAATTATATATAGAAAAAAAAGAATAAAATCAAAAAATTTGGTCCATAAGCATATCTATGGATCCGATCTTAGCTAATTTTCCTTTAGTGCAGTAAGGTTGTGGCAGGATATAGTCCTAGCATAATAAGATATTATTTTCATTTATTGACGTCCAAACAAGAGCATTTAAAACATGCATTATTAGTTCATCCACTACCTTTCCTTTTCGTTATATATCTGTGTTTCTTCTCCTCTGGTTCTGCTTCGTCGCATACCCTCGTTTTCCCTTTACTTACCCAGAAAAATGTTCTGGGTCATTAATCGTTTTTGTCTAACGATCAGCATACGATATGGGGGGAACTAAGCTACCACACGCATTAAAATTATTTATTTTTCTTCCTTCTCTGTTATCTGGTTTTTCCCTTTTGTTTCTTGCAAGCCAAACACATTAAAGGAAACATCTTTCTTGTTACATGAAGGAGAAAATACAAATCCCTGATCTAGTTTTATAGTTTGATCAAGTTAATGTTTGAGCTAATCTAAGTGCTTTAGTAGATAGTTTTTGGTGAGCAAACAGAAATAAAAGTTTTTTTCACTACAGAGAAAAGAGAGTGGTGGGAATAAGCTAAATTGAGGAACTGATGGCAGAATTTGGAGGGAAATGGAGGGGCTTGAGATCGGTTTTAATGGTGTCATTCAATATTTTGGTAGCTTTCATGCTTGTTTCAGCCGACAGAGGCTTGAAACGTGAAATTTCAGGTGTGCAAGTAACACAAGAGGAGGCAAGTCTATCAAGTTACTTGGTGAAAGCTGTAGATTTCTTATGGCAACCTGATCAAACAAGTTATAAACATGTTTGGCCGGTAAAAATTCTGATTTCAAATACCCTTTTTGTCATATAAACTAGCTATTCGTATGTTTTAAGAGCTTCAAGACCCATTTCCATTTTTTCTTTTGTTACATATTGTATTTTATGTACAGGACATGAAATTTGGTTGGCAAATTGTGTTGGGTACTATTATTGGATTCTTTGGAGCAGCTTTTGGGAGTGTAGGTGGTGTTGGAGGAGGTGGCATTTTTATTCCTATGCTCACCCTAATTGTTGGATTTGATCCAAAATCTGCAACAGCCATCTCAAAATGTAAGAAACTTTATTATCTATTTTTATTTTTTATTACAGATGTCTGATAATCTTTTATCTAACCTTAAATGAATACCCTTCATAGCTAACAAACGGAAAAAAAAAAAGTTAGACAGAACGCTAATTTATTTTATTCTAAATGCAACAGAAAGGTAAAGGATTTGTTTGATTTCAAATAGAAAAAGCCAAAAGAAGACATTAAATAATTAGAACAATAAAAATTGTGAAAAAAAAAAGATTTATTTCGATTTTCATTATGTTCCATAAACGTTTTTCACATTAAACTTATTCACTGAACTCTTACATGTCTTACTATCTTACATGTCTTACCACCTAAATCGCGCCGCTACTTGCGAATGTAAATTTAATATTCTTTTTTAATGGCCACAGTGTTACATTTCGGAGTATAAATAATCTGTCATCCATATAAAAAAAATTTTAATATGCTCATCGACTTTGTAATTTTGTGATGAAATGCAAATAGTGACACGTGGGACTTCAATTTATTGGGTTTCAATTGTCACAAAATAGAAATCAAAATTGAACCCTTCAAAAACAATGGAGAAGATAAATATACGGAGAAATAAAGATTAAAGGGTCAATTAAGGTTGATCGATATTTAATTATATATGTTTAATATACATTAATTTAAATTTAATAATAATAATTATTATTTCTCTTCTATTAATATTGAAGTGATTTTCTATAAATGTCATGTATGATTTTTTCACCTATAGAAAAAAAAGGTGAAGATATTGAATAAATTTATTTTGATAAAATAAAATCCTATAATAAAAAAAGAAAATTTATTAAATAAATTATAATTAATAGCAATGTAATGTTGGATAGGGAGTTTTATTAATAATTGAGGGAAAATATAACCATTATAAAATATTGAAATAAATAATTTGTTTGAACGATTCAATACAACATCTTGTATTGGTGGTTAACATCTGGATAGTATACTTTTGATTCATGCCTTAAAAAGCATTTTTACTGGTTTATGGTCAAACCTGGCCGGTTCAGTTGGTCAATCAGCGGGTTTAACTATTTCCAGGTGTGTGATATATTTGAACCGAAAAACTAATTGGTTCGTCGGGCTCGAGCTTGAAAACAATGGTAGAAAATGATATTTATTTTTTTCTTTTCAGGTATGATTATGGGTGCAGCAGTATCAACTGTTTACTACAACCTTAAGCTAAGGCATCCTATTATTGACATGCCCATCATTGATTATGATTTGGTTTTGCTCATCCAACCAATGCTCATGATGGGAATTAGTATAGGTGTTGCTTTCAATGTCATATTTGCAGATTGGATGGTCACAATACTGCTTATTATTCTGTTCATCGGTAAAATGCTAGTTGAACTTCACTTGTTTTTGCTGGGCATTTTGCTCTTGTAACTTCCTTTGCTCAGCTAATTCACCTGGTTCTAATTGCAGGCATATCAATAAAGGCATTCTTCAAGGGTGTTGAAACATGGAAAAAAGAAACAATAATGAAAAATGTAATTTTATCAACATAAGTTTTGAAATTAACACATAAAATTTGGTCCTGAAGAAATCATTTAACTGGGCTGATGATATTTGGCAACGACCTGAAAGTTAAAATTTCATTGCAAGGAGAGGTTCACATTCTCATGCACATGCACATTGAAACAAGGAGAGTCAGTTTCGTTAGTTAGATTGTCAGAGTTCATATTATGTGTGTTCTAATATTTGCGTCTTCTTATTACCTTGTTACAGGAGGCTGCTAAGCGTTTAGAGTCAAATGGTGAGTTCAAACTATCCGTTATTTTATGCTATGAAAGACCAAAAACTTGATTTTCTGTTTCTACTTTTTCTCTGCTTTATCAGGTAGTGGAGGGGGAGAAGTAGAATACAAGCCCCTTCCCAGTGGCCCAAACGATGAGAAGAATACCAAGTTACAAGAGGTGAGTTTAAGTTGTTTAATTCCATCATCTGAAATCAGATCCTGAGAGTTGTCAAGGCTCCAGGCTAATGAAGTGTAGTTACTGCAGGTTCCTGTTTTCCAAAATGTTTATTGGAAGGAATTTGGGCTTCTTTGCTTCGTCTGGGTTGCATATCTCATATTGCAGATTGTAAAGGTTTATATTTTAATCCTTGGCAAACTACTTGCTTTAGTGCTATTTATTATACCAATGAGAAACTTTGCATTTCTGGGAACAGAGTCACATGGCTACTTGTTCCATGGAATACTGGGTTGTCAACTTGCTACAGGTACCTTCTATTGATGAGCAGTGTCTATCATTTTTCACCTCTTTTTGTCGTCATTGTTTGTGCGAGAGAACTAGGAGAAACATTGCAATAAATTCTGATTTTTCGACTTCTCGTATTATATTCTACAGGTTCCAGTTTCTTTTGGTGTCTCGACTTATGAGGCTGTGAGTCTCTACAAGGGTCGGAGAAAATTAGGCTCCAAGGGAGATGCAGCCACAAATTTAAAAGCACTCCAGCTTGTGCTTTATTGTTCCTGTGGTGTGTTGGCTGGAATAGTTGGTGGGCTGCTTGGACTTGGCGGAGGATTCATAATGGGTCCGCTGTTTTTGGAGCTGGGAATCCCTCCTGAGGTGAGCTGGTCAGGCTTTGGGTCTATTCTCTTAATAAGTCCATATGAAATTCATTTCATTTGCCAAATTTTATTAAAAAAAATTGATTTGGAACTATAGAATTCATTCTAAACAGGTAGTTTTACAAGTTTCTACTTAGAAATCATCAGTTTCTAATAGTTTGCTGCCTGTTATGCAGGTCACAAGTGCAACTGCCACCCTCGGAATGACTTTCTCCTCATCCATGTCTGTTGTAGAATACTACCTTCTAAACCGGTTTCCAGTTCCCTATGGTAAGTTAAAAGCAGCCACACTAAGTTTTTCCAATAAATAAATAAAATCTTATAAATAGAGCAAATCCTCCTGAAGCAGTTTATCTCTCATTGAGTCAATCCGGTGCAAGCATGATTCAATTTTAACCAAGTGGGATAAGGATAATACTAAAGAAAATCTTATAATCTTGCTCAGGAATTTATGACTTGTAATATTTTGTTGGCAGCTGTTTACTTCATAGCTGTGGCTACTGTTGCTGCCTTGGTAGGGCAGCACATTATGAGCAAGTTGATCGCTATCTTTGGAAGAGCATCCCTCATCATCTTCATTCTCGCTTTCACCATATTTGTCAGTGCAATTTCACTAGGTAAGCTTCCTGTTTGTTATGTCGATTTAGAATTTACACTTCTTGAACTCTCAAAGAGGTCTTTTGCTTGTCATGATAGGCGGTGTTGGAATATCAAACATGATTGGGAAGATTCATCGTCACGAATATATGGGATTTGAGAACCTCTGCAAGTATGAAGGGTAGAGATAGGGATTTTGGTGTATGGATGTAGACAAATATTTCCCTTAATATAACTATGTATTTATAATTTAGTAGTCACTGCCCTTCTAAGGACAGGTTCAAACCTTAACCTCGTTCAGAAATTTGTAAAAATAATAATTTTACCCAAATTAAATGCTTTTGTATATAAATATTAAAAAAGGGCCCATAAAATAGCGGATTATGCAGCTAACCAAATGTGAGGATAGAGAGTTTATTGGATTTGAGTCCTCTGATTATAAAAGTTTTCATCAATTGGTCTGTCGAGGAAAAATTATTTCATGTTGTATAACTTATTGTATTATTTCGACTTATTGGATTTCCTTATAAATTAAAAATAGTGAATTATGCACTTATATTTAGGTAATTCATAACGGATACCTTTTTGTACATAATATTTTATGTGATTAAATATTCATAATTTATTAAAATAGAAAATATTAATTTCTAAAAAAAAAAAAAAAGAAATATGATTGCAAATTCACATATAATATTTGAATGACATTTATTAGAAATTAATTGACCCAACAACTTCATACATTGAGTTTGAGCCCATCCCAAACACATAGTCAGGCCCAAATGGTTTTAGGCAAGTGCGGATAGTTCTGTCGGTTCAAACCTAACGCATTGTCGTTTGATAGAAAACGGTAGCTTGACCAAAACAGCGTTCGGATTACGCGCAGTCAATGAGCCGGATTCCGCTTATTCAATTGTCAAAAATAAAAAGGAAAATGAAAAAGAAAACCCTAACGAAGTAGAAAGCACAGAGATTGTGAATTGCATTATTTAGAGGGAGAGAGAGAGAGAGAGAGAGAGATAGAGGAGGGGGAGAAGAAGAAAATGGTGTTCTATTTCAAAGCCCGTCCAGAGGTAGGAGACTACACGATTTTCATGGGTCTCGACAAGTACGAGAACGAGGAGCTCATCAAATATGGTTTCCCCGAAGACATTTGGTACTTCTTTTAAACATAATTTATAATTTAAAAAATTTACATTTCAATTTACGATCTTTTTCAATTATGCTTGTATTTGTATTTTCTAGTTTCAGGATTTATTGATTTTTTTTTTCTTTTGAGGTAATTATTATGTTAGAAGATGTATTATTTCTTGATTGAATTATCAATTTTGATGGTGTAATTCAATAAGAGGAGATGCTCATGCGATTGCCCTTTTGTTTTTGAGTTCAGGTCCTAATATTCCGTCGTTTAAAAAGTTATAATATAATGACAGAAGGTTTAGAGGGATATGATTCAAGGGAACTTAGTAACTTTATCTAACCTTTCATTTCAAAGCATCCCATATAATTGAAAAGGGTTGTTGTCGATGGGTCTAATAATTTACCCCTTGTTCTGCTAGCTAAAAGAGTAAGGACGTTTTCTTTATGGTTTTTGTTTGTTGCAGGTTCCATGTGGACAAGATGTCTTCTGCTCATGTTTATCTAAGACTGCATAAAGGCCAGACAATTGATGATATAAGTGAAGGCTTATTAGAGGATTGTGCTCAGCTTGTCAAAGCAAATTCAATTCAAGGCAAAATTTCTAAACTGTTCTTCTTGTTTTAATATGATTTAGTTAGTTGATCTTTTATTATTGTATAGTCTAACAAAACCTCAGCGAGTTGCTTCTAATTGGGTATGGATTTTTCTGCTTTATCAATTATTAAGATGAACTTGCAATTGTTGTAGCAAATTGACTCGTCTTACAAACGTCTATTTGATAGACTGTACTGCCTGTTCCATAAGAACATATTTTCCTTTTCCTCTTAAATAATTTAGTTGTTTGAAGTTATTTTTCTTTAGCATTGCAGGTAACAAGGTGAATAATATTGATGTTGTTTATACTCCCTGGTCCAATTTAAAGAAAACTGCTTCTATGGATGTTGGACAAGTTGGCTTCCACAATCCAAAAATGGTGAGCCATTTTATACATTATTTTCAAATGTTCTCCACAATAGTATTGCGCATATGTGAATTGTATATGTTTCTCTTACTTTGGTGCTTTTTTTAGGTTCGAATCGTGAGGGTGGAGAAGCGGATTAATGAGATAGTTAATAGATTAAACAGAACAAAAGTTGAAAGAAAGCCTGACTTGAAAGGTGAATCCATAATCTCAGTCTGCTTTATATAACTTATGGGCCTAAAAGTAAAGCTGGAAATATAAATATTTGTTTTTCTCTTCTTTAGAGAGCGAAGAATTTAATTGAACAATGGTTAAAATTTCTACTAGTATTGTTTTTATGTCCTATTTATCGAATCTGCTTTGCATATTCTAAGTCTCTCTTGATGATGCTAATGTGTGGCTATTTACCTTGTATCATTTCAGCTGAGAAAGAAGCAGTCAGTGCGGCAGAAAGAGCAGAGAGAAAGCTTCAACTGAGAGTTAAAGTGAGTCTCAATATTAGTAGATTTTATTTCTTATATTATTTGGTTACTTGGATATGGTCAAGATAGAGATTTTAACTTATGGCATGACAGAAATGTCAAAATTTATTTTAGCATAGGATGCTACAATGCCATTTAATTGGTTTCAGGCACGTGAATGCTTAATGTGAATTTTACCTGATAAAAGAGACTGATTTAGAACCTCATCTTGCTGTTAAACTTATATTAGTGTGAATTCAAATTTTGTGGAGTGGTCTCTTGACCATATTATGACAAGGCTATTGCAGAAAAATGAATGGAGATGAACTTTATGAATTATGTGATTTCATTGGTGCATTTTTTTTTGTCTTTATTAAGCTGTGTCCGTTTGTCGTGTAGTGGAACTAGTTGGAAAATTGATGTTTAGATGTTGTTTGGTCTATCTTTTAGGTTTTTTGTCTTGCATGAAATTGAAACATCAAATTTCATTTTCCCATTCATGAAATGTTTGGACTTCTTGGTTGATACGGTTCCACTATACCTGAACAACTTCCAGTACTTTGTTTTGAGTTTGTGCTCTTATGCTCTGGTCTGGCCAAAGGTCCCTACCTTCACAATTTAAGGTAGCATTTCTTTGAGACGTAATGTTCCTTTCATTTGTTAGCATTTTTACTTAATTGACTCTAATTGTTCAAGAGACATTTGTTGTCAAAGGAGAATCTAACTCTGATTGCTCTGCCACAGGAACATTGAAGATGTAGGGTTTTTAGTGCTTCTTTAATCAATTTCTCTTCATTTTGTTGATTGCACGTGACTGGCAGTAAAAGTCTCAAATTTCTTTTTGCAGAAACGACGAGAGGAAATAGAAAGGCTTGAAAAGGAGAAGCAGGCAGAGATAAGGAGCTACAAAGGTTTGATGGTGTCTGAGAAGATGACATCTAACAAGCAGATTGCATCTGAAAACAAGTCATTGCAGGAACTTGAGGAGGACTTTATGTAAGGACAATAGTATTTCAACTGTTGTGCCAAATTTGCTTCTCTTTGAAGAAGTGGGCTTGTCATTCAGTTCGTAGCTCTACAAGAGGTTGTTTCCCCTCGTGCAAATAAATCACCTCAGTTTCATGCCTGAAGTTCTATGAAATTGGTAAGAAAGTTTAGAAAGAAAATGTCTTATGCCAGTTAAGGCAGAGAGTTGGGTTGTGGTTTGGGGTTAACTTTCTTTATAGTGATCATATGTAATTCAACAATGAAGATAAAACGTGATTGAGACTTAATTGATGTTTAATGTGTGAAAATTCTGTTTAATGTGTGCAAGTTCATGCCATGGACCATGTGTTGTGAGCAACTATGGGTTTCTAATCAAGAACCGAACCCAACTGACACAATTCGGTTGGATCGCATAGCTCTTTTAGAAATTCAATTATTAATCGATTGTGAGTATATAAAACCATTTGGTTTTTGGTTCGGTTACTTTATATGACTAACCAAATTTATTTTAAGCTCAAAATAGTTAATTTGGCTTGGAATAACTGAATTCAAATTGTACAAATAGATTTAATTTGGTTTGGATCGGTTATTATACTATTTGGTTTTGAATTTGGATACTATAAAAATATATTTGGATAAACTAATCGAGTTAATTTGGTTTGGTTCGGTTTGGTTAGCTGAACATTCACCCATATTTCTATATCAAAACCAGTTTCTCTCGTATTATGCCGATCCGAATGTTTTTTCCCTTTCATTGTTTTGGCTGATTTCATGTTCGCAATATCTTCAAGGATTTCTAATTCTTGATCATCTTAATGATCAAGGGTGAGAGTCCCTGATGACCCACTTAAATTGAATTCTGTTTCAACTGCTGCTGTGTTTGATTCATTTTGATCAATGGTGTTTCTTCTTCCTTTTTACATTCTCAAAAGACACTTGTATCCTTACTCTCTTTTAGATGGAATTATCTAGGGGAAAAATATTTCATAATCAAAAAATCTGTTGATTTTTCAAAAACATTTGTCATCGGATAAAATGTTCTTTTTCGGTAAATTTTAAAAATCAAATTGAAATGGTATTAGAATGGGTTTAAGCATCACTAAGAAAAGATATATTAACTTACGTGTAGATATAATCGAGAGAAAAATTAAAAAAAAAAAAAAATCTGTTTTTTATAAATGTGGCAAAATTACTTAATTGTACTTTGTAATGGCAAATTTTTGTTTATGATCGCTAAAAATGCCCTTACTAAGTTTATGGTAATTTAATTTTTATCGGTTTTATCGATTCTTATTGCAATCTAAATTTTTATTAGATAAAATAAAAAATTATATTACCATGTGCTGCATAAGTTATGTTTTAAAGGAAATTTAATTTTCTTGATAATTTTATAAAAATATTATTTTATTTCTTCTAATATTTTTAGAATTCGAAAACACGAGTTTAATTGACACTTTATGTTCTATATATTAATTTTCCATTGAAGTCTAAATTCTATTGGATAAATTAAAAGAAATATATTATATACGACATAAGATATATATTTAATATATTGATAATATAATATTTTTAAAGATTTTAATTTTATTGCCTGAAAAAATGAAAATAATTTAATTGGTCATATTATGGTATAAAAGGCACATATTAAAATGATAACTATGTAATTGAAACGACCCGAAAATTTAATTTCGTAGAATTTTCATTTAAAAACTAAATTTTTTTATTTCAACCAATGAAATTATACCAGCTAGTATTTTATTATTGCTAAACTGGACCCGTAAACCAATTCGAAAACTCGAAAACCAAGCAAGTCGAGCCGAATCATTGAAATTAGACCAAACCGGTTCGAATCGAACCGGAATGGTCTAGAAGCCCCAAAATTTTTTTTTCTTTCTTTTCTTTTCTTTCTTTTCTTTTTCTTTTTTTTCCCTTCTTCTTCCTTGCGCCAGCACCAAGCGCGCGACCCACCCTCCCCTTCTCCTCCTCTCATTTTTCCGACCGCCTGAGACCAGCGCCTCCTCGTCGTCGCCTCATCGCCGCAGCAGTTCCGGCATTCCTTCTCTCCCTCATTTCGTTTCTGGCGAACGCAGTTATCACAGGAGACTCGATCGGGAAGTAGCGTCGCAACTCACTTCTCCGATCTTCCGACGACTGCAGCTCTCTTCAGTCAAGTCCAGCTTCGCCTCGTCGATGACGAAGCTCTCGTCTCTTTCTCTCCTTCTCTCTCGGCGGGTTCAGCAAAGCTAGCGACGAAAGAAGCAGCACTTGGACAGGGATGACGCTGCCGATCCTCTTACCTTAAATCTATGATTTCTGGCATGTTTTTGCGACAAGGTGAGGGATTTTTCAACCTTCCTCTCGATGATATGTGATCCCTTTCAAATTTAAATTAAAGGATTTGCTCATAAACCAATTCTTATGGAGAATTGAATCCCTAACTGCTGTTCATGAGAATTAGCTTGGAGATTTTTGATATAAAAATTATATATGGAAGCTATAAATCGAATTCTTATATAGAAACGCTATCCAATATCATGCCCACAATTTTATCTGGTTCATTGGTCTCGTAGAATTAACAAATGATGTATTAGTGAAAACTCCTGCAAATATAATAAGATACAAGGTTCATATCCATTTATAAGATACAAGGACCCAAATGTTTTTCTCTAAACTAGTAATAAATATATCCATTTATATATATATTTTTTATCATATGATTTCTTGTCCGAGAATATGCCAATGTTACTGTTATGACCAATCTCCCCGTCTCTCTTGCCCGATCTGCCCTTTTTCTCTGTTTCAAACTGCCTGCACTGCCCGTTCTTGAACACTTTCCCTCTTTCTCAAGCACCACCTTCTCTATCTCAAAGCTCCTTTTGACTAAACTTCACAAACTGGGTATTACTGGTGTTTACTTGTGATCCATTGTTTCTTTTTCTTTTTGATGGGTTCAAATGATTCAACTAAGATGTCTTGAAATGGGTTTTCTCTGTCTTGATTAGTTTTTGAGCTTTTTGATTCATATTAGAGATGGGTTTGGGTCCTGACCCTATAAAGGTAAAAACTTTTGAAAATAAATCAAACAGCAAGAAGAAGAAAGATGGAGGAGATGAAAAGGAGAAACAAGAGATTGGTTGTTGGGCAACAACTATTTTAAATAATTGTTGTCATTTTAGATAAACTAACATACGAACTATTTTAAATATTAATGTTGGTTATTATTGGTTATTGCTTGATAGCTATATTCTTGCTAAATAAATGATTCGATTTTAGACCTTGCCATAGACTAGAAATTATATCTTTATGTCATGGTGAAGAAATTTATGAAGCTTTAGTTGGTATATGTTTAAAGTTGAGTTGAGTTACTTAGTAGGTGTATACATTAAAATTTAATTTAAATTAGCATTGGTTCTTTGAATTATAATGTTAGGGATGGGTATTTGAAGTTGTAAATTAAGTTCTTGTAGGGTAGTGAGTTAGCTAGTGAGTAAAGTGTGAAAATTTAACCATGAAGCCTAAACTTTTAATTTGGCAGCAATTATTTCAATTTATTTATTTCTGGAAAATTGTAAACTAGTATAGTACATTGAAGTTATAAATTTGATTTCGATAGGAATAGTTAGTTAATGTTTAATCCATGATTTGGACATAGAAAACTTTTATTTCTGCAAGTTGGCATCAATCATCTGAGTTTTTGTGTTGTATTAGAGGGGCGTATGTATATATATATATATATATATATATAAGTAATGTATAATGGATAGACGATTTCAATGGTTTGTTAGCTATGACGTTGCTATTGAAGGAGGATGGGAATTAAGTTGATTGATTGCCCGACGGATGGGCTGTGTGCATTGATTGATAAATATATAATAATACTGTGTTATCTAAACAGGTGGATAGTCCAATTTTTAGGGGAGGTGCTGCCGAAATTTCAATAGAAATTAGACTAGTTTTAAGTAATAACATAATTAATAAATTTATTTAGATTAATTCTATAACTTAATACATAATAAATATAGTGCTCTAATTATTTTATGATTATCATTATTATTTATTTAATTATTCAATTATTTATTCATTTTGATTATCATTGTTTATTATTATTATTATTATTATTATTATTATTATTTATTTTATCTTTGTTGTTGTTAATATTATTTATTTAATTATTTAATTGTAATTAAGAATGAATGCCTAATTGTGCATTGCATTATGTCTGCATTTGATTGCATTGTTTGATTACCTGTGCTGTGAATATGTTGTGCCTTGTTTGTGTGGAATTAGGATGAAGTGGACCACTATGGGTTTGTGAGGACAGTCTGTGATATGGATCCGATTATGATTTGATATTTGACCGTCGGCCGGGAAAATGGGAGATCGGCGCCCCCTTGTGCACCTGATGATATAGATTATATGGAAATTCACAGGATGGCTTCTTGTTGTTGCGCACCTGATAATCTAGATTTGATTGTAGCCCGCAGGGTGGCCTCCTGTTGTAAGCACTTGATGATCTAGATTGGATGGAGACCACCGGGTTGCCTCCTGTTGGTATGGAAAAGAAACGAGAGAATGGAAAAATAATGAGAGGACTGGTCAGTGAGGATTAGACCAGTTGGCCGTATGGGGGGATCGGCTCCCTGGTGCATATGTATGAGAGGGCGAGCCATGTGTGAGGACGGCTCGTTGGGGTTTCAGGTGGCGCCACTGACTAATTTCCACGTGATGTGATTATATGAAATGTTTATGATTGTGAGTGCTGATGATATGCCATTTGTGTGACTGGCTGCGTGAGCATATAACTAGTCGGATGACTAGATTAATATGTGTACACATTTGTATGACTGCGTGTGTTGTGTAATAATTATTACTCCTTAGAAAACTCACATGTCTTGCTTAAATTTTTCAGGAAGTAGTTTCTCTTTAATTCGGGTTAAGCTATGTTTTCTTCGTCGCAGGATTATTAAGAAGTTTTCCCAGTTCCATAATTGTTTTGCTATGTAATTATATGTATAAGAAGCTATGTATAACAAACAGTTAGTGACTCCGCAGTTGTAGAATTTACATTCGTCTAGTCGTGTAGTAATATAGACGAAGTAATTCTGTTAGCCCATATTAAAAATGTGTTATATTGTAAATGGGGCTCGAACTGTGAAATGTAGAAGATAAACTTGGGCTGAGAAATAATCAAATATTGAAGTTTATTTTTTTCATAATTAAACCGAGATAATAGACTCTAATGTTTCAGGCTTACTACGGGCCTCGGGGGCATTAAGCTTACCTGGGCCCTAGTGCCGGTCCGGCCCATGGAATCGGGTCGTGACAATAATATATTTAATCAATCTTTAATTTTATTGCTTATAATTATTTTGCACAAGTAACTCATCTAAATAAAACAATTGTAGTAGTTATTATTATTTATTAAGTTATAATATTTATTGTTTAATATAAAATGTAAAATAAAACTCAATAGAAATATTTAAAAAATATAAATTTTTGATATAACATGTTATTTATCAAATCATATGATGTAATTTTTTTTCTCAAGAAAAAAACCATAAAAATAATTATATGAAGTTTAAAAAATATAAACGATGCTCTAAAATAATAATTAATATATTAATTAGTATAATATCTAATACTGGTTTCTCATACTTTAGTAATATAGACAATTTATGAGATTATACTATATACAAAAAAATTAAATTAATTAAATTTAAATTATTATAAAAAAATTAAATTGGTACATAAGTAATTTTATTTTTCATTAAAATTAATTATTACATTATAATAATATTTTTTATTATAAGTATGTTATTTTTTAATTAGTTATTTAATTATTAAATTTTTTATTTTAGTATTTCATAAAATATTTTTTCTATTTTATGAATCTTATTATATATTTATTAATACAATTTTTTCATAATATTATAATTTATATAAATTAAATTATAACTATTTGCAGAGTTTATTTTAATAAGCATCGTGTTTACTTATGATTAATGATTTGTCAATATCTTTTCCACAAAATCTAAAATTTTAACTATTTAGCATTTTTTGAAATTATCATTTTCAAGCGAGGTATTTTGGACTTTTTGCCATTACAAGTTGTGAAGCTGTAAAACCGCGGAGTCTTGAACTCCGTGCTTCCGTCCCAAAACAAAACAAAACAAAACATACATAAACAGAATTCCCTCCCAAAAACCCTAATAAACCTCTTTCGCTTTTGATTCATCACTTTCTCTTTCTGTCTCTCTCTACCTCCGACAGTACAACAATGGCGATGCCTTCTTTGGATGAAGGAACCGCGAAGGAAGTCCTTAGACAGGTCATTTTACGATTCTTATTCAATGGCTTGAAAAGTTAGTATCTTTTCTTTTATTTGGCTTTTTATATTTGAATCTTGTTGCTATATGTATATTTCAGGTGGAGTTTTACTTCAGCGACAGCAATCTGCCGAGAGACAATTTTATGAAAAACACTATTAACTCTAGTGAAGATGGCAGTATCCTTACACTTGAATATGATTGCGTCGTTCTCTATATTTTGTATATTTACTTTTGGTTGTTGTAAGTTGGGCTTTACTCCAGATAAAGATGTGTTTGTTTGTATGAAAATTGTCGACCTTGACTGTAGAAAACAGTGGTGAGTTTGGCTTTGATATGCTCGTTTAAGAAGATGAAGGGTTATCTGAAATTGAATGATGTGAAGCCGGAAGAGATACCCGAAGATACTTTGAAGGCTGTTGCTGAAACTCTTAGGAAGTCTACTTCTCTTAAGGTTTCTGAAGA
This sequence comes from Jatropha curcas, assembly GCF_041381405.1. Taxonomy (NCBI): domain Eukaryota; kingdom Viridiplantae; phylum Streptophyta; class Magnoliopsida; order Malpighiales; family Euphorbiaceae; genus Jatropha; species Jatropha curcas. The sequence goes on along the minus strand of NC_143158.1, from coordinate 4,790,246 downwards.
TGGTAATTTCCTGGTTATGTTGTTGCTTTTTCCCTCGTTGATTATTATGGTTTGAGAAGATAGTAACTTAACTGCATGTTAAGAAATAATATCAATTTAGCTAATTTGGATACATTCCAATTAATGCTTTAGTGTGCTTTTTTTTGTCTCCCCGTTTTTTGCGTCTCTCTCTGTTTCTTATTGTTTTGTACTTTGTGCTTATTGAGTCATAAGGCTGCGGTGAGTTGAAGAGTTCTCCCACTTGACTATGTGATTTTGCTTTGAGCTCCATATCTTATCTGGAATTTTTCTAGAATTATGTTGAGGTGAAGAGAATTGCCATCTATTATTTTGGAAGAACATGTAACTTTTCTTGCAAATGGTTTATTGTCTTGCCTTTATCAGGGAAGAAAGTTGGTAGAATTGCTGCGCTCTTAAAGCCAGATGAGGCTATAGAGCAGTTAGACGGGAGAACAGTTGCTGCATCACCCCTTGGCTATGATGTGAAGCGGGAAGATGTGGAGTCTTTCTTTGGAAAGTATGCCAAGGTAATGATGATTCTAGTAGGTGCCGTAATTGGTTTTAGATTATCTATAGTTGCATTTCAGGCAAGGAAAGTAGATCCATCTTTATATGGTTCTTGAAGTATGAGTTTTTTGGTACTTATCTCAGGTGACTAGTGTGAGATTGCCTCGTCATGTTGCTGATAAAAGGGTATTCTGTGGGACTGCTTTGATTGAGTTCTCAACAGAAGAAGATACTGAAAACATTTTGAAGCAAAGTTTGGTTTTTGACGGTGTACAGCTAGAACTAAAGCCAAAGTAAGGTTTGATTTAAATTGTTCTCATTATAGTAAGCACACATGTAAATTCTTTTTGTCAATTTAAATATAGAACACATGCATAGAAATAAGAAGTCGATAGAACTTTTTTATCACCCAATAGATTGTATTCCTTCTAATATTTACTCTGTCCAAATCAGGAAGGAGTTTGATGCTGATAGAGCAGAACTAGAAGAGGAATTCAAAAACCGTCCCTTGACAGGCTCAAATAATAAGAACAATTCCAATGCAGAAGCAGCGTTAGTAACTGAACTATCCTTTGTTTTCTGGTGGGACTTTTTTCTGAATGTATGTTAGTTAATTCATCTGCCCTTTGACAATAACAGCTACCCCAAGGGTTTGATTGTTGCATTTACATTAAAGGGCCTGTCAGCTGGAGGTTCTGTAGGACATGACCAAGAGCCTGTAAATGTTGAGGCAGATGTCAATAAAGAAGATGGATTGCCTTCCGTAGAGAATGCTGATCAAGAAAACAAAGAGGTGTCAGAGAATGTCTCTGGTGATAAAGAAAATGATGAGATGAATATTGAGGGAAACGAAGAAGAGGCTGATAAGGAAATTGGATCTGAAAGTAAGGAAAGACAACTGGAAGAAGGGGAGAAATCATCTGAAGATTCCGCTGGAAAGGACAAGGAGCAAAAGGAAAGACCCAAAGCTGATGCCTTCAGGGACGACAAGAATGTTGTGTTACGAGAGGATATAAAGGGTGTCTTGGGAAAATTTGGCACTATCAAGGTACTATTAGGGTTTCCTTTTCTTTTTCTTGGGTCTTTATACCGCACCCACTTGCTGAATTATGTCGCTGTGTGACATATCTCCATATCTATCTTGTTAGCCATTCTTCTTTTCTTCTTACTTTTTTTTTTTTTTTTTTTTTTTTTTTTTTTTTTTTCTGTCTTCAATCAGTTTATTAGAATGCAGTGCTTATCATATGTTTTCTTTTTCTTCTTGCTCAAGTTTGTTGATTTCAAGATTGGAGAGGATTCAGGATATGTAAGATTTGAACAACCTGAAGCAGCTCAGAAGGCTCGTGCAGCTGCCGTCCTAGCTAAAGAGGGTGGCCTGATAGTAAAGAATTTCATTGCTGTTTTAGAACCAGTGACTGGTGAGTTCCAAACTCATCTTCATTCTGGTTTGAAGTGTTATAAGGAACTTGCTAACAACATCTTATTACTTTTGTTTAGAATGTGTACCTATCCTGTTTTTTCTGGCTATGATTGTTTGTCCTGTGAAAAAGTCATTTCTAGTATTGAATTATTTTCCTAGAATATTTAGATTCACCTTTTGGTATATAATATCTAAGGATGAGAAATGGTTATGGAGCTCTAGGAGGATCCTCTTAGTTCAAATTAATGTAGTACGTGGTTATGGTAATCAAAGCATGTGATTTCTGTGTCACTACTGTGATGACTATATGGATGCATTAGTTCCCTTTGATGTTCAACGATGGAATTCTAATTTTTTCCGCAGATTTGCTGTATGATCATAAGAATTGATAACTATAAGCCTAAACTTTCTGCATTAACACCCTTGTTCATTTTCTGAGCTTTCTTTACTTATTGTGTGAAGACATGTAAGGTTGGACCATAAAGGGTTGTCAGCGGCGCAGTTTGATTTGATTTCTTACACTGTCGCTAATTTCAATGTCTTTTTTCATTTCTCTTCTTGTATGTTCCTCTGCTTGTGGATTGCGCACTGATAGAGAGCTGTTTCCATTTGTGTACATAGGTGAGGCAGAGAAGGAGTATTGGAGCCTACTCCGTGGCAATCAAGAAAAGCATTGGCAAGATAAGGGCAACCGAGGAAGGTCAGAATCAGCCCCAGTTAATACTAGTTATTTGCTGTGATGGGTTTAATGTAGGAGCCGACCTGCATTCCTTTACTGGCTACCTAATTTTTGGTTTATGCTTCTGCAGGAAAGGAAAAAACTTTAGGGGAGGCGGTAAACACTCCAGATATAGAGATAATTTTTCTGGGAGCAATCGACCAAATAAAGCCCAAAAGACGGGAGCATCATGATTCATGAGAGACAACTACGAATCATCAGTCAGTTTTGCGGTCAATTTTGTATGACATTGGTAGAGTTTCTAATGGGAGAATAACTGCCTGCTGGTTGAACTCCCCAATCTCTGTCATCCTTAAGTTAAATTCGCCTCTGGAAGACGAAACAATTAGTTTGTTATCTATATCTGAGATTAACATAATTAAATTGCTTTTCTTTGGTGATCAATTATTTTATACATGCAATGCAATTGACTCATCTTTTACAGCCATCTAATTAACTTCATCATGTGTTTATATGGATGAACTTTTTCATCTTAAGCATCTATAGACCCTTCTTCTCTATCTTGATAACTCGATGTGAGTTAAATGGTTGTTTGAAGCTATTTCATGGCAGAGAGGAATAGTTTTTGGTTGTTGGACCAAACATTGCCTAAATGTTGTGTGAGAAAAATAGAAGAGTAACAAGTTTTCAAAAGGTATTTGCAAAGTGTTTTGGCACCGACAAGAAAGTATATAAATAATGATTTTCTTTTTGAATAGAGTACAAAAAGATGATTGGTTACAAACTTAAAACACTATACATTTGAAAATATTTGGTGGTTTCATACTTGCACACATTCCCTGTCTTTTTTATTGATTTGTATTCTGAGGGACCTAGAGCATGTAATATCTCAAACATTCTAAAAAGAAAAATCTAAGCATTAATACCCATGGCTTTTTATTTTTGTATTTTTGGCTTTTTAAGATCTGAACATTTGAGAAATTAACTATTGTCAATTTGAATGTCAGAAGAGATTTGTATTATATTTAGTTAATTTTCCATTCAATTCTTAAATCAATAAATATGAAACTTTTTGTTTAATTTTTGAATTTATATTGGTCTAATGGTTAAAAAAAATGAACATAAATAAAGCTTTTCATCTCATAAGATTTAAATTTAACTTATTGTTTTCTTTTTCTAAAATTTTAAATTTTGTCTATAAAAATGCAAAATGATGCTTTAAAAGTGAATGTTAATGTTAAAGTCATGACAAAATATTTTAAATAGATAAAATTGTTACGTTCTCAAATTCAGTTAATTATTATTACATATTCAGTTTATAAATATTTTTATGCAATATTTTTTTTTTATTTATTTTTTATTTCATGCAATATATATATTCCTTTCATATATATATATATATATATATATATATATATATATAATTTGAATGATAAAATACACACATGAATGGAGTAAATTATCTATCTTATCTGTAGGATTAAAAAATGTTAAATTCTTACCACCATTTTTTTATATAAAAATGTTTTGAATACATAATAAACGAAACGCAGAAATAATATTTTTTCAAAATTTATTTCATAAAATACGAGTAGGTTAAGGGCCAGCTACGTTTTTTCTGATTTAAATTTTTGCTGGTAAACAATTTGCCCGTTGAATTTTAAAAACAGCCACTTGAAAGGGACGGCTATGACTACACGTGTCAATATCTAAACGGATCAAAGCAACCAAATATGCTCGATCTTTAACCATAGGGTTTGAAACTCTAGAGTCCGCCCCTTTATGTTTGAATAGCTCTCTGGACCGTTTCAATTTCTCTCTCTCTATCTCTCTCTCTCTCTCTCTGTTACTATACTATACTTTCTCAGTAAGCATTTGCAGATCTCTCTCTATATCTCTCACTATTTCTGTAGGATCTGCAAATGCGCACCATATCGATTCGATCATCGTCCTGGTCTCTCCTCGCTTTCGCTGCATTTCTCTTTCTAAAGCTCACTTCTGTAAGTGCTTGCTTTACCTTTTTTTCTTTTCTCTTTTGTTAAACGTTATATTTGAAATTTTTGGTGAATTTCTGAACATGTTCTGTAAAATTTGTGCTATTTAATCTTGCTTTTGATGGTTTTGGATTTGACGAAATTTGAACGATCCAAATAATCGGTTAGTACTTTTTGGTTTATTTTAAACAAATTTTGAAATTTGTGATTTCGATCAAGGTCTAGAGTTTGATTTTAAGAAAATTCGATTGATGATTTGCAGTATGGATAACTGGAATCTCATCGTGTTGAATTTTGAATTTCAAACCCTACGGTAACTGTGATAAGCCTGATACCTTATTTTATTGTTACTGAACCCTAGCAGAATTTATGTGTGGAAAATTGTACCTTGTACAGACAGTATTTGGTTTTATATGCTTTTAGTTGACTAATTTAACTATAATCGTCAAGTCGTTTATTTTTCTGATTTGATGGTAAAACTCATTTGTTTATTGAAACACTTAGACAGTGTCACTAGGAAAGTACATTTATATTAACTTCCATTCTTTGTTTCTATTTTAGGTTGTGACTGTGTCTGGCAAGAGGGAAATTCAAAACGCTTACTAGGGAGATTTATAATGATTTGGAGAACATACTCTGGAGAAAATTGCTGTAGAGTTGGAATTGGGGTATGCTGCTTTATTTGCGTATCAAAGAACAATGGAAAGTGATAAGTCAATTTCTGCTCCTTCAGATGGGCAGAATGAGGGTGTTCAGAGAATCCGGCCTTTGCATGGGTAATATTTCAGATGCCATCCATCTCTTTTATTTTGGCATACTTGTCTTTTGGAACATCTTAATTCTTATATCGTTGAAGCATGGAGAAGTATTGCCTGTTGCTCTACAATGTGCTTCTTATACTTCAGATACACTTATAATGCATGCTTTGCTTGGCGTTTAATTTCTTACCCTTGCTAGTTTTTAACTTGATTACAGTTGTTTCCATAGCTTTCCTTGTTATATCCCTGCAACTAGAACTACTAATCTCTAGTCTTTTTCTTCATAGGATGGGAAGTTTTGGTTCTTAGTTCCCATTAATTTGACATTTAAGGATTTCAAAGTGGTGTTTTATTATAATACTTGCTATTGCTGCGGTTGCTTTTACTAGAATGTCCTTTGATAGAGAGAATAACCCTGTTAATAGAGAGTTTGATTCGAAACATGTTTATTATTAATATTATTCTTACTTTTTGGCAGACGGACCAGTGGCCCTGCAAGGCGTTCCACCAAGGGGCAGTGGACAGCTGAAGAGGTAATTATTTAATCTTAGACTGCCCCCCCCCCCCCCCCCCCCCCCCCAACAAAAAAAAAAAAAAAAAGAAAAATAATCAGGACATGCTTTCTTTCTTATTTTTGCATAAGTTATTTGAATTTAATTTGTGTTTAGGATGAGATTTTGCGCAAAGCTGTTCAGCGTTTCAAGGGAAAGAACTGGAAAAAAATTGGTATGGCTGTGAACTTATAAGTTTATCTCCACCAGTATCTTGTAAAAAATGACAATTAATTATCTTCCACTTGTTCGCTTTCCTCATTTTTCATATTTTCTTTTCACTAGTTATTTGAACTGTTGGATTCCTTTGCATGAGCTAGTCACTATTGGGCAATGACCTTCAAATTGCATATTTCTACCTTTATTGAAAATCAACAGTTCCTGAAGAACATTAAAGGATTGTTCTTAATTTTACTAGCTTACAGATGATGTCGCCTTCTACCATTAAAATATTAATGATGGATAATAAAAGGTGAGAAGTCTCAGTTTACGGGACCACTAGAACACAATCTATTGCATGTTGCTTTGTCCAACTAGTTCAGTTCCTTGAGAATTCTTATCAAGAAGCTATTCTGGAGTGCTTTGACTTAAGCTTCACTTCTAACTTTCGTTTGATGCTGTGTGCTTGTGAGTGTTTGTGCAATGTGTAATTTGAAAAATATGGTCTCTCCATGGTCAACTTGATGTGTTGGTTCAATCAACATTTGGAATGTTGCACAGATGTTTTCTTCTGAGTTTAATTGTACTCATCTGACTTCTCAATAATATAGCGATAGGGCTCATAATGGTGTTATGTCAGGGCACATGTTAGTAATAGCTTGATCGGTCTTGCCTCATCTGAGCTCATTCCCATTCTTTGCCCTTGTTCTAGTGTTTCTTGAGATTTGAACTACTCTTTTTTAACTCTTATGGCTCGTTTTTTTCCTTCTGATGGCCCTATTTCAGTCGATCTACTTTTATTTCTCAGTCTCTACCTTTGCTTCCCTGCTATATGTTATTATATATCCAATTATCTAATTATAAAATTGGGCTGTCTGTAGCTGAGTGTTTCAAGGACAGGACTGATGTACAATGCCTACATAGGTGGCAGAAGGTTTTAAATCCGGAGCTTGTTAAAGGTCCATGGTCGAAGGAGGTATCCATAGTTTTCCTGTCCATATTAATTCTGATTCTGCTCAAGTTTTTGCTAACTTTTACATTAAATTGGACTAAAAGGATTTTCATGATAACAAACATGTAACTACATATTTTCTCTTCAAAATGTAAAACAGGAGGATGAAATAATAATTGAACTGGTCAACAAATATGGGCCAAAAAAGTGGTCCACAATTGCCCAACATTTACCTGGACGAATTGGAAAACAGTGCAGAGAAAGGTAAGATAGCTATAGCAGATTTAATCGATCTATCCATGTTACCCATTTTCTGTTAGTTTGAATAGATTTTCAGATTCTGTTTTTTTATCCTTCAGGTGGCATAATCATCTTAATCCTTCAATAAATAAAGAGGCATGGACCCAACAGGAGGAGTTGGCCTTGATTCGTGCTCATCAGATTTATGGGAATAGATGGGCAGAGCTGACAAAGTTCTTGCCTGGAAGGTTTGTCATTTATTATTTGAAGAAGAGTTGGCAATTTTTGTTCTATTTTCATTAGAGATGTTCTCTACTTTTCGTTTTTTAGTTGCTTAAATTTCATTGGTTTTTATCTCTTTTTCATTTTCTCTGCTGTTTGATACTTGTACATGCTTTCTTGAGGATTACCTTAATCAAGAGTTGTGATCCATCTATGCTTGTGTGATCAACAGGACAGACAATGCTATAAAAAATCACTGGAACAGTTCTGTGAAGAAGAAATTGGACTCTTACTTGGCATCAGGTCTATTGGAACAGTTTCAAGGTGTTCCTCTTGTTCCGCATCAAAATCAAACCATGCCTTCTTCTATGGTGCAAAGCAGTGGAGATGATAGTGCTCCAAAATGTGGAACAGAAACAGAGGAAATATCAGAATGCAGTCAAGAGTCAATTCTCGCTGGATGCTCACAATCTGCAGGTGGCTTAGGTAATGCAGTTTTACGGGAAGAATTCCAGCTGACCGAAGAGTCTGGTCTTGGAAAGGAGCGAAGCTCTAGTCCACCATCTTGTTCAGAACAGTACTTTACATCAGTTGGAGATGTCACTTTTTCCATCCCAGATATACCTTGTGATTACCAATTGAATTTACAGGATTTGCCTCACATGTCTCCACTAGAACTAGGGCAGGAATCAACAGGGTTTCCAACTAATTGTATAGCTGCTAATGAAAGCCACGAACTGGTGAATGTTCCTACTTCCATGGGAAATATCGCTGCAACATCTACAAAAGCAGAGCACATGTTAATATCTGATGAGGAATGTTGCCGGTTCTTATTTTCGGAGGCAATGAATGGTGGCATTTTTTCCTCTGGAAGTTTTACAAAGGGCTCAAACTCAGTTGCATGTATAGATTCCTTGAATTGTCAATCATCAGACATCCAGATGTCTCAAATTGACAGAACTTCACAATCAAATACTTCTTTAAAATCTGGTGTATTGCCTACTTCAAGCAGTCAATCATTTCCATCTGGTCCTTCGCTACTTTCAGCTGATGATAGTACACTAATATGTGGAAGGGAACCAAATCAGTTTATGGGTCACTCTTTTGCAGGCCATGAACAAGAGTTTATTACAAGTCAACATGATGGCTTCGTATATACCAATGGCAGTGATAGTCACCCCTGTGATAATGGTACAGATACCACAGACATGCAAGAGCAACATTATATGAAGGAACCTTCAAAATTAGTGTCTGTGAATACTTTTGATTCAGGTTCTAATACTCTGCAGTCATGTCATGTGAATGAAATATTAAATGAGCAAAGAGAACAGCAAGATGGAGCTCTATGCTATGAACCTCCTCGTTTTCCAAGTCTGGATATTCCTTTTCTGAGCTGTGATCTTATACAATCTGGAAGTGATATGCAGCAAGAGTACAGTCCTCTTGGTATTCGCCAACTGATGATGTCTTCCATGAATTGCAGTACTCCATTTAGGCTATGGGACTCACCATCTCGGGATGATAGTCCTGATGCTGTGCTGAAGAGTGCTGCTAAGACTTTCACTGGTACACCATCCATTTTGAAGAAACGAAATCGTGATTTGTTGTCACCTTTGTCTGATAGAAGAATTGAAAAAAAGCTTGAGGTTGACATGGCATCTAGTTTGACAAAAGAGTTTTCAAGGTTGGATGTTATATTTGCTGAGAAAGAGACACAAAGTGCTACTCTGCTGTCTCCTTCTTCTAATCAGAAAAGGAACCATGGGTCCTCCTATGAAGATAAGGAAAATGTAGATCCTGCTTTCGAAGGTAGACAAGAAAAGGGGAGAGATTGCTCTGCATTCGAAGACAATCAAATTTCTGAGAAGAATTGTCATAGCAGTAATTCCCAGGACAACATGGAGCAATGTGCTGTTGATGCTGATGCTAAGGACAAGGTTCATGCAGATGCTAGTGCACAAATTGTGAGTCTTTCCTTCTTTTTAAATTTTTTTTTTGCTATGCTGTTTTAAATTTGAGATTAGCCAGGACTTCAGTTGATTGATTCTAATTGCACACTTTCTCATTCTTTATCCTTTTCTTCTCCTAGTATCTAAAATAATTTCCTAGCTCCTGTCCTAATATTTGTATTCGTATCTTTTCCCTCTTCCTTCTTTTGACAGGTGGAACAGCCTTCTGTAATTCTTCTTGAAGATAGCATAAGTGATCTGCTATTTTCTCCTGATGGCTTTAAATCAGATAAAGCATTTGCTCCTAGTTCTAGAACTCCAAAGAATTTGTACCGTAGAATATTGGGAACATTATCTGAACAATGCATTGCTTCGGAATCTTCTTCTGGAAATTCATGTATACTTGTTTGCTCCCCTACTATTAGCAAAAAGAATCATGAAAGTCATTTAATTGCAGCAACTACATCAGTACAATCACTTCCTTCATCAGCACCTTCAGAGTGTACATCCAATAACAATGCGAAAGATGCTGCTACTGAAAATCTTAGCATGTGAGTATAATATGATTTTTTTTTTTCTTATATCCATATGGCGTTTCCTTGTGAGTCACTTGTTAATGGTTTTCCTTTTTCAATTTCAGATTTGGCGAAACTCCTTTCAAATGGAGTATTGAATCTCCTTCAGCATGGAAATCTCCTTGGTTCATAAATTCTTTCCTACCTGGCCCAAGAGTTGACACAGACATATCTATTGAGGTATGAGAAGAAGCTTTACTGCATAACTTTTCTCTGTTGTTTACTGCTGCTTTTCAAGATTTCTAAAATGCGAGCAACTTCTTTTCAGGATATTGGGTATTTTATGAGTCCTGGGGATAGAAGCTATGATGCCCTTGGATTGATGAGGCAGCTAAGTGAGCAGACTGCACCTGCATATGCTGATGCTTTAGAGGTTCTGGGAAATGAAACTCCCGAAACAATATTGGAAAAAAGACGGTCCTATAAAGACCAAGAAAACAATGGTGCACAAAAGAACCAGCCTGAAAATCATTCGCATTTGGCTTTGGTATGTCCTTGTTGTTTATGAAGAGCATACTCTTTTTATATTTTCGTAATTTTGAACTTTCAACAATTGAAAATACTGTTTGGAAATTATGCAGACGGAATGCCGTACCCTAGACTTCAGTGAATGTGAGACACCTGGGAAGGGAACAGAAAGAGGGAAATCTTCATCTGCTATGAGCTTCTCTAGCCCCTCTTCCTATCTGCTGAAAGGCTGCAGATAGCAAGTTCTCGTGGACGACGAATTCTGCTGTCATAATTTGTATTTTGTAATATATATATATGTATACTGCTGTCATTTTTGCTCTTTCTTCCTATTGTTCATTGTCTGTTTGAAGTCCAAAAATTAATTAATTAATGAAAGACCATGATCATCTCCCGAGCGTGTCAATTTTCTCACTTCATAACTTTAATTTATTTCTAATATATTCCCAAAAAAAAAAAAAAAAAAAATCGCAAATATAAATTTACCCCACGAATTTTTTAACAATGTTCCCAAAACCCCTTTTCCTCTCTCTTAGAGAAAGGAGTTGCTTGTAGTTTCTCCCCATACCCACTAATTTCCTTTTTTTTTTCTTTTAAATTGTAAAGTAAAAACAAAAATGCCAAATGCATTTGAATCCCTGAATTTTGATAAAAAAGCTTGTGGCACTCTGAAGTTCTAAATCAATCTTGTGGCATAACCTTAGTTTGTGTAATAATTTTACACCTTATATTAAAAAACAACATATTATTTTGATGTACAAGATTCATATTGCTTTCGAGTTGTAGTTGATATCAGTTCTTATAGATATTGATATTGCTTTCTAGAAGTTGAAAGGATATTGAAATAGAGACAAGAACAATCTCAGTTACTAATAATGGACAAAGCTCAATATATATTGAAAATGAAAGATATTTAACGCCTTGGTGGGTGAATGTTTGAACATTGAGAGAAGGAAGAAAATTAAAAAATAGAAAGGGAAGAAAAAGAGGTTTATAAATGCAGAACGTCCACAATTGTAACTAACTTGCACAAGAAAAAAACTTATTTCAAAGAAGACTTTTCATTTTCACCCCCCACATGTAGAGGCGCAATTATTATCTACAACAGCAAAAACAAAAGGGAATCAACCAAAGATACGTGCCAGATTCTTGCTTCTACATAACACGAGTAACGGCTGCATGTATTGCGTCTGCAAGGTGAGGAACTGTCTTAGAGCTCAGACCAGCCATGCTAATCCTCCTGCATACGATATGCGAATTCTAGTTAGAACTTTCAAGGCAGCATCAAACGGGGGATAGAATCATCGTCTTTGAAATGAGAGTAAATTACCCATCAGATGTCATGTAGATATGGTATTCTTTAGTCATGAAGGCAACTTGCTTGGAGTTGAGTCCAGTAAAAGTGAACATCCCAATTTGTTTAATTATGTGACTCCAGTCACCAGGTGTTCCTGCCAAATTCGAGAGACGAAATAGATAATGTAGTGAACAAGAAAATTCAAGCATGGATAATGCTACCTGTGCAGAGACATGTAAAGTTTCTCCTACAAACTAACATTGCATGTGCACAATCGATGTGTGCTCCAAGTGACTACAATTCTGAGTTCCAACATCTACAATGAATATCAATCACCACTTGCCCCGTCTTTTGGTAGAGTATAATTATTGGAACAATAACACTATTAGAAGCATGGAGAAAAGAAAGTCAAGAATGGAAAACCTCTAGCGTGCAAGGCATCAAATAGCTGCTGGCGCATGCAGATAATACGGTCAGCCATTGCCTTCAGCTCAATGGTCCACTCATTGTACAAATTCCTGCAGGCAAACCATCAGAAATTAAGAGTATGAAGTCCAGCCCACCTGACCCCGGCTGAGAGTTTATTTTCCCTTTTGAATCAGAAAGTTGATTATAGAATACAGAAGAAAAAACGGGGGTTGGATTTATCCATTGTTTCACTAAAGATAAAAATAAAACCATGCTAGAATGTAAAAGGGGGACACGAACAGTTTCTATATGGTTACCTATCTTTTAGGATGAAAGCCACTATAGATGCTCCATGAATGGGTGGGTTTGAATACATGGGTCTAATCACAAGTTTCAACTGGCTCTCAACCCTGCTCGCAACATCAGCAGTCCTGCAAACCTGTAAAGGTATGCATTCCACAAAGGAAATGAACATTAGGTGCCGACAAGGTTGCAACTATTCCATAAAGTTTGGAAACCTTTGTGAAATTTAAGGAATCACATATCTTTTTTGATTTAATAATATGCATCAAACCAAAGAATGAAGACACAATTGTTTATGGAACAATCGAGTAGAAATATTCTCTGTAAAATTGGTATTCAAAGTTTGGAGCCATACAATGCTCAAGGCACCAACACGTTCCCCGTAGAGCCCCATGTTTTTTGCATAACTTTGAGCTACAAGAAGTTCACCACCATCAGCAACAAACATGCGAACAGATTGTGCATCAGAGTCCAGGCTTCCACTTGCAAAACCCTAGGAAAACAATGAAATAATTTTAACTGATAGGGGGGTAATTCCACACGAACATCATCTTCTGAAGCTGCCAGCTAAATCTTAGTAAGTTAATAATCCATGCAACTGATGTTGCATTTGAAGTAGTCTACCTGATAGGCACTGTCAAAGAAAGGCATCAACCCTTTTGATCTCATCAGCTGCCTTATTTGATCCCACTGCTGCAAAGTTGGATCAACACCTGTGGGGTTATGGGCACATGCATGAAGAAGTACAATAGCTCCTGATGGAGCAGACCCAAGATCTTCCAACAAGCCTATTAACCACATTAAAAAAATAGATATCATAAATTAAAATAACCACACAGTCCCACAAAACTAAACTGTCCTCCAAAATATAACCAGGAGAAAATGAGAGGATGTTGAAAGAGAGCTTATTTTGTGATAGAAAATGTTGAAAGAAAATTAACATTTACTCATGGATGCACAGTAATAAAATTACATGCTTGGAGAGAACATTATAACGAAAGACTTGATAGTTACTAGCTTATATAGTAGAGGTTCCAAACCTTGGAAGTTCAGTCCACGTGTTGTGGGATCATAATACCGGTAAGTTTTTACTGATAACCCAGCCAAAGTAAAAACTTTAGGGTGGTTTCCCCAAGTTGGCTGGGGAATGTATATGATGCGCTGCATAGCAATGCAAACAATAAGACAGATAAGCCAAAGTTTGTATTATGTATAACAGTGATACAAATGAATGGTGAAATGACAAAGTAATTTACTTGGTGATAATGTCTGGCTAAAAATTCAGCTCCAACCCTCAAAGAACCAGTACCAGACAAGCACTGAACTGTGGTAACCCTGTTCTCTTGAATAGCATTGCTATTTTCAAGTGATAAGAAAAAAGAAATTAGGTAAAACAAATTATGGCACGCAAAGGCATTTGCATAACAAAATCTAAAAAGAACCAAGTGTAGCAGAAAGGATATCAGAAATAAACATGTGGCACAAGTAGTTAAAGTATTGCACCTGTCAGCACCAAAAATAAGCTTAGCACTCAATTTATTGAAGTCAGCGAGCCCAGTAATGGGAAGATATTCCTTCACGCGTGACCTACATAAAACAGGTAACTTGGATGTAAATAAGGACATCAATGAAGAGTTGCAGTAAACGCCAACAACAGCAAAAAGCTCACCTGTCATTAACAAGCTGCTGCTCAGCTTTTCTCACTACATTCAGAACCAGAGGTTTCCCTTCCTATTGCACAACAAAAAGATAACCCACTTTCAGTCTCACAGGACATCCATCTAAAATAGACTTATTCTACAGTGACTGCAAAACCAAAGCACTTGTACATGCCACTGAGTACTATATCCATTAAAACATCCACCATTAGAAAAAAATAAAGTATATACATAAAAAGTCGAATTGCTTCTTTATCTTAATCTTAAAATTCACTCATTATTAAAATCAATCCGTGATTGTACAATTTGATAAAAGAAAGCAATGAAAAAAAAAAAGGGATAACTAACCTCAGTTCGATAAGCGCCAACTCCCAAGTTCAGCTTAACAGGGCTGGGGTCTTTGTTATACGCCACGGTTACCTATTTAGGAAAATAAAATAAAATAAATTGAACATGAAAAAGAGATAATTGACCGGATCATAAGAGCTTTCAACTCTAAATCGATCAGAATCTCATTAATAAACAATTGAGATAGATGCATACACCGAGAATTGGATCCTCAGGGGCGCGATCAACGTGAGAGAAAACAGAATTGCCTTGAAAACCGGAAGTGGGAGAAGCAGAGATGATGGTATCGCTTTGAGAGTCCATCTCGACACCGAGATGTCTAGCCAGAACGCTTATTCTCCGATCACTCGCCCAAGAAGAAGAAGAAGAAGAAGACATAAACTGATCAGAACGCATTTTCAATCTTTTTTTTTTTTTGGTCTAAAATCTAGCTAATTTATATAAACAACTCGTTCTTTCCTCTTCTTGACTGTTAATTGTTCTCGTTTTGTTTAGTTAAAGGAGAAGAAGAGTCAACCGTAGCAGAGAGGCTTACGCGGCGAATGACGGTGGTCGTTATCTGCTGACACAGACAAAATGTTTTGGGCTGAGTTTGGAGTATTTCAGTTAAAGAAGATGAAAATGTTTGTTACTTCTTGGCGGATAGCAGAACAATCCCTTTCCCTTGAAGTCTACTAATAGAAATAGAAATTGAAATGGTAAGGTTGTTTGTTACTAAAAGAAAGAGCCGAGGTGGCACGTTTCTCGATAGACGCAAGCTTCGGATTATATTTCATCGTTCCCTAGGTAAGTTAGCTCCTTTTGGAAACTTCTAATCTTCTCATCCCAATCCGGTCAAATTATAGAAATTATACTTTTTAGACCAACTCTTCTGCCATTTTCATTTATCAAAAATAGAAAATATTTAAAAAATATTTTTATTTTATTTTTAAACATATCATCAGAAATATATCTATTTTAATAAAATTTTATTTTTTTTATTAATTTGCTGTGATAAACTTATAGATTAGATCTAAGTAAGCGAATCACCCTTACTAGAGTTATTAAAAGTAGTCTACATACTAATACTAATATTACTTCATCCAAATCTATATATAAAGAATTTCAGAATTTCATTTAATAACTCAGTTCTATAAATTGACAATTATTAATGAATTAAATTATCTTTTTATTAATATGCTAAATAATTATTACTAATTTAGTAATGATATTGAAAAGCAGATAAAATAAAATAAAAATTAATAATCCTTTAATTTTTAATATAATAATTGAAGTGAAAAAAAAATTTTAATAGCGACACTTAATGGAACGAAGAAGCATAAAAAGGTTTACCAAGAAAAAAAAAAAAAAAAACATAAAAAGAGTTTTGTAACTGAATATAGTCCTGAAACTAGAACACGCCATGTTTGTATTGGTTCCAGGTCCGGAACTGATGGTTTACAGAACCGATGGCCTAATTCAGTATTTACTTATATAATAAAAGAGAATTTTAAATGTTTAATGCTTTAAATTTGCCCAAATAAGAGATAATGGCAAGGTACACAAAAGCATAACTAAATGTGTGTAAAACCTGACAATAGATTAATATTCAAATTCCTTTATCCGGTACTAAAAAAACAAAGAATAAATAGCAAATATGTTGAAATGACCAATCAAGGTACAAATACTGCCAACTGTGATTAAGAAAGCCCACAACTTGTAAAAGATGTGCCCAAAATCTGCAATTTAATGGCAGCAGTGAAATGCCAACTTCATCTATTTTTTCAGGAAATCCGATTCTATAGAGTCCGGGTAACAGCAGCATGAATTGCCTCTACAAAATAAGGGATCGTTTTAGTGCTCAGGCCTGTCATGTTTATCCTCCTGTATCATTAAAAGGTTACAAAATTAAGTCATTATACTATCTGCAAGTTCACTGTAGACTCTTAAAAACTTATTTTGTTAAATAATTAAAAATTGTGAATAGATTTAAGTACCCATCAGGAGACATGTAGATGTGGTAGTCTTTCATTATGAACGCAACTTGTTCGTCATTCAATCCAGAGAAAGCATACATTCCAACCTGCCTTGTAACGTGGCTCCAATCCCCAGGTGTTCCTGCAAAAGTTCATGTCTATGATTATGAGCATTCATAGCAAAAAAGCTTGTTTATATCACTTCTCTTCAAATATGTTTAACTTATGGTCAATTATTCAATAGCTTCCGAAACCTCCCAATTCATATGCTGAGAGTCTGGTTAAGAGCAATTAGTACAGTGAATTCAATAGCTTCCAAAAACCTCCCAATTCATATACTGAAAGTCTAGTACAGTTACCTTTATCACACAAAGCATCAAAAAGTTGCCGGCGCAAGTTAATAATGCGATTAGTCATTGCCTTCAACTCAACGGTCCATTCAGTGACCATTTCCCTACAGATAAGCACTGAATGACTTAAAAGGGGAAGAAAGGTTCAGAATATCCATCCACTCAGTGTCTTCATTTCTATATCAGGGATAATGAGCACTTTGTTGATTTTATCAGTTGCAGAGTGATTAATACTATATAATATATATTTTAATTTATTACCTTCTTTAGTTAAATTGGCACCATCAAAACTTCTTACTACGATCCTGACTGACACTCATAAAAAGGGGAGTCTTTTAACTAAAGGTGCCATATTTACCTAATCTCCAAAAGTAGGAGTAACACATTCTTGTATATTCTATATTGCTTCTATTTAGTCGCAATTGACTATAACAGGTAAGGGTAATTGTACACAATTTTATCAACTACCTATCTCTAGTTGAGAATAAAAATATAGCTGAAAGTTACAATTCAAAATTTCAAGTTTAACTTGACAGAGAAGGTGAATAAATATACAATACCTGTCATTTAGGATGGTAGCCACAACAGCTGCCCCATGAATGGGCGGGTTTGAATAAGAGGGTCTGATCACAAGTTTCAGCTGGCTATTAACCCGGCTCGCCACATCTGCTGTCTTGCACACCTACAACATATTGAACTTGTTGAATATACAATCAAACAATATCCAGTGAAGTGGATTATGAGTGATATTAGATGCAGAAAAAACAACAAAATTGCGTATGCAAAGCTTATGGAAATTCCATGTTGTGAGGAAGAAATCAAAACAGTTCTAGCTGATAGCACCTTTGAATACACAAATGCAAGTTGGTTAATGATAAATGCTATATGTTAGTGCCATACAATGCTAAGTGCACCAACGCGGTCCGCATAGATTCCCATGATCTTTGAATAAGATTGAGCTACAAGGCATTCACCACCATCTGCCACAAACACTCGAATTGATTGAGCATCCATATCCAAATTTCCACTTACAAAGCCCTGGATTGAGAGGAATCATACCATTAGAAGAAACAAGGAATAGAAAGGAGGAGGAGGCTATCATGCTTAGGAAGCGCTGAAGGATTTAGCATTATTCCCATAGTTGTCTACCTGATAAGCACAATCAAAGAAAGGTAGCAGTCCTTTTAACCTCATTAGCTGCCTGATATGCTCCCATTGCTCAAGAGTTGGATCAACACCCGTAGGGTTGTGCCCACATGCTTGGAGAAGTACAATGGCTCCTGATGGTGCAGAACTGAGATCCTCCAATAATCCTAACACAAAGAAAATAAACAGGACATCAATCAAAGCCACAAGAATGAAATATAATAACCAGAACTAACAACGAAACAAATTCCTTTGTCAAAAAAGTAGCTCCGCTGCAAAAAAAACAGCGTTCTCTCTTTAAAGGCAATAGATCATTAGACGACAACTCATTGCAAATTTGCAAATCTGGGGAAGTATTAGAATATAAAATCAATCATGCCTATGGTAAGCATAATGGATTGGACAATACACAAAATGGAAGTCCAGAGTGCAAAGTAAGACCTAAAAAAAAAAAGAGCGATGAGGAAGAATATATGTAGAAAATACTCTAAAGAATACAAACCTTGAAAATCCAGCCCATGAGTTGCAGGATCATAGTATCGGTAAGTCTTCAAAGTATGTCCTACTGCTAAGAAAAAATTAGGGTGATTTCCATATGTTGGCTGAGGAAGGTACACTATGTTCTGCACATTGAGGTAGATACAAGGATATAACATCTTATCTAAACCATACAAATGAAATATTGAAGAATAGCAAAACATTAAGTGATTAAAGTAAGTGCTTACTTGGTGATAATGTTTGGCTAAGAACTCAGCTCCAATCCTCAGTGCACCAGTACCTGCCACACACTGGACTGTAGTCACTCTGTTCTCTGTGATAGCGGGGCTACTTCCAAGAAGATGAAGTATGCAATTAGCAAAGAAAGGCATATTCTCCTAGAAGTGAAGGAGGAGAGTCACTAGAAGTATAGGACAAACTAACTATTACATCATAACAAAAATTAAAAAAAAAAAAAAAATTCAAATCCTACATCCTGTGCATAATTCAAGAAGCCATATTCTTCAATTTAAAGAATTTCATTCCCCATAAAGAATTTAGGATATTCTTGGAATTATGTAACTTCATGTCACAATGAATTTTAAGGTTATCTACAAAGAACCAAAACTTCATTTACTCCGTTACATTACATTCAATTAAGTCTCACCAAACTACACCTTAATATATCTATGTGCAGATTAGATCCATACAGCACGGAAACTGAAATGCAAAAATATGAAGACGATAACAGGAAAAGACAATTTAAGTACAACTTTACACAAGAGAACATTGTGTTATACGGGGAAACAGACCAGTGGAATAGAAATGCTCATGGCTGAGAGTTACGTGCATCATAGGGTTAGATCACTATACCTGTCAGCACCAAAAACAAGTTCAGCGCTCAATTTATTAAAATCTGCTGACCCAGTAATAGGGAGATATTCCTTAGTGACAGACCTGAACATCATGTAAATTAGAGTTTAATAACTAAAACAATTTAAACTGCAATTCAAGCTTAAAGCTTATTACATGTCATCAAGTAGTTGCTGCTCTACTCGTCTAACCACATCCAAGAGATGGGGCTTTCCATCCTGTTATATCACAAATAAAGCCAACACAAAATTCACAAATCAACGCAGGCCAGGCGTCAAGAGGTGGAAATTATACAAACAGATGAATTGCAAAAGTATTTCTGAAAATTCAAGTGGGATCAAATACTAAAATTCAGATATAAGTGACACCCACCTCTGTTC
This sequence comes from Jatropha curcas, assembly GCF_041381405.1. NCBI lineage: Eukaryota > Viridiplantae > Streptophyta > Magnoliopsida > Malpighiales > Euphorbiaceae > Jatropha > Jatropha curcas. The sequence continues at coordinate 4,770,577 of NC_143158.1, read as the reverse complement.
TATAAACACCAACCCCCAAATTGAGCTTAACTGGGCTCGGGTCTTTGCTAAAAGCAGCCATTACCTGTTTCAGGAAGGATTTTTATACGTATAAATTGTTAGAAATATCAATACCAAGTACAGCTTAACAAGTTTTTCAAAAATAAATTATAAATTTAATTCACAGATACGACATTTAGTAATGGCCTAGCTAGTCGATTATATCAAGTGAGATAATTATTTTTGTTCAATAGACTCACAGCATAAACTGGAATGTCTGCAGCTCTAGGAATTTTACTGAAAGCAGAATCTCCCTTTGCATTCAGAGATTCCATGGTTAGGGTTCTTTGTGATTTTGTGTATGTGAAACTGTGAATTGGGAAATATAACTTTCAGTGTGCAGTTGCTACAAACTGCCAAATCTCCATCTCGCAGTTATAAAGGCCGTTTGGATTTTTGCATTTGAGTCCCTCACTTTTCTTGAATTTTCACAAGTTTCCATCTTTTTTTGTTATTCAGAAACTAGAACAAATGCACAGATGGAAAGGAGGTTCCCTAAATAACTAAAAGGGAAAATTATTATTTATTCCCTCAGGTTTTACATAATTATTCAACTAATCCCAAGGTTTGCGCTAATATATAACTAGTCCCTCAGGTTTAACTCCGTCTAATTAAAAAGTCCTTCCATCCAAAAAGTAGGTTTTTTTTCCGTTAAAATCAGTTCAAAACAAAGGCAGACATTTTATAATGACGAAGAATGCCCTTACTGAACTGTGTATGAAAATAAAGGAGGTTTGACCAAATTGCATTCTCACAAAACACAGAGAAAGGAAGAAAGGGAAAAAACAAAAGCTCATCTCCATTTGCAGGTAACAAGCGACAGCCTACATGTCTTCTTCAAGCACAGCCGATGGAGCATGGGAAGGAAGATATGTGAATATGTATTGCAAGTGTGGGAAAAAAGCAGGCATTAGGATCTCATAGACACAAAAAAAAAAAAAATCAACTGTATTATTACTGTATTGAAAATGCATGCGGGTCTTTTCTTGGTTGGTGTAAAGCTATAGATTCATCAGATCGATCTCAAGGAGTGTAGCTACTGACTTGTTTGAATTTAAGGAAGAGATGTTGTACATGAAGAGGGAGATGATGAAAATGTACAGTAAGATTGTGACCATTGGAGGAAAAAGGGAGTGCTTGGAGTAGGAGATTGACAGCTTGAAGAAGTTGATATTCATATGCTTGATGGCTATCATGATGCTTTTCACCTTACTTGTAATGTTGCTGTTCAAGGGTAACAGAGGATTGTGAATAATAATTTTTTTTTTTTTTATGTATTTAGGGTAGTTTGGTTAGTTTTTTGTAGTTGTTGTTTTTGTAGTTGGCTGTGTTAATGTGGTGGGTTAGTTGTTGAATGTTAGTAGCTCAGCTGGGCACAGTCAATTTGAAGATGACTTGAATGTAATATACTTTCTGCAATAAAATGTGTACTTTTTGTTAAGTATAGTAACTGCAAAGCAAAAATATTTATTCAAACTTGGCTCCCATGCAAAAGAGTGGTTACAAATAGTGCCATTGTCATTAGTCAAATGTTTGCAATTCACAAAAGACAAAAACAACATATTTACATAATGTGCATCACAAAAACCCTACTCAAATCAAACTTGGTCCACACTTGCATGTTTGCTGTCAAGAAAAAGACAGACACAATGGAAAAAAAAAGTTACACATTTGTTCTTGTGCTTGCTAGAAAATCAAAAGATTCTTTGTTCTCCCTAACTGTGCAATCTGTTGTCAGCAGCAGCACCTGTTCACACAAAATGCACATAGCAGGATATCCATACTGTAAGATGTGAAGCCCAAAATACCATCTGCAACACCTCAACAATCCAAAAGAATATCCGCATCATATTAGTCCACAAAAAAACCATCTTCAACATTTGAACCAAAAAACCAAATCTGCAACATATTTAACACAGAACAAAATATATATATTCACGATATAGGATGTCCTCTCCCTCTCAAACCAGAAGCTCCTCTCCCTCTCAAACCAGAAGGACCTCTCCCTCTCAAACTAGAAGCACCTCTCCCTCTCAAAGCAGAAGCACCTCTGTCTCTTGTTGCAGCAACACCTCTCCCTCTTGTTGCAATAACACCTCTTCCCATAGCAGCAGCAGTACCTCTTTCCACAATAGCATCAGATCCAGATGATTTTTTTCCTCCTCTTTGCACAAGTTGTTTGTTCCTCTAATAAAACAAATGGTACGTAGTAAGTATTCACATAATATAAAACATCATATTAATTATTGAGATTGCAAAAGTGAATCTGACCTGAGATATGGCTGGTGGGGCTTGCTCGCATGTTCTCTTACTATGGCCTAGTTGCTTGCATGTCACACACCTAACTGTGCAAGATCTTTTAGCTGTGCTTGGATGAGCTTCTTCCTCTTGAAGTATTCTCCTTTCTTTTGGTCTGCCAAGCTTCCTTTTAACGTTTGGAGGCTTTAGGAATGGAAAGTCAGTTTGTGGTGGGATGTTGTAATTTGGAATTAGATGAATGACTCCTTTGTAGGCCTTTACATACTTCTCTACTGTGAAATACTCGTGACAAAAGTCTTCAAGATTGAGTCTCATGTATCCAAGTGCAATGCAAGCATGTTTACATGGAAGACCTGACATGTCCCAATAATTGCAGGTGCATGTCTTTTTCCCAATGTCAACAGCAAAAGCCATAGGCCCCTCTCTCACCTCAAACTCATTATTGTTACTTGGTAGTATTCTGCATTGTCTAGATTCTTTTATCAATCTGTTCAATGTACACTTGCATTTTGGAGTTACTCTCCCTTCCCAAGCAGTAGCCACTGCAAACCTTTTATGAAGCATAACCATGCATTTCTGCCTAATAGAGTCTATTAGCTCAACAATTGGTTTGTTCCTCAAGTTTCCAAGCCAGCTGTTGAAACTCTCTGTCATGTTATTTGTCACATCAACGCTTTTAGCTGCTGGATGAAAGGCATGTCTACTCCAATGTGAAATAGGAATATCCAGTAACCATTTTGCAGCCCTTCCCTCATTCTTAGCCTCAACATTCTTCATATGCTGCTTAAATGCATAACTATGGCTAGACTTAGCTGCCATCCAAAATTCCTTCCTCAACATCACCCCTGCAAAGCGCTTCTTGAAGTTCATTAACAAATGTTGACAACAATATCTGTGGATTGAACCTTCAAACTGTGTCCTCACAACCTCAAGCAATCCCTATGTTCAAAAAAAATTCAACATCATTAGCTAAAAAGTTGAAAGTGAAATATGAAATACTTTGGAGGAAGTTACCTTTTGTCTGTCTGAAATGAATGTCCACGGCTTTGAATCATATCCCGGTCCAGTGCATTGTCTAAGACAGTCAAGGAAGAAGGTCCATGTTGCAGTGCATTCATTTTGAACAATTGCAAAAGCTAGTGGGAACACCCCCCCTTATTCCCATCTAGAGTAACAACACTCAATAAACATCCTCCAAAAGGGCCCTTCAGGAAGCATCCATCCAATCCAATGAGAGGCTTACATCCCTCCAAAAATCCCACTTTCATTGCTTCAAAACATATGAAAATGGAGCTAAAGACAAGTGGCTCATCCAAATTTTTCCTTGGCATTGATTCAAATTTTATAAAAGTTCTAGGGTTTGACATTTGAACTTGTGCAATGTATTCATGCAAATTATTGTAGCTCTCAACGTGTGAACCTGCAACTTGCTCTCTAGCAGCTGTCCTTGCCCTATGAAGCTGCCAATATTCAGTCTCAATGTCCCATTTTGCCTTCAACTCAGCTTGCATTAAAGCATAACTCATTCCTGGATCAGCAGCCAATTGAGATTCCAGTTTCTTCTTCACCCACTTTGTTGTTGCATTGGGATTCTTGTTGTTTAATGGCCTCGTGCATGTATGCTCAGGTTGTAGGGTTTTTACTACAAAACTCACTAAGTCTGGAGCCACACTAGCATGGAACCTAAATGTGCAGCCCTCCCCCTTACATTTTGATGTCACTCTTCTACTATCATTCTTGATCATCCTCAGTGTGAACCTCCCCTAACAGCATAATCCCTTAAAGCTTCCCTACAACTATCAACACTTAAGAATGCATGCCCAACTCTGAATTCAATATCACCTTCAACTGGTGTTTCAAATATATTGTCATTATTTTCTTCCAAGGATCTCGTGTTTTCTTTTTAGGTCTTCTCCTTCTTGGTGCATCAACCTCCATGTCACTACTTTCAGCTGACTGCTCCTTGTCAGTATCAACATCACTGGGACCATCATCAACATCATCATTGAAGTCAACTTCCTCTTCTGGATCTGTTTCCATTCCCTCAGGTGTTTCAGATTCACTACTCTCATCTTCAGTATCAGAAAAGACATAGTCATCATTGTGGACTGACTATCAACAACAGTTTCTGTTTCTCCCCCCTCCCCTCTAATGGTTGTTGTTGTTGTACCCTATCTCTAAAGCTGTAAGAGGCTCCAACTGCAATTGCTCTTTTCCCCTTCCTATTGTCCCTATTCACATTGGCCTCATGAACATTTGCCCTGCCTCTACATCGCCCTCTCCCCCTCCCTTTTCCCCTGCCTAACTGGTTTACATAGCCTGAATACTCAGTGTTGTCAGCCAGCACAATATCCCACATCTATGATCCCATCAACATTTCTGCCCCCTTCCCCTTACCACTACCTGTACCATTTGTATTTCCAATTCCAACACCTACATTTTCTTGCTCAATAATGGTCACATCTCCAACATCCCCACTTATCTCAGTTTGTGACCCAATATTACTTTCTGCCTCCCCAACACCATTGCCTGGAACTTCCCTATTAGGCTGCAAATTTTCATTATGTAAACTTATATTATCTGCCACCTGACTGTAGAACACATTTGGCATAACAACACTCGGTTCACCTTGCCTGCTAATCAAATTCAGTTCAATATAATCAGTGTCCTTGAATCTTTCAAACATTAGAGTAACGTCTGCATCATTCTCTATTCTATAATTTTCAGAACATGTAATATCCACATTCCCATTTTTTATCTTGTGAACTTTGCATACATTTTGTAAGAGGACAATGTAACTCATTCTGTCAGGTTGTGCATCATACAAATACACTGTATCCCCTTCATATATGACCCCAATGGTGTAACTTTCAGGCAAAGCCATCAAATTCAAGTTTTCCTACATTGTAATTTAACACATGTGTTACAAAAAAGGCATTATCGTCTGCAAAAACCCTCAATACATTATCATTACACACAAAACAACTCATAACGATGCTTAAGCATTTCAATATACCAAAAATCATCATCATAAACATCTTCAATAATATTGATTTTCAATTTTTTTTTCAAGCAAAAAATGAAGTGGGTCTGAGTATGTGGTATTTACCTCAAAACAAAGCTTTAAGACTGTGATTCCATGCAAACGAAGCACTACATGCTATGACCACTCATTTCATTTCGTCAATAAACATCATTTTCTATAAAAATTCTTCAACACTTCCACTGGAGATGAAGACGTTTTTTGCGTGAGAGAGTTGGGAGAATAGTAGTCTGACCTTCCAGTCTGACCTTCCAGTATGACCTTCTAAGCGAGGGAAACGAAAGGTCAAACTGGTCCACGTAAGCGAGAGAGGGGTGTTTTAGTCTTTTAGTCTTCAATTAACGGAAAAAAATCTACTTTTCGGACGGAAGGACTTTTTAATTAGACGGAGTTAAACCTGAGGGACTAGTTATATATTAGCACAAACCTTGGGATTAGTTAGATAATTATGTCAAACCTAAGGGACTAAATAATAATTTTCCCTAACTAAAATTTGGAAGGGGTCGACTCTGAGATACATTGAGGTGCTATCCAGCTGACCAGCACCACTTTCGGTGGATGACCGCCGAGCAACGTCTCCGGCAATAGGCCATTAATGACTGCTGGAGACCCTCCTTCCTCTATAACTCTCAAACAAATGGTGAGATGCAAAATGTATAATTTCCTTCGATTTTCCAGTAAGATTCCGTCATTCATGGAAGGGAAAAGACTCCCTGCTTAAACTACAGCAAAAAGATTCCCTGTTCGAAGTACAGTGAAAAATCTTTCCGTCGGCGGAAAAGATTTTCTTTCTCCGTCCATGAACCGTGGACACAAGGAAAAGTTCTTGGACGGAAACGCTTCTCCTGTCATTCGATTGTCGTTGCTTGTGGCTTTTAAAACGACAAGGCATTTACTGGGAAAACGACCGCTGGAATGGTCCCACTCGGGGACATCTAGTTTTTATTACTAAACGATCTCTAATCACTGTTTATTTTTCAGTTCTTTTTATTATTTCTTGGCTTTTTTTTTTTTAAATTATATTTCCTGTTATATACATATATGATAATTAATTAGTTGATATAAGACAAAATCCTCTTCAATTCTCGACCTTTAGAGATTCAGCATGACAAAAGCTGTCGATTAAAAAATATTAAAGTTATTTTTTTATTATTGGTTTTTTCATAAAAAATATTGAAAGAAAAATTAAATTATTAAGATTTTAGCCAATCATTAAATAACACATTGTGAGTTTTCAAACAAGTTAAATGTATATTAATAGTTAGTTACATATTTGAGTTATTTAGGCTCCATTTGTTTTTGTAAAATTACTTGTTGAAAAATATTTTCAAAAAAATTATTTTTCAAATAACTTACTTTTCATTGTTTGGTTGTAATATTGAAAATTAGTTAAAAATATTAAAGTTTTTCTCGTAAGAGTATAAAAAATAATACTAATAATAATAGAAATTTTATTGTTAAATATGAAAAGAATGACAAAAATATATAAATTATAAAAGCTGCCGGTGGCCGGTAATAAATGGTAACCGGTGATAGTGACTATAAGAATTAATTAATTAAAAAATATAAATTTCTAAGATTTGCCAATATTCGGAAAATATTTTACTCTCTTGAAAATGAACAGTTGTTTTCCTTAAAAAAATGACTTAATTTTCCTTTGATCAGAAAAATAAGATATTTTCCGTTGACTTATTTTTCTGAGCGTCCCAAACAATGGAAAATTATAAAAAATATTTTCTTACAAGTTATATTACAGAAATAACAGAACCTTAGTGAAAAATTCTTTTACAGATATATATATATATTTAAATATATGTTTGTTATATAGAAATAAAATAAATGGTCAAAGACATTTTCATTCCTTTAACTTTCACATTGAATTTTTTTTCTCAATCAATGAAAATTACTAATGATTTTTCTTCAATTATAAAGAGAGGAAATAAAAAGAATAAATAATAAAGATTAAGATCTCAACAAATCACTTAAGAATTAAACATATATATATATATATATATATATATATATATATATATATGTAATTCTCTTACATAATTTGCACTTAATTCTCCCACTAAAATATTAAGATTAATCTAATATTAAAAGAACTATTAATAAAATGTGAATGACATTCCATGAGAATTTGATAAAGAAGAAAAAATTTGGGAGCACCATGTCCCAATCTCTAATTAACTGCAATAATATAAATAATAAAATTTTGTGAAAAAATTTTGTTTAATAATTTTTCAACTCTATCATTAAAGCATTCTTGAAGTTATCGTCCTGGATCTTGAAATTCAGATTATGGATTTGAGTTGTAAAAACAACATCTTTTGAAATGTAAGATAAGATTACGTACAATGGATCCATAACGGTTCGACCTATATCCGAACCCCACATAGTGGGAGCTTTGTGCCCGATCTGTCCTTTTTTTTTTTTTTTTTTTTTATCATAAGAGCATTCTTCAAAATTTTGTGTACTTACACAAGCAACTGATCTCTTTGAAATATGTGTCTTGTTATACCAACAATCTTTGGTAAAATGCCTGGTTGTGGATTCTCTTGTTGTAAATTTTCACATCTTGTACAAGTACAAGCTTGCACTGAACTATCAGGATCAGGAAATCTAGGCACCAGAAATGATTGAGTAAAATGATATTCGTACGACCGATTGCCACATGTCATTGGCTCTGTGCCTATTCCCCAGAACATCACAGCAAGAGCAACAGCTTTTATCTGCAAAATGACTCTACCAACATCAGCATTTCCCTTTTCTTTTCTAACTTGAGAACAATTTGATAAGGGTTGGTTTGGTTCAATCGTTCTACTTAGTTATTAGCAGCTGACTGTTGGCAACTAACTAGCGGTTAAGTATCTAACAGCTATTATTAAAAAAGGTTAACAAGGTAACACTTAAATTCAGCAGTTAGTGTCTTAACCGCCAAATGCTTGCTCCAACCAATTGAACCAAATGGAACCTAATTTAGTATTTAGGTTGAAACTGTTTTTTTGGTAATTTAGCAGTTTTAAGTTTCCAAACAGCTAAATATTGATATAGCTATAGTTAGTTGTGACCAATAATTTAAATAACCGATAGGGTGCCTTTTGCCTTATAAGAAGTTAAAAATTACCTGTAATACCAAAATCAACAGAATAATTACTCGACTTATCTTGAGATGTAAGCTCACAAATCTCTCAAACTCTTCGCTATGTTCCTTATCTATACTCTCAGCAATTTGCTGTCAAAGGAGAAGACAAGGAAAAAGAAACAATGGCTAAGAATTGAGGGTCTTAGACATAAAAATGAGCTCAGAACAAATGTAGTAGTTGCTACATCTAGTCTAACTTGAGGAACATAATAAAAAAATTTTCCATTTAAAGAAGTTTATAGAGAATGATTAGTCTAAATATGAAGCTAATTGTGATAGACACACATACCGCAGAGATATCCATCTTGAAGAAAATTATGACAACAGCAGCTACTTCAAGGAAAAGAGGGCAGCAGAGAATGAAAATATACTGAAAATTGGCAGAACTATGTCAAGGTACTTTTTTTTTTGGGTACTTTTCTAGTGAATATTTGGAGATATCAAATATATTAAGCTTATTGGTAAGTAATTAAGGATACTGAACAAAGAGTATAACTGCCTATATAAATAACTGTCATATAACTACAGAGAGTGCTCAAGCAAACTGCAATTCCCACACCCAAACTTGCATATATAAACCTGCAAAACATAAACAAGAATTATCAAGTACTTCCTTTTAATACACTCCATAGAACTGAAATGAGAATAGAGGTTTTTCTTCAAGCAATTAAAAACTATCAAATCCTAACATTTGAATTTGACTGTAATTATCTAGGTGAAAAATTACTGATAACTCCTTGGCAATCAGATCCCTGGTAAATTACAATCGAGTCCTTGATAGTCTATCAATAGCATACAGAAAAAAGAAAGGCTTTTTCTAACTGGATTCTCTAAGACAGCCAATTGAGATAAACTTAAACTTCACGAATGAGTTGGATTAAAGAAAAGTGAAAATCAAAATTATGAAGTAGAGATGTTATTTATTTTGTCATTTATCAATTATTTCTAACCAGTGCCCTAAAGACACCAGCTAAGAAAACCAATCAAATAAATAAAGTCATAGGTAAGTCAAGCTTCAAGAAATGTGTGTAAATGGAAAGAGAATATCTACCATGGTCTTGGAGGAGATGAATTAGGAAGAAGGTGGGTAAGATATATATGCCACTCCTTGGTCATCCAAAGCGAGTAAATGAGCAATACAATCCCAAAGAAGAGCATTATTAGGTTGACAATCTTCATAGACTTGTTTAAGCAACATCTTACACACCTCACCATTGCTGCTCTTGCTGTTTCCTGTGTTGAACAATCAAAGTCCATGTTAGTAGTAGAAGTAGCAGAAGCAGTATGCATAGAGATAGAGATAATCTTCTTTCAAGTTCTTCTCCCATTTTAAATGAAGGGCTATTGCTTTAACGCTTTAGATAAAAGAGGAGGGAGGAGGGTCGATGTCCTATGCGTTGATAGCAATTGTTTGGGTGTGTGTGGTGCCAAACAGAGACGGTAATTATATTCTTGAAGGAGGGAGATAGAGATATAAATTATACAAAAAAAGGCACCGTGTGTGACCACTGACGAGATGGGTTAGCTATATTCTCCTTTTGAAAATTGGATCCCGGGCACCTGATAAATATGTGATGGGAGTTAGAGAATGTACAAAGGAGAAGGCAGAGACCTAACATTCAACCACACAGGTCTCACGAGTCATGACTACTTCAACATAGTTATTATTTTATTTTTTTTCTATTTAATGAGAGTTCAATTATTCAGAGCAAAATAATAGAATTATGATAAATAGGTCAATAGTGATGTTTATCTACTATTAAGAACTTCCAGTCTATTTGACAAGCTTTCACACGTCAAAACACAATCAAAGACCAAACGCGTATTTTAGAAGCTATTTGGTGAAATTCAGTAGTAGTTAATGAAATAAACAAAACTTGCTCTCGACAGCGTTTCATTGTTATTTGTCTCTTAAAACATCGAATATATTAATACTTCATAAAAATTTTATTTTGCAATTGAAAAACATAACTAAAATTACTAAAGGCAGAGATTAACTCCGTGACAATAGCAACTTGTGCACCATCAATCAGAACACCAAGCCAGCACAAACATATTCAGCAGTTACTCCTGGACTGCAGATTATCATTATTTCTCCTTTAACATACAACAATAGAGGAGGTAAGAAAGCCAATAACACAGCAACAGTCCACCTAAAATAGAAATTGCCATCCCAAAATTAGTCAATGACATGCGCATTTAAGCATTTGCTGCCAAATAAAACTTAAATTATGACAAAAACACTTATCCGTTGATATTTCTGATTGTTACAAAGCACTTCAATCTTTTTCAGCCACAAGTGCACCTAAACTACACCAGTCACCTTACAACATTCTAAATAAGTTGATATCCTTGCATAAAATAAGAAGAAAATTACATTTCAAACCTAACCATTTTGCACTAAATTCAAAAAGAATATGCGGAAAATTTCAATGGATAAAAAAATCTCGGCCAAGTCACGGAGACACATTCTACAAAGTTATAGGCCTCATTCCAGCTTTATCCGATCCATATCATTTATCACGCCTTCAAGCTGTGTACCAAAACAAAAAGACAAAGGAGAAAATCACTTCTTGACATGTTTGGCCAAAGTGACAAGTAGAGAAGCCATTAAAATATAAACTTCATACCTTGACAATTTGCCGCAAAAAGTAATCACCATACCTCTTCAACGGTTTTGATTCAACTACATGAATCATGTCCTGAAGCAAAACAAAATGTTCAATACAGTATAAGAGAAATCTTGCGAGAATCTAAACTAGAATACTCATTATCCCTTCAAAGAATTTGTTGAAAGTAACATATTTTACATTTACTTTATGTACCATTCTTAATCCAGATATTATTTCTAAAATATCATGACTGCTATAAACACAGAAAAAAACAGCATGAATCCATTAGAACAAAATGATCACAGCTCACTGTCAGCAAGACAAAAGGAGAGTAAAAATGAGGAGAACTAAGAGTACCCAGTTCCCAGTGCTGCTTCGAGCCAAACAAATAAATGCACATAACCTTTTTTTGTCCTTGACTAAAGCAAGTTTTCAATCTAAAGACTTACAAAGACTACTGGATTTTTAGAATAACTAACTACTGGTACAACTCATGTAAAAGTCCATCAAGTGAAAGTTCTCAGAAAGAATATAGAGAGTACCAAAAAAAAAAAAAAATACAACGCATATGTTAAAATTATAAAATCATTCAATTCAATTTTGAGGTAAAAAGTGAGGCATGTGAATTGAAATTGACAAAAATTCTAGAGACAGCTTGGATATTGCAATATGTAAATTCCTTCCAGAAAGAATCCAATATTGATACTATGCAACAACAACTTGACATGATACGAGTTCATAAAATAGAACTTAGCACAAGTATTCCAAAAAATCATAATGAAATAATCACACAGAAAATAACATACATCATCAATATAGAAATCCACATCAGCATTAGAGATTATCTTTCCCTCAGAATCAACAGCATGAGTCTTGTGCTTGTATGTCATCAAGATAGTCCTGCAAAATGTGACAGCAAATTAAAACCTCACCTGACAAACAAGTTATTGAAGGGCCAAAAGCTATTCTAACCTTAGAGTGGGTTCATCCACCTCCATGTAACTGGCAAGCTTAGCCAGAGATATGGTTGAATACACCTTCAGGAAGGTCCGGACACCTGACAACAACTGTTGCTGCTTCACTTCATAAAGAAATAGCTTCAACTGCAATCTGTAAGCATCCTGTGAAAAAAAACCAGCATTAGTAAATCATACACAAATGCAAATAGGGACAAAAAGGAATTGAGAACACCGACCGAGCAAAAGTTATCAAACCAGGAGAAGGAGAGCTTAGATCAGCAGCATAGTAAAAGAGGAAAGGTAAAAGAACTAGAAGATTTTCATTCTCCAGATTATCACAACAGCATATATAGACAGTCTAGTGAATGGTGAATGTGATATTAAACTTGTCAAATGAAATATGAAAATTTCATTAGCTAGAAAGATGACATTTCTTTTCATGCAAACCATTCCGTAGCATTCCTAGTATACTACCAAAATTTCTATATCCCCCACGCTTTTCTTTTCCACTATCATTTTTTCAAAAAATTTTGAAAAGTATCTTGCTGGTACAGCTAAGTTTTTCTCTACTATGCCATAACCAGGTTTTCTTTTCAATAACATAAAGTGAATCTTAATTAAATAGATCAATTCAAACTCAATTATTTCTTCCTTGTAAACATCAGATTTAATTCAAAAGTTACGATAGATGGTCAAGAGATGGGAAAGGAATGTTATCAAAAAGGATAACATGGATGATGTGTACCTGATTGTAGTTTACGAGAGGCTCTTCAAAACTTGGGGCTGAGGGTGTAATGAACTTAGGGCATGCATATGAGAAGAGCTCATCATATATGGCAAATGCTTCATCATCATATCTTTGCATTCGAATCATCTTTTCACCATACTTCTCCCGCAATTGCGAGTTAACAGTCTCCTCAACAAGCTTTACTTGGGGGCAGAGTGAAAGACAAATAGCCAGCAAAGCATACATCTGTTCATTCTTCTTCAGTATCTGCTCATATTGTGGAGATTTGTGGTGATACTGTTTGGTCTTGTAAATGTACAACAGGATTTTATTGAACTCGCGAATGGCATCAACATACCTTAAAAAATTAAGAAGATTTGACAAGCTCATTATGTAAAGTGAAAAAATCATGCATAGAGTTATTTCTAGAAAGATTTAAATGAGAAAAAATTATAAAGCGATAGAACCACTCAACAAGAAAAAATGAACATAATATAGAGATTGTGTCTTCCTCCCTAAGTTGGGGAAGGAAAAGGGTTGAAAGTGGAAGCAGAAGGGATGCAAAGGTTAGAGTAGCAGAGAAACTGGTTTTTATTCTTAGTATTACTGTCGACCCTCAATTGCACATATGTCAGGAAACTTGAGCAACTTATTTATACTTTCCATAGCTTCTAAAAGTACTACAAGTTACAAACTTTGCAAGAAAATTCACATAACCAGATAACCAAAATGATGAACACTTACGATAACTGTGCAACTAAATTAAATAACTAATGAAGTGGGGAGAAGGATTAACGGAACATTTGCAAGCGAACAAATTAAGGCAGTACATACCTCCGCAACATAAGATTAGCAAAACCATAATGATATATTGTAGTTATGTGACTTCCTATAACACTGGTGTAAACACCTTGTTGACTGATGTCAATGGGAAGTAAGCACTTCAGGCCAGTATGATAGTCACCTAAAAGGCAATGAACTCGTAGCAAACCAACCATGCTGAAATATCCCAGAACCTTCAAGACATTACTCCCACCACTGTAATCATATCCATCAGTGGCTGTAAACTGTTCAAGACCCTCTTTCTCCTGCTCCAAAATCTGAATAATCATGGACTTCTCCACCAATGCTTGCAAGAAGTTAAGCACGCCATACACATTCCAAGCCTGTGATAATACCAAGTCCGTAATTTTAATAAGTCGTTTCAAAATTTTAATGTATGAAAGGTAACACGATACTTCCAGAATAAATCAACAAAACAATACTCCTAAAAAGCAATAATAAAAGGACACCTGATCATGTTGCCTCAAAAAAGCAATTTCTTGTTCAGTCTTGTTCTTCATCTTAGCTCTATACTGACAAAAACTTTGAAACTGATACACAAACTCATCCACCATATCCCACAGCCACTGGTTTGGCAGCTGCATATTCACCACTCCATGCAACACCACCTAAACAAGCACATGCATATTTAAAAAAATGCCCATGTAAGTATGAGAAAACCATATCAAGCAGGAAATTAAAGGTATGAGAGACAATACCTGGAAAAGGCTGCAATAGTTGTCCCAGCTATCAATCCTCTGCTTAAGAGTAGGCGAGAGACGCGCGTATAAGTGGCGGAACCACATCTCACGGTAGAGGAGGCAGAAAACGTGATCATTGTCAACATAGTGAGCCACAGCATCAACAGAAGGCCAAGGAGTTTCCTTGAAGAGGCGCTCTGATAAGGTCTGGAAGGAGGTTTCATACATCTGGTGGATCTCGTACACATTCTTCTCTCTAATGTGGCGGTAAAGATGCACCACGAACGATTTCACCGAATCGGGGACGAAATTCGGGTCATAACCTAGGTCTTGCCGGTGAGAACCACTCTGTTCATCATAATTGGCGGCGGCTGCGGCGTCTTCATACTCGTAGCCAGTTGCCATGGTTGGTTATTGCCGCTGATGAATTTTAGGGATCAAGGTCTCGAGCTCGAGTTCTTTCTCCCTATCTGTATGGATGAGTGAGGTAAAGGTAGATCAGATGGGGACTCTGTAGAACCAGAGCGCGAGGAGGAGATTAGGGTTTAGTGAAGGGACAAAGCACAGCAGTTGGATTCGATTGAAGCAACGGGCATTAACATATGGGCCTACATTGCACAATGAGGCCCATCAAATCTTTTCCTTGAAAAATCGTCTTAATATTAACATGACTGGTTAGTTTCCTCATCCTATTTAAGACTCTAAGCTAAGGGTGTCCGGTTCACTGACTCGATAGTTTTGATTCTATAAAGCATCGATTCTGATCCAACAAATCGAGAATGGAAACAATCATTTCGGTTTAGATTCCAATAAGACCCAGTTTCAACAAGTTATTTTCAAATTTTTTTTAATGGTTCTCATTTCAACTCCAAACCACTATCTAATTTGATATTAAGAATAAACATTAAGTATATTCAAATAATAATTCATAGTCACTAATAAACATTAAGTATACTATATCATGTTAAGGAAAGACAACCACTAGCTTTAATAAAAGGGGCGAAAATTGCTCCTTATTCTTGTAAAATCCGTTGATGGACATCTTTCTTTTCTGGGATTAAGAAGTTTTCACAGAGACCCACACCATCCCCATATCAATTACAGAGAGTAAACTCGGTTTAGGAAAACAAACATATGACTGCCCAGCTTTTGGTCGTAAGACTTCTTCACACAAGATTGGTTAGAAGCACAATATACTAACAATTGATGTTCACCTAAACGCTTTTCTTTTCCATGACTTTGGGTTACAACATAAAAGGAGAAAACTGTTGTCAAATTATTTACACCCTACTGATGTTACCTAAAAGTAAGAACAAGAAGAATTACAGTGAAATGGACATCCAAGCCCTACTAGTAGCAGACATTCATCTAATATGGCACTTGTAGGACCAAATTAGGCTTTTGATGATCCAAAACTGAAATCCATTCACTGTAGATGTTGCCACTGAGAAACTCCTTGAAAAGACCGCCTAAGTGTCAGACTCACTTGATTTAAAGATTATACCTTCAGCCGGTTAGAACTAGTTCGGGTTACTTGAGGTGATTCCAAATAACTGTCTGGTTCATCTTCATCATCAGAAGAGAGAAGGGATGACCCCATCCATGCTTTAAAGCCTTCATTAACACGCCTTTCCACTTCTGGTGTGACTTCCACCGAATTTGCTTCCAGCATTTCCAATCCAAGGTTTCGGCCGCTAAAATCACTCTCATCAAGAATTACAGCTGCTTTTCTTCTCAAAAAGAAGGCAGTTCCCGCATATAAAATGACTAGCCCCCACGTAGCAATCTCATAGCACCAAAACAAAGGTAAGGAACAACTACTCCCTAGTGTCAGGAGGCTTGAACCAAGGAACAGAGCAAGGAGACCAAAGATGATGGCAAATACAATATTCAAAATGGACAGGCAGCGTACTCCACCTTTAAAAATCACATGAAGAAAGTCACAAGGTATTCAAATTAACAGAACAACTTCGTTAACCAAACAGTTGCATGATACATAACAAAATTTTAATATGTATAACTACAAAATCCAGATATCTCTTCCCTACAACTCCTCCTTGGAGCATGACCTTGGATTGGATATCAAACGCATACTAAAGACACGAAGCAAATAGAAATCACGTCTTTAATGATTCCTGAAAAACACAAGCATTGCTATTACTAATATATTGGTAGTGTCCTTTCAGTATGTCCTGGCAAAACTCTCTAAATCTGTTGCTCCCAAACTTCCTGTTCAATATTTATTTAAGGTGCCAGAACTGCTCGTATGTTTGGAAGGAAGTAACTTCCACCACACAATGATAGAGCAACAGCAGCAGACAACACTTTCAACAACATGAAATAAGAAAACCTCCATGCATGTAGAATCATTTCCTTCATTTCTCTTTCTTTAAGAACTGACATGATTTTTTAGTTCATGGAATAGCATGAAATAAGATGAAAATAATGAAATAGAATAATTATTCCATTTAAATAGCTTTTGGTCCGATTTCAAATGGGGAATAATCATTCACAGAATATATTATTTAACAGTCTTTCTTCGACTTTGGTTGAAAGTAGTATATAAATTTCATACTTTAAAATCTGCAGACCAAAAACTCCAAATATAGGTGAAGACGGTTATTCCAAGGGCATGGAATAACTATTTCATTTCAACCCTATTTCGATCCCGTAAAACAGGAGAGGCAATAGTGTTAAAACCTAATTTCCCAACTAAAGCTTATAAATGCATCCGTCCAGCATGCCTAGGCTATTGAAAAAACCTATTAAACAAGGACATCATAAAGTCAAAACACTCAAAGTAATTAGAAGTTTAGAATGTACCTCTTTTTGAAGCACAGTAATTATTTTCAACCACCTTTAAGCATCCATGTCTTGCCGGAGCAGAATAAGCAACAGCTATCCCTACATCATGAGTAAAACCATGAGATAGTGAATAACAACGACTACAGAACCAACTACCTCTCAATGTAGAATCTTAGTTCTACATAAATACCAAAACAAAAGGGCATTCCCATAACAATTTATTCCACAATAACACCACTTGACTCACTTAATATGAGTGTTCATATAAATAGAATGGTATACTTGAGAATTTTCTGTTGACATAAAAATCATTCCAAAACCCCATATCTTCTTCCAAAAAGGAAAAAAGAATTCATCTAACATATGCTGCTGCATTATTTAAAGCTGGTTACCGCTAAGATCATCTCTTGTTAAGCGCTTAATCCATGGCACTCAAAAGTCCATAAGAAAACATTTAAGACTGAGAACTAAAACAAGGACGAATAATCTAAGGAAAAAAAAGGACCTTTTGCAACTATGGCTTGGTTCATAAATATTCATGTTTGAAAAAGCACATGTTGTTATTATATTTATCCAGAAAGGAAAAGCCATAAAACTCCATCAAAGGCAAAACAAAATTCCCATCATCTTTTTAACATTTTGTTGAACAAGATTTGAGTGTCATGATGCAAGACAAAAAAAGATAAAGATAATTTAGAGTAAGCCATTTTTGTATTCAATACAAATTTTTGGCAATCATAAATTTCTAATCAATGAACGCTTACAGGAACAAATACCTTAAAATCTACACCAGTATCTAATTCATACACTTTTCAATTTCAATAAAATAAACAAATTGATGCTAAACACTTTTCCTCGGGAAAATCTATAAACACTCTTTACCTGCCCCAAGATATGCAACTGATGCCAAGAAAATAATCGTTGAAGGGATACACACAACCATCCAGTAATAATCCACAGTCTCTTGATCCGTGAGATAAAACGCACCAGGAAACAGATCCGAATCACCTCCCTTCGTATTGAATTGCAAAGGCTGAAGTCTACGGTCACTGCAAAACGGCCTCTTCCCGCCATTACCAGGAAACACAATCTTCAAGCTCACAACTGTGCTTATAAGAATGACAAGGCAAATGAAGACAACAATAGATATTAATATTGGCCTTTGCAGCTTGATCCATGCTTTGTCTTCCTCGCGAAGGCTCTCGTACTCGTGTTTAGGCATGAAAGCTTGACGCAGAGCGTCGCTAAGAATCGCCATTGGATCTAACAAGAAGGAAATTTAAGAGGACCAAAGCGAAAGAAAACAAAAGCACGTGAAGGTGTTTAGCTAATTTAAAATTTGTAGAAATTCCAGTTAGGGTTTTTATTATAGTTTTACGGTGAAATCCAACAACTGGTCGCTGAATTGAGCTTCTTGGAATCCGAGGAAACCCTAGGTTTAATTAAGTCGGCGGTGATACTGTCTAAAGCTCCAAAGCACACATTTGGACGGAAATGGAACCAATTCGAAGCCTGTGGTGTTGAAATTTGTCAACTTTGAAGAATATAATTGATCGATCTTTGTTGGAATTAGACGATTTTGGGGGGACAATGGGCAAGTTGCGCCTTGAAGCTGAAGAGGATAGAAAGTTGGGTGATGTTGAGCCGTTACTTTCTCTTTGGTGCACTGCCTTACAATCGCACGCATCACGCATGCGCTGGGTATTTGGCGGGTGAGCCGGTGTGGCGGAGCGTACCTTTTCATAAATCACGCACGACGCGATTGTGAATTGGCAACTCGCGAGTCCCACCGTCTGAACAGAATTTATAATTCAAAGTCAGTATCGAGATATCATTATCATTTTTTTTTTTTAGAAGAAATTAACAACTCCAATTAAATAAAAAAATATTCCTAAAAAAATTTTATTTACTATTTTACATAAAAAATAAAAATACCGACTTCATGTATTTTACTTTGATCAGCGATAGTATGTTGTTGAAACCGCTATTGTACTTTCTAATTAGTAGTTTCAATGTAATTTGTAACTTTTTTTTAATTTTAATTTACTTTTAAAGTGACACTAGTAATTTTTTTATTTCATCTCCTCTCTTAAATCTTCACATTCTTTGATAAATAATTTTAAAAATAAATTACTTTTCATGTTAATTTTGATATATGTTTATTTGATGTGAAATTTTGTGACACCTACTAGTACATAAAGACATATTACACCTTATTTTTATAATGTTCCAATAAATAAAATTCAAATTGATAAGAAATAAGGACTCTGTTATTTTTATTTGGATCAAATTATATTATATTAATTAATTATTATTTTTTAATTTACTATAATTCACAAATTATTTTGAAGCAAGAACGGGTGAAAGCTCGTTCCAATTACAAGTCTTACTACAAATCATTTAGCAAGTTCGATCTAGCTCTTTCTATCGTGTGGCAGAAGTAGTAAGAGGATTAATCTTTAAATTTAGATAAAATTTAATTATAAAACTTACATTTTTATAAATTATTACTTATGTTAATGTTGTCCAATTTAGCGAAAATAATTTACCTTTCAAAAAAATCAGCAAAAATAACTTGAAAGTAAAGCTTTAGAAACTTATTAATTAATTTTAAAATAAAAAATTTTATTCATGAATTAAGTTAAATTTTGAGAATTAAATAATAACTAAATTCGACGTTCAAATAAAAAATAATAATTAAATTCAAGATGACTCGTCTCGAGTGTGTTTACGCGCCACCGAAAGGGTGTGTTATTTGCGTATTCCTGTATTATAAACGCACTTGTTTCTATATTAACGACTACTACCCCACGATATAAAACTGTCTGTTCCATTGGAATCTTCTCAGTTAACAATAGCAGCCAACTACACCCCAATATCGAATAAATCAACCCATCAAGGCACAAACAATTACATTGTGTTCTTTGTATAAGCTCGGTCTCCTCTGCAATTCCAAAAAGCATCACAGTTTTTAGCTTCCATGGCGGCGGCCTCAACTTTTCTCTTAAAACCCATCTCTCAACTCCCGCATATCGCCGATCATTTGCATAATTCGCGTCAAATATCGAAAAATCTTTCATTTCAGAGAACTGGGTATCACTGTTTTCGAGCTGGGTCGAACAAAGAACCGATGATCGTTAGTTGTTCTTATCAAACTGAGGCTTCGGTTGGCAAGTCTTATATTTTATTCTGATCATTTGGTTAATTTATTAATCAGTTAATTAGGCCATCAATTATTATATGCTATTTGAAAATTTAAGAAACATCATAATTTTTGGTGGCAGATTCTCCTACTCAAGCATTTGATGTGCCGATTCTGACTTGTGCAGAGGTTTATTTTCCGTCCCTATTATATTACTCTTCCTTTTTGTTGCTTGATGCTAATATGCATTGGTTAGCAAAATTAGGCAGTTTTGTGATTACTTTAGGAATTTTATATTTCTTGGGCATTTATGTTTGTGATTTTCAAGGCTATTGAAAGGCTACGAACTAACAGAGAAAAGCAAAAAGGGAAGCAGCAATATCTAGCTATGTATTCCAGCATTTTTGGTGGAATAATAAAAGATCCAGCAGCTATGGTGATACCCATGGATGATCACATGGTGCACAGGGGCCACGGTGTCTTTGATACTGCTGCAATAATGGATGGGTAAGTATTAATTTGTAGAGAAATAACAAATTTATATTTCTAAATGTTTAATTTTTCTGCAATTCACAGCTCTCCTGAGAGCTGAGAAATATACTTTTGCATGATCTTCCATCACTCTATTCTTTTAATCTTGTATCTTCACATCCTATGTTTATTGAATCATTATATACTGCTGATGTTAAGAAAAAATAGACAATGGCCTTCAGCAATCGCAATAGGCATTCTGATTGCCAGCAAAATTTTGTCGCTCTAGTGCGTATTAAGCTAATAATCACTATTTAAGTGATAATCTTCCGCTTGCATATTTCTAAATCTCTCAGGCATCTATATGAATTGGATCAACACCTTGACCGTATCCTGAGGTCAGCATCCATGGCCAAAATCGATCTCCCTTTTGATCGCGAAACTATAAAAAGAATACTCATACAAACAGTGAGTGCTTCCAAGTGTCAGAAAGGATCATTAAGATATTGGCTCTCGGTGGGACCTGGTGATTTCCAGTTGTCTCCATTCAGCTGCCATCAGCCAGCTCTTTATGCTATTGTTATACAAGATCAATCTCCGCTTGATTCAAAAGGTGTTAAGGTAATAACTTCATCTATCCCAATAAAACCCCCACAATTTGCCACCATGAAGAGTGTAAATTATCTTCCGAATGTGCTGTCAAAGATGGAAGCTGAAGAGAATGGTGCCTTTGCAGCCATTTGGCTTGATAATGAAGGGTTCATTGCGGAAGGGCCTAACATGAATGTGGCATTTGTTAATAAGGAAAAAGAACTTGTGATGCCTCCCTTTGACAAAATTTTGAGTGGTTGCACAGCTAAGAGAGTTTTAACTCTGTCTGAAGGACTGGTGAGGGAGGGTAAACTTCACGGTATAAAGGTAAGTAATGTGACTGTAGAGGAAGGAAAAAGAGCAGATGAGATGATGCTTATTGGCAGTGGGATTCTTGTTCGCCCTGTTGTGCAGTGGGACGAGCAGATCATCGGTGATGGTAAGTCCCATTTCTTTTTTTTTTTTTTTTTTTTTTGCATTCTTCAAAAATAAGATTTACATGAACATATGCATCTTTTTCAGTATTGAACTATTACCAGTTCTCTTAAACTTTGCTGTGGGGAAAAAAAAAACAAATGATTGAATTTGAGTTTTTCAGCAATTAAAATCTGTAGAAATAGATTATCATATTTGAATGAAGTACACACTGCTTTTTTCCTGACATATATCTAAAGAAAGCCAATCATATCCGTCAGTTTAATTCAAGCATGTCCTTTGGAAGTAGAAAAGAGAAGTACTTCACTTAGCCTTTCTCTAGTAGTTCTTCCCCTCCTTCCTCACTACACTTCGCTTGACTTGAGTTGGCAAGAGTCATGTTCATATTCCAATTTAAAAACTCCCCGTAATGCTTAAAGTTACTCTATGCTTGAATTCTTTAATATCAACATTCTTTTTCATGTAATTCTGTAAACAAATATGAGAGTTTTAATTTTCTGACATTGAATACCAATAAATTGTGATGCATGTTTTTCTGAAGGCAAAGAAGGTCCCATAACTCTGTCTCTGTTGAATCTTATATTGGAGGATATGAAATCTGGCTCTGCAACAGTTCGAGTGCCAGTTCCCTAACTCAATTATTTCTGATATTGCAAGTTGGGATTTCAAACAGACAAAGCTGTTGTTGAACCCACTTTTCGAGCCTGCAGAGCTTGGTGTGGCTGGAAGCCGAAGATTCCTGTACTTGAGTTGAATGGCTCCTTATAAAATAAAATTTTATGTGTATAAGTTGATTTTTGTTTTGAAGAATATTTTTTGTGAGCAAGTTAAGCTCGATGAGCAGAAGGACTGGTCCACTGGGATTGAAAATTTTCAAAGTAATATTCGATGGAAATATTTCCACGGAAATTTTTGTTGTTCAACAACAGGAAAAGTTCTCTCCAGTGATTCTAGCGGAAACTCGTTTGTTCCAACGACTAGGTAATACCCGCATTTTTCCCAGACGACGCGGCGCGGAACAACAAAAGGAAATAATTTAATAGTTTGTTATGCCGTTTTCTCTGAGAAATAATTTTGGCGTGTTAGTCCAATTTTTTCCCTCTCTTTGAATAAATGTATAACAAATTTAGAAGATTTTTGTTTGAAGAATTAAAAGATTTTAATTTTTATCAGAAAGGAAAGATAGAATATTGTGAAAGAAAAATCTAAATCATTATCTAGTCTTTTAGATTTGATTCTATTTACTCACTTTTTATTTTCACATAAATTAAGAAATATAATTAAAGGATAATTTTATTCATATAACTTTTTTATTATGTACATATTAAATAACACATGAATATTAAAACGATTAACTATAATGTAAAAAATGAAAATAGATTATATTTTGAAACAAACCAAAAAAGAAAAAATGAGTTATTTGTTGGGATGGAGGGAATATTTAGTTTTTGTATTTTGAATAAATAACTGGATTTTCCTTAATTTTTTGAACCGTTAAATTATTTAATCCATTTTGTCTAAAAGTATCATTAATATCATATTAAACTTAAATTACTAAATAGTCAATGTTTAAGAGGTTTCTACCGGCAAAAAAGGGTACTTTCTTCTAGAAAGACTTTACGATTACATAATTATAAATTTAGGGATTTCACAGTGTCTCCTCCAATCGGTAATGATTAAATATTAATTATAATTAGTCTTTCTATCTCTCATAAAAAATGTAAAAAATGAGAAGTTTTAGTTTGAAAATGTAAATAATTTTTTCCATCTATAATTATATAATAGGAGTATGAAGCTGTAAATAAAATATCTAAAATAAAACAAGCAGTTGGATGCATGTTATGTATGTAAGTATATTTTTATATATTACCATAATGATGGAACCTTAATGTATATTATTAATAAAATGAGAGAAACAGACGAATTTTGATAATCATACAGTAGCTTCGCTGATATCAAAAAGCCAACTGCGCCGCTTGATTTCAATTTCATGTTTAGTTGTTACCTAAGCCATTGCTTTGCAAAAAGTGATGCTTATTTTGTTTTCTTATGTTCCCACCGGATACCATTTATTTATTCCAAACTCGAGACAGCTTGGGAGAGTCCACCCATATTCGGGCGATGGCTGCGGTGTAGCTATTGATGCTTGCCAATGGGTTATCGCCTTAAATTTTAAAATAAAATCAGTTTTTTTTTTTTTTAATTTAAACAGAAAATATTTCAGCTTACAATACTCAAGAGCCATATGTTTTATATTTCTTATTTTTATTTTTTTTTCAAAAGACTCGTGTGTAAATGTATTTGTTTAGTCTTTCATTAAAAATTAATAATAAGATCTAAGAGTTTAATAGGTACAAAAATTTATAAAAAAGAATAAATGGGTCATTGTGAATTTTGAACAAGATTAAATTCATAGTATTTGTGTAAATATAAAAAATTAAACACTAAATGCATTTTTTTCCTATGAAAGACTAAAGATTAAGGTTTTTTTTTTTATTTACTAGGATGTTCAATGGGCTGAAAATAACATAAAAGACTATTAAACTCTCTTTCACTCACCAACTAAATCGATGAAAACTTTTTTGACCTCTCACTTTTCATAATAGTGAGAAAGAGCGATAATATCACACACATTTGATACTAAAGAATAAAGATTTGACGGTGTTAAATTTTAAGGATGAATAAGTTAATTTTTTTTTTGAAGAGAGATGAATAAGTTACTTTATCAAAATAGAAACACAAAGGATAAATAAGTTAGTTTATTAAAATAGAAATAGGAGGCATTAATTTTGACCAAATTTGAAATACTAAATAAATTTTACCTTAAAATTTTACATAGCAAATAAACGGTGTCGTTTGTACAATTTAATTATGTGAGTGGTGGCCCACATAAACCACCGTGTAAACGATAGAAACCGTTAGATGAAAAGTGGTCGGTCAAGGAACGGTACAAAGAGAGATACACGCCAGAGTGCGGCTCGGCGGGGACTCAGTTATGTCATACGTGTCGTTCTATTATTGGTCCTAATTTTCAAATCCCACCTCCCAAAAATAATTCAACGGAAACAGGACAAAGAAAAAAAAGGAAAATTCCCCGGACGGAGAAAAATAAAAAAAAAGAAAAGAAATTATTTGATTTTTATCTAACAGAGAACTTTTTAGAGAGAGAGAGAGAGAGAGAGGGTGTCCTTCCATAAAGGACTGTTCTGTTCGAGCTATTCGATCTAGAGAGAGAAAGTTTTGTGAGAGAGAAAAGAGGATACCTAATTAGATTGGACGCAAAGATTGCTTTACAAAGTTACTCGCCGGAATTGCACGTGAAATAGAATAATTGGTTGCGATCTCGACGGAGAAAGGTGTGTCCAGTCGGGGATAGGATATCGATCTTTTGAGTTTGAAACGAGAAGATAACAAAAAGAAAAGCAGAGATGGTGAATTCTATGGTGGAACGGGCCACGAGTGACATGTTGATCGGGCCTGACTGGGCCATGAATATCGAGATCTGTGATATTTGCAATCATGACCCTGCGTAAGCTCCGCACGTTATTATAATCTCTTATGATTACTTTATGATCAATTCTGATGCATTTTAAATTATATTTGTAACTGCTTTACACGATATGTTCTTGTTTTTCTAAATGAATCTGTTGGAGATGGAGTAGTTTGATCGAACAGTTAATTTTTGCTTGGATGATGAGAAACCTTTTGTTAGTATGTAATTTTCTGTTTTCCTGGGCTTATGAATGTTTTATATGGATTCGCATTCTGAATTGATCCTCTAAATAACATAGCCATTGAATTTTCCCATTTCTGTTAGCTTTATGCATGGACAGGTGGATTCTATCTCCGTGCATTAAGTTCATAATGAATGTGGAAAAGGAAATTAATATTCACTAATTGTCCTACTATGTTCTGCTGCAACTTAAAGTGCAGCAGAGATTTGCTTTAGGAAAAGAATCATGCTCTTTAAATTTAAAATAATCGTTGGAAGCTTAGAGATTGGATATAATAGTTGGTAATTGTCATATGGTTTTCATTATTTTGAATTAGGTTTTTGTTTTATTTGGAGTAATTGCAATGAATCCTGATTGGAATAGGAGCATGGAGTTGTTTTTCTGGAATAAAAAGGATAGCAAAAAAGTTACAAGCACAGGTTAGCTTGTAAATGAATTCATAGTTAAGTCAAAAGCCTCTCATGGTATGAACAGACACACAGCAAGGTGATGAATTCCTTATATGAAACTTTCTCAAAATTTAAAGTAAAAACAAAAGGAATGGTGTTTTTAGCAAGTTGCAGATGAAAATTCAATAATATCCCAATCTTGTAAGTTGACCCCTCTTACTCCTTAGAGAATTGTTTGGATAGAGGGTGTTTGGAGGTTTTTGAAGGTAAGGTAAGATAGGTTTAATTTTTGGGTTGTTTGGGAAAGACATTCAAGAGAGGAGAAGGTTTTTATGGTAATTTATGTTTTTGAAAATCCCCAAAACCCCAGTTTTCAAGAGACCTCGTTTGCACATGAAGTAAAGTCCTTGATAATGTCCAATTATTCAATACAGCTCTTTCTTTCACCTTTTGCAGAAGTGCAGTATGACAATATCTGTGTATTTTCTCTCTTACAATAGCTTTATCAACTTATTCTTCAAATATTGTCCAACTTCTTCAACTAATCCTTAGAAAGTGCTTTGTCACCATCAAACCTCTCTCATGAATTATACCAAATATCTCACTTTACTGGTTATATTTTTGTTGCTTTTCGAAAACTATTTTTAATTATGCTTGACACCAGAACTTGTTCAGTTTCCTAAATTTGGAGTTTTTGGTTTTATTTTGGCTTATCAGACAAGCAAAGGATGTCGTTAAAGGTATAAAGAAGCGCATTGGAAGTAAGAATTCGAAAGTTCAACTTCTTGCCCTAACAGTAAGCTTCAAAACACTTTGTTTTCTTTTTACTTTTGCAAATTTTATTTTAAGAGTGCCTGAAAAGTTAAGATTATAGTGATTCAGCATTTAGCCAACATCAAATTGATCAGACTTTTTGACATCAAGTCGTTTTCTCTTTTCAAGTTGGAAAAAGAAAGATAAATTCCCCTTATAATTTATTGATAAGATTTTACTTGCCACTCACCTGGGAGTGTGATGTAGAACTGATTTCATTATTCTATAGATTAATAAATAACATTTTAATTGCCTGTGGAATTGAGGAACCTAACATCCTTCCTTGGATATATTTCTTGGACATCCAACCATTTCATATTAAAAGAAGGGTATGCTTGGACCACAGCGAGAGAGAGAGTCTGTTCTTTCTGTAATTCTTATTTGCTTCATTTGAAATAGTATGATGAAGTTAAAAACTAAATTGGATGCTCGGATTTATTTTGGAGAGTTTGTTTATACAATTAATTTTAGAATGAGGATATTTATTTTTGCTAAACCAAGATCACAGTTACTCATTTTCAACAACAATCCCCGGATGATTAAGTTTGTTTTAATTTTCGATCTGGATGCTATATTCCAGCTATTGGAGACGATTGTAAAGAATTGTGGGGACATTGTTCACATGCATGTTGCAGAGAAGGATCTTCTTCACGACATGGTGAAGATAGTGAAGAAAAAGGTGAGAATATTTTTATATGATTTTGGTTGCTCTCCTATGTTATATTTATTTCTTTTGGTAAAACTTGTTTATAGTGTTTTATGCTGCTCATTTGTAGCCTGACTTTCATGTCAAAGAGAAGATACTGACTCTAATTGATACCTGGCAAGAAGCTTTTGGTGGACCAAGGGCAAGATATCCACAATATTATGCCGCATACCAGGAGTTGTTGGTATGTTTTTTTACTGTAGATCCTTGTTGAGGTCATGAGCTGGATGTTGCAGTATTTGTTTAAGAATCATCAATGATTGGCTAAAATTCATCTTTGTCAATTTATCATTTAATGCTGTTATCCAAGTGGTTTGGGTGATTATAATGTTGCCATTTCTGTACATGTTCTGAATCAACTTGCTCATTGTTTCAGCGTGCTGGGGCAGTGTTTCCTCAGAGGTCTGAGAGGTCTGCACCTGTATTTACTCCTCCACAAACACAACCTCTGTCATCTTATCCTCAAAATCTACGGAATAAGGAGTATCGGCCAGAGGCAGCGGAGACTTCTGCAGAGGCTGACTTTCCAGCATTGAGGTATATCCTGGACTCCTCCTTTGGTACCAAAATTGAGTATAACGTACAACTTACTTGATTAATTGGTATGCCCTTTTTTGGGTTTCTTTCCATGATCTTCTCCTTCTGAGTTATATATGATTGATGGTATAAAAACTTTGTTAGTATATCTATCAATTTTGTTTTAAACCAAATCATGTTAACATCATCTTGCATAAATAAAATTTCACTGGACTGATTGCAATACTTGTTTATTCCAGCATTGTTGGTGCAGACAAGTTTTACTTGATCATTTAGTGTAGCTTAATGCAACTGTTCTTCGTGCAAATGGAAATTTATATAAAAAGAAGTGGTAAAATGAGTAAGAGGCACTGCAATAGTCCCCTTCTGACTGTACTTTGTGTAAAGACCACAGCAACTGAGAGAGATATTGAGAGAGATCAAGAATTCTCATTATTTCTTAGATTCATGGATCCAATTGTTGTGGATGAGGAACCTAATTCTTACATTAAGTCTGAGGTGCAGAGGAAAAAGAAAAATTCAGTAAAATTTGTATACTGGGAAGGTCTGAAATGCTTCTGACAATCTCTATCCTTTATCGGTGAGACACAGGATCTTCAAGTGCTACCCTTGATTGCTTTGCACTGTTGATTTTAGTATATGCTCTAAGTAAAAATAGTTATTTGATTCCATTGATTAGAGCAATCATAATATGAAAACAAATAAAACCTTCTTATTCTGTTGAAGTGTTGACAGTTGCACTACATTTTTCATTCGTCCTTTGAGGCTTCTTAGTAGTGGTTATAATGGCATTTTTTTCCTTTTAATTTGAAATTTCTTTTACTAGCTTGACGGAAATTCAGAATGCGCGAGGTATCATGGATGTCCTTGCAGAGATGTTAAGTGCATTAGATCCGGGAAACAAAGAGGTAATTTTCCATGACATTGGGATGGTAAAACTTTCTATTACTTAGATAATTTGGTGGGCAACACTTATGACGTGTTTACTTAATAAAAACAGTTTTCTTAAAAATGAAAAATAGAAAATATAAAAGTTCCCTTGTTAACAATAAAAAATAATATTTCAATTCAAAAAATTAAAAAATTATTCATTACTTTCATAATTAAAATAACTAAAATATTATAAGATAAATTTACGAACTTTTTTATTTTAAAATTTTTTAATATGTATTATTGATTTATTTATAACAATAATATTAATTTTGTACCACTTTGTAAATTTTTTAGAAAAAATGTTACATAAATAAATATATTTTTATATAATAACATATTAAGACATAATATAAAATAAAAAAAACATTTATTTAAGTTATTTAAATATCCTTTTATTATTTTCCAATAAAAATATTTTCTCAAAAAAAGTTCTATGTATTTTATGATTTTAATTATCAAAAAGTTTATATATATAGAACAATTGGAAAAATTACTTTCATTATAAAGGAAACTTTTAGAAAACAACTCAAACTTATTTTTCAAATCTTAGTTAAATTTTGGAAAACTGACATAGTTGAACATGAAATTCTATTTTTCAATAAAAACTACTCAAGTTTTCTGCAAGAAAACAGCTTCTTACCACTACAACTATATAAAACTAGTTAGAGACGACTATATGAATCCTTTGTCATTATATCCTCTTGAGTCCTTAATAGCAATAGTAAACAGCCCCGTGGTGTCTAAAAATTTGAATCAATTTTTTTTTTTTTTTGTGCATTTGTGGATTTTAAATATCAGAATCACATTTTTTTATGTGTTCAAAATTTTTGGCATATTAGCTTCTTTTTCCTTTTTTTTTTTTTTTTTTTTTTTTTTGTGCAAATCATAAATTCATAATACTCAAGTTCATCTCCTATTCCTGTGCTGGGTACTATTTTCCCAATTTGTAGGGACTTAGGCAGGAGGTTATTGTTGACCTGGTGGAACAGTGTCGTACATACAAGCAAAGAGTGGTACACCTTGTCAATTCAACTTCGTAAGTTCGTCTTTAATTATGTTACTTGTCTTATTTATAGCTGTAACTGCTGTCGATTGTCCTCTTTATTCAACCACTTTTGCGGTAAATTATCATTGTTTTCTGGTTATGGATGATTCATACTGGTTTGCATTTTATTCCTTCTGGGAATTGCTATAGAATTGTAATAATCTGGATCTATCATATTGCTTGATAGTATCGCATCAAGATCCGACTGTGTAGCTGACGTTGTTACATCTGAAACTAAATATTTTGAGTAACTTAATAATTTCAGTTTGTTTGATCCAAATGGTTCTGTGGAATGTGGGAGGATTGCATATTGCTATATCTAACTCAGACATGAATGGTTAATCATACATCATTCATCTTTTTCAGGGATGAATCATTGCTATGCCAGGGCCTTGCATTGAATGATGATTTGCAGCGTGTGCTGGCCAAGCATGAAGCCATTGCTTCAGGAACTTCTGGAGTGTCTGCATCAATTCAGAAAACAAAGCCTGCATCTGGTGGAGCACTTGTGGATGTTGATGGTCCGCTAGTTGACACTGGAGACACAAAGAAACGTTCTGCTGAGGGGTGAGTAGTAGTGGGTTTATTCCTAATGATTCATATGAAGTTTACATATGGTGATCTGGGCTGAATTTTTTCAAGTTTGTTGTTCCTATCCAAGCATGGTTGTTGGGTATTAATCTCGTTGCTGCTTAGTTAAGTATTTTCAGGTAAATTAGGTCTTCAGGAGTCAAAATTGATTATGAACTGTAGTTTTCAAATTAAATTCTAGAGACTTGTTTATGAATATGGTTGGCTGTATTGCGTAACTGAAATAACCTATGCTTTTGAGGATATTTGTACAATCATTAGTTAAAGGATTTCCTAACATGTTGTAAAAGGTAGAAATGGGTTTGGGGCCATTGGACTTTATAGGAACTGTATCTGTATGGCCTTTTAAGTTATAGAAGCGTTCTAAGCACTTCTACTTCTAGTCAGTGAATTTAGAGCTGGTCAAATTTGTCAAATTAAAAAAACTTCTGAAAGGGTTAAGTTAAACCTGAATGTTCAAATTTCTTTTTTTGTTTGAGAGCTGAAACTGACATGGTTTTCTGCAGATCTGCTCCAGCTTCTAGTGTACTGAACCAACTGGCTCTCCCAGCACCTCCTGCAACTAATGGTCCAACTACTTCAGCAGCTGCCAATCCCAAACTGGACCTTTTGAGTGGGGACCTGTTGAGTGGAGATGACTTTGGTGGCTCACCAAAGGCTGATACTTCACTAGCTCTTGTTCCTGTGGGAGAGCCACAGCCAACCACTCCATCTCAGCAGAATGCACTTGTTCCTTTTGATATGTTTTCTGATGGTAACTATCCCCCAAATGCTGTCAATGTGCAGCCTGTCCATTCGGCTGGACCAACCAACTCTTTGGCTCCACAAGTTCAACAGCAACATAATTTTCACCCCCAAGAAGCTGGAATGTACCTAAATGGAACTGCCCCTAATATGGGATCGCCACGATATGAGCATGCAATGTACATGCAAGCCAATGGTCCTATGTGGAATGGTCAGGTTGCTCAGCAGCAGCAGCCAACCTCCCCAGTTTTTGGTGCGTTTTTTTTTTCTTTTTTAAATCGTCTTTTAGTATTTGGGCTGCATAATATCCTATTTATAGCTGCGTTCTCTTACATGTAGGGATAGATGGAAGAACTGCATGTCAAAAAGTACTTATTCCTTTGTTAGACATGCACGTCAAATGATTTTCCTGTTTAACACCTAACTAACCTTCATTAATATACTGACTTTTTTTTTTGGTGTGAAGAAGTACCATTCTAGATGATGTTGGAGAAAAACAGTTCGGGAGTGCTTTTCTTAGTTCTGAAACTTTGGTGATTAGAATAGAACATGGGAAATTCACTTTAAAATCAAAACCGCTCTTGATCAGCATTTTCAACGTTTTTTTTTTTTGGACAACTTAAACAATAACGCCAATAAAAACGCAGTTCATGGAATTAATGCATGAAACACATTTGCTTTTGTTTATTATGTTACCATTAAATTTTACTAAGCTTACTTTTTGGAATACTGAAAAGGTGCTCAAAGCAGTGGATCACTACCTCCACCTCCATGGGAATCACAAGCAGCAGATACCGGCAGCCCTGTAGCTGGCACTCAATACCCTCAACCACCGATGCAAGTTACTCAGGTGGTTGTGACACATGCACAACCCGTGCCAAGTGGCATGCATCCACAGGTTATGCAACCGCCAGGGAATGATCATTTAGTGGGTATGTACATTCAGCCTATTACAACCGGCCAATACCCAGCATTTAATAATCCAGCTATACACAGCAATCATATGGGTTTGCATCCTCAAGCAGTTCAGGGAGGACAGTATATGGGTATGCTCCCACAGCCACAGCCACAGCAAATGCCAATGCAAGCTGGGCAGATGGCTTCTATGTATCCACACCAAATGTACGGCAACCATATGGCAGGATATGGTTATGGTCAACAACAAGGGGCCCAGTACCTTGACCAGCGAATGTATGGACTCTCTATTAGAGATGACAATAGCGCTAGAAACTCGAATTACGAGGTTTCCCCTTCATCTTACATGCCATTAAAGAAGCCAAACAAGCCAGAAGATAAGCTATTTGGAGACCTGGTTGATATTGCAAAATTCAAGCCTACAAAAACTACTCCTGAAAGTGCTGGTAGCATGTGATCTTGTGATGGATTGCACTTTTATTTTTCCTTTTTTTTTTTTTTCATTTTGTTTCCTAACTTGATCTTTCTTTTTTCACATTTTTAATATATATATATATGTATTTTTTTTTTTTTTTGGTCTTATTTGTCCCCAATTTGTGTTTTCTGTTTGGCAACCATGTATATTCCCTGTAGAGAAGAAAACAAAATGTTCACTGCAAATTGGGTTGAATTGGATAATTTTTTTTTTAATAAAAATAAGGAAGAAGGTGAATAGATTTTTGGTTCAATTTGATATGTAAGGTGAATAAATATTTGATGGAATTCAACAAAAGGTGTATTATTCTTTAACATGGACTGCTATTCGCAGAATATCAAATCTATTAGCGGTTAAAAGTTACCTTGTTCTAGATATAGTAGTGCTCAGAGAACATAAAATCTCTGCAATAAGGAGGGTGGTCTACTCGAACAAAGATGCCAGAATATGATGACGAGGGAGATGAGAATATAGAGAGAGTTTTAGTTAAAAAAAAACACTTCGTACAATTCATTATTAAAATGGAAAGCATTTTCGTCATTTGTTTTTATCAGAAATTAATGGGAAACTTTAAAAAATTTGCACGTCAAGAGACAACCATTAACCAAGCAAGTGATGATCGTGGGACAATCAAAAACCGGAACCAAACATAACGCAGAAGTGGCGCATTACACGTCAGGCGCATGTTAAACGCAACTAGTTCATCGTGAGCACAATTTAAGTCATAAACCTTACAGAAGAGCTAAAACCCTTTCGGCATCTCTGTAAAAATGTCTGGTTCAATTGTTTTCTCCAGATTATCGTCTCCCTTACGAAATATTTCCCTCAAATCGAATGCCTTTAAAGCATCATTAGCCAAAATTTCTCCGTTGAAATCAGGCTCCCAGGCTAACATTCGTGCTTCAGTTAAACGCATTTATCAAACCTCAAGGTACTCTTCCAAATAAAATGAAAAATCCATTTTTTATAAAAATGTACGTATGTTTGTTTATCTATTTTTATTTATTCCGGGTTTATCTTGGCTGAGCCAAATCAGTTGTTTAAATATTTTGAGTTTGTATACCACATGCTTGATAAAATTACTCAATGTGATTCTACTGATATCGGCTTTTTATTGATTTGCGTTCAGGTTACCTGTGGAATTGAGTTGCTTGGTGTCAATGGTGCCATTACATAGCACAGTAGCTTCTGCTAGATTAAGATCATTGCTTCCCATAGAATCTCAAAAATGGGGATTGGTTCCTCAAGGTAATCATATTTCTCGGTACATATGAATCTAATTTCTAAATTTAACCGTTGGTTTTGTAATGAAATCGTTCTAGTAACTGTAATTAAATCTTAATCTCATTCTAGTAGGTCATTGTATAGCAAATTTTTGATCGAGTGAAATTACTCTACACGCCAACTCTCCTGATTGAATTTGTGATTGGCACCTATTCCATGTTTTTGCATAATATGAAATGGTCTTAATTTTGAATTTAGTTTGCGATTATGCAAAAGAGTTAACTTTTGTGTGCAAGAATAATAAATATGTAAAAGAGGACATATAGAATTACAATAATTTTTGCCTGCTTTTTGGTATTTGTAATGAAAAGGCAGCAACCGAGGATATAGCTTTGTCTGGCCAAGAACTGTATGATGCCAAGTACTGCAGTACTAATTTACTAGCTGCGATGCCTTTCCACAACTGAACTAAGCCATAACAAGCTAGGATTTTGCTCCTACAACTGTCCAGGTTTTCATTTCTTTATTCAATGCTTCGTCTCATACACTCATGTAGGACCCGAGTGCCATCTAGGATATTTCAAGTACCTAAGACAAGAAATAGAAGACAATTCATATGGATGACCTGAAAAAAGAAAGGATCAAGTGGTGCCATAGTGGATCTCAGTGCATTGTAGCAGAAAGTTTTCTCAACAAGTGACAAGTGTATTTTGCTTTATCCAGTGTTGGTTGAAGAATCTGTGGCAGTACTAAGTTAGTTGACATATTGCATGTAGGGTGTATTTAACGACTTTGATTAAACAATTCCTATTTGATCCTCAAGTGACTGTTTATTATACATGGTATTAAAATTCATTCTATGTGCAGAAACAAGAAAAATAATTTATATTCCAAAGAACTCATCATGGCCTTGTTGTTGCAGGTATATCCATGCCTTTATGACTGCATCCCTATTCATCACAGGCGTTGCTCGAAGAATGTTGAATTGAAATGTATCTTTTTGTTGAACTTTAATGGATAAAAACTACTTGTAGTACAGAGTATCGAACTCTACAAGGAAGAAATTGGTGTCTTTTATGGTGCAATGAACTGATGCAGTTCCCTGAGCTTCTTCAAGTTCTTATTAGCCTAATTGTGAGATGCAATTTTGGATTTTAAATTGTTAGGCAGGGAATGGAAAATCTTCTCTAGTATCTTGTTTTGAAATATATTTAACATAGATTTTTATCTTCTGGAGGAGAAATTGCTGATGACTCAGATAGACTCTCGTTGATATGATCTGGTTGTTTCCCCTTTCTTCAAACAAAATAAAAAGTTCTGTTCTGTTTTATCTTTTAGTACACCATTAGATGAATTCTTAACAAGCCCAAGATCAAGGGAAAAGTTCAGAAGCCTGCCATTGCTATCCATGTTTTATGATTCGTCAAGATTCAAACTTAAATTTCCTGGTAAAAATGCTCAAGTTTTAACCACTTTGATGTCGTGAACCCCAGCTTCTGTACCATCTCAGAAATGGTAAGCTTAATGCATAAATGAATACCTAATACCTTAACTTTATAAGAAGAACCCAATGGTATTTCAACTTAAGTTGATTCATTAGACTTCGTAATTTATAAAATACACTTGTATTGAATAAAATTTACTTATTTTAATTACCAGTGTCATATTATCATGTTCAAAATCTTGGATAAATTGTATATTACATTTGAGTTTAAGAAACAAATTAAACTTTATTTCGTCTTTTGTTGAATTGAATGGAAATCAATGGAATAAAAAGGTTCTGTTTATGCGGCTTAGATATTTTGATGATATATTATAAGCAAAAGATCTGAAATTTACCAACTTTTAAATAAGAGCCGGTCAAAATTGGAAAATTTCCAGTTATATTTATATGAATCATTTGATTGATGTTTCTGTACTTTACCATCAATGCATTTCTATATTATAATGCTTCTTCAAGTTTTAAGACACTCCAATTTATATTGATTAAATATCATGTGTTAATTTGAGATAATAACTTATGCTTTACGTTGTGTGTGTGTGTTAGTGGCAGACGTAAAGAAAATGAAGATGAGGGAGACAGGCAATGGTATTTGTCTTGCTGTAAAAAATTGACCGCAAAAAGTGCAAAATATGAACTGAAGGACTAGATCTTTGAGTTGTTTCTCAAAACATAAGAACTAAATAATATATTTATCAAAATACACCGACATAGTTCTTTATCACAATGCATGGAATACATGTTAATTATTCCTTGTAAAAAAATATAAATGTGTTCAGAAACCATTTTTCATATAATGGCTCCATCGGAGAAATTCGAACAAAAGCCCAAGTCAATATTGCCTCTAGAGATACAAAATACAAAGACGGAGAAGACATCATTTAGGTAAATCATGAAAATGGGAAAAAGGGTTGTCGAGAATGAAGTAAGTTGCATTCATCCTATGCATGAACTATATATATATATATATATATATATATATATATATATAAAGAAAAAAGAAAGAAAAATCAACTTGCCAGAATAGTTAATTGTAATATCCACATTGAATCTTTCTGCAGATGAACAAAAGACCAAGCGAATTATTCAAAATTAACACAAGACACCAATAACATTTTCAACACAACATAAGACACCAAATTCTTCCTTGTAGCGTTTGAAGCTCTTTACCACAAGTAGTCTTTAGGCATTAAAGTTCAACAAAAAGATACCATTTCAGTGCAAACATCAAATTCTTCAAGCGACACCGGGTAAGAAAGAGATCCAGCCATTTGGCAAGGATATCTGCAACAACAAGGACATGATGAGTTTTTGGGAATAGAAAATATTTTTTCTTCTTTCTGTTTATTGAATCAAATATTAGGACCGAACGTAATAAACAGTCACTTGGATGATCAAACTGGAATTTTAATAAAAAAGGTCGATAAATACACAATGGGCAATTGATATATTGTATAACTAACTTAGTGCTGCCACAGATTCATCAACAGACACCAGATCATGCAAAATTCAGTGGTAACTTGTTGAGAAACTTCCTACTGCAGGGCATTGGGATATTCAATGGCACCTCCAACCTACCCTATTTTCTTTTCACTCAATCATTTACTACACAGTGACATAGTAAAATCAGATATTATTTAATTACAGGTTAGCATAACAATTTCATTACAAAACCCAACTATCAGATTATAAAAGAAAATAACAATTACATACCTACGTAGGGAACGTAGGGAGAAATAGGGTTACCTTATTTTTGAGATTCTATGGGAAGTAATGGTCCATCGCAGTTAGAACACCACAATTTTCTTCGCTTTGGAATTAATGCTCTCGATGGTGAATCGATCATTCGATATTCTCTCCCTCATGTAAGGTCTGAATCTAAGAAAAGCAATGTAACCTGCGATGGCTACTAAATAACCACCTCTGACTTTCTCAATAATAAAGCCTTTGACCTTTCTATTCGTTCGCCAAATCTTGTTCAGTTCCATCCAAGCTTGGTTTTGTCTAAATCTTCGTGGAAGAAGAAGAAGCGGTTCACCAGCCACTACATCTGTGGTTCCAACTAAATCATTAAACCTTGAGGCAGCTCGATCTTTGATCTTTTGATCACCAGCCACTAGATCGATGAAGAATCTCTCCAAAATCTGCCCTTTGATCTTTGATTCACTAGCCACATGACCCACGTATCCCACTTTATTCTCAAACCTGGTGGCTCGGGGCACACGAGTAAGCTCATCTTGCTTACAAATTTTTGGGGTCCCAACTCCTGGATCTACCAAGAACATTTCTTCCCTTAGGCGTACAACAGAAGATTGTAAGGCGGTTCCACGTGATAAGGAAAAACTTGAATTAGATCTTGGAAATAATCGAGTCATATAGATGCTCATCGTAAAATATTTTTTCCTCCTCGTGTTAAGCTATAACCTGAAGTTGGTCCTTCCGCCTATCTATATCACAGTCATTAAATTGTATATGAAAATCTCAATTTTGTACAGAATAATGTCAACAAATACAGAGAACATAAGAGACAAATTTCAACAATCTCAATTTAATCCAATCTCCCAATCCTAATTCAAACTAAATGCAATCCCATAGATATAATTTATGGTTCATTGAATATGCAAATTTATTTTGAGTAAATAATAGTGATTGAAATCCAATTTTATTCGGATTAAAAAGTCTCATTTCCAAATCCAATTTCAAGCAGGGTTTTGCATATGATGATAAGACGACGACAAAGCATGCCTAGAGGTTGACGAAAAGGGTAGTCAGAAAATGGTTGAACATCGATGAAGGAGCCACAAAATCGTTGATTTACATCAATAGATGTTTAATCATAGTCACGCCACAAACAGTCACTGTTCATAGCCACACTAGTGCGATGATTTACATCAAAATATAACAATGGAAAAACCCTAATTATTAAAATTCCCAACCACCGTTTAACTTAGTCAATTATATGCACGCCTATTTACACCCACAAAATCAAACCACATACTCATTTACAGTGAACAGAAAAGGATAAACTACCTTGCGTCTTGCTAGACACGGAGCTTTTGAGGAGATGGCCGCTCGTGGAGTAGCCGTCGTCAGATTCGATCTTTGTGATGAAAGGCAAGAGGCAACGAGCTATGGAGGCAACCAGAAACAAGAACGATACTGGATTTGGATGAATGAGTTCTGTACGTCGGTTCAAAAACCCTACAACAAACCACGAGTTTTATTTTTATTTTTTTTTATTTAACCATGATATTATTAAATATAAATTAGTATGACTATTTATTTTCAAAAATTATCAGTGATAAAAAAAAATTATAAATTTTCTAATTTTTTAATACTATGGATAATTTTATGATTAACTCAACTGTATAAAATTCAATTAAACTTTTAGGATATTTAATACAAGTATATGCTTAATTTTTAATAATAAATATTTATGAATAACATTTTACCACTATCAAAAAATCTAACATCTCTATACGAGAGATATATCTTTACGGTATATTTGCTTGTGATCGATTAAAATTAAACATTCTACTATTTAAAAGATTCTTAATTAATTTCAAAATTTTCATTTTTTATGAAAGTAATAATGAATATGAAAGTATTTTATATTGTTTAATTAAATTTTTTCCTCTTGTCTTCTTGCGGTGAATATTATCTACTTTTATCAATTTTTGACTCTTTTTAATTATTAATTTGTTTCAAATGATTTGTATAATTATTATATTGATTGTGTGGTTGCGATGACAACACATACCCTTTAATATGCAAAGATACTTTCTTTTGTGTGTTAACAAACTACAAACTTCTATATGAATATATGTATATTTATGTCTTTTACCTTTCTTTATTTATTTCTTTTTCATTTTTTTAAAATCATTGTATTTACATATATTTTTATATTTTTATATTTCATCAATTAAAAAGATTTATGGATAAAATTTACTTTGATTTATAATTTTTTAAAAAGAGCCATTGCCTAAACCAAAGTATGATCTCCATAAAATAATATGGGTCTTCCTTCACATTTGCAATGAATGGATAATAATATGCTTCCCTTTGGTTGTACTTTTATGCTTTATGCTCGTTACAGTAAAATATTTCAGATTTATGGTGATTATAGATGATTGTACGTCTGTTTTATCTCGTAAATTAGATTTATTAATATGCTGGATTCGAAGACAAACTAATGCAGAGACTCATTTGTTGGCTCGAGTCTCTATAACTTATTAATATAAAATATTGTAATTTTTTTTTTAGAGATTGAAATCACAACCATGTGGAACAATATAGCCTGATTGAGAAGGCAAATACACAAACAAAATTACAAATTTGTGTTTTTGAAGAATGATCATAATCTATTAATCTTGACAAACACCAAGGAATCAACAACATAGATAAAATGTGCAGCCTTCACTTTGAGTTTAGAAACCATTTTTTTATACAAAGGATTCAAAACCCACAAAACATGAATACCACATTGCATCGCCATACAAAGAATTAGAACAAAACCCAAATCAATATTTGCTTCTAGAGATACAAAATACCAAGAAATCAAATGGGAGAAGACATCATATAGGTCATCAATAAAAATGGAGAAAAGGGCTATAAAGAATGCAAGTAATAGGCCATTGAAGATTACAAAAACAGCTAAGGATAGAGCAGAAGAAATGAAGCAGCAATAGATGAGTGCAAGAAGGATTAGATCTAAATTGGGTAACATTTTTGTGTTTTTTTGGTATTTTTAGGTTGATGAGGTTTTGGGATTGTTGGATTGGAAAAGGTTATGATTTATGATTATGAGGAAGAGAAGAGAATGAAGTGAGGTGCACTCATTCTATGGATGGTCTTTTTAAGAATAATAAAAGAAAATTAAATAACCACTTTGAAACTTTCTGTGACAAAGAAAATGCTATGATTCTCGTTAGATAGAGGAGCTGAGCAAGGAACTTGGGCAGAAAAAACATAAATCGTCGACAGCAGGATTCGAACCTGCGCAGGCAAAGCCCAACAGATTTCGAGTCTGTCTCCTTAACCACTCGGACATATCGACAATGATTGACATGCTTGCTAAAACGGAAATTAGTAATTATAATTTTAGGAGCTCTTGGCTCAAATTTTAAATGCTATGCTCCCCCATATTTATAACGAGGATTTAATTCTTGACACTGACCAAAATTTTCTTCATTTATAAGTTCAGCATTATGATGGTTGAAAAGGATTTGACGACTCTTAATGAATTGACGAAAAACAGATATAGAATATTTACCTGTCAATAAAAAATAAAGAAAATTTTATTTTATATTAATTAGTATGTAATTTATTAGTTCATAAGAACAAAGAATAAATTAATAATAATACGGAGAAAATTTGTAAGATAAAAAGAATTTTACGGAGTCTACTAAAAGAAATAGAGTATAATGAAAATAGAAATAGAAATATTTATGATTAATTTATTTCTGAAAATATT
This sequence comes from Jatropha curcas, assembly GCF_041381405.1. Lineage (NCBI taxonomy): Eukaryota > Viridiplantae > Streptophyta > Magnoliopsida > Malpighiales > Euphorbiaceae > Jatropha > Jatropha curcas. The sequence continues at coordinate 4,729,746 of NC_143158.1, read as the reverse complement.
CTATTTTCGGATTCAAATTTTAACCTTTTCATTTTTAAAAAACGAAAATAATACATTTCATATCCTTTGCCTTTAAGACTTTGTATGGAAATGAGGGGAAGGAACATAATAGAGAGAAAAAAATATTAGAGAAAGGAAAATAATTAGAAATTATTTTTTTTTATATAATTATTTTCTACCATTATATTTCAGTATAATAAAGGAAATAAAATAGATTATATTTTTCCTTTTACTTGGAAATGATAAAATTTTAAAATATTATTTTAGAAATGACAATGAAAATTTAGAAATCATCAACTATTGCACATTTGAATATTTTAGTAATTTCATAAAAATAATAATATTCAAATTTTCTCTCCAAACTGAGAGATTTCAAAAATATGAATCCGTATTCTCAAATATATATATATATATATGAATCCGGGTGAAAAATAAATTTTATTTTATTTTATTTTCTTCATTATTTTCCTTCCTTTTTCGATGGGAAAACGCCTTTCCTAGTATATTTTTCATAATTATTTTATTTTCTTAAAAAAAAACTCCGATCAAAACGATAGGCCAAGAACTCCGTTTTCAAGTGCAAGAATATAATGAAAAATGATTAACTTTCTCACCAAGTCACTGCAAATATCATAACAGCATAACCTACTGATATTGCAAAGCCATGGATGAGAAAAGCTTAAATTTTTAGGCACAACATCGATGGCATTCATGGATATACACATCAAAATATTATTTTAAACAGAACGTGAATGTCAAGATTTTAACTCTGGAGCCTTTACATAACAAGACAAACGCTTAAACTACTAGCTAGGAGGAACTAGAGGGAACATGAACACAAGTAGAAAACAACACTAAGTAGATTCAAAATTGTTTTCAGTTATACACACAGATGGCTTAAGCATTAGAAACAAAAATGTCAACTCAAATTTAGAAAAGAGGGGAAAAAAAGGGTTTTTGAGTTGTTTTTGAACTCACAGGATGACATACAATTGCATCATCAATTTTGTAACTAGTCGGAAAAAAAAATTAACAATTTTGTTTAAAAAACAGCAGAAATGCAGTGAGCCGAAGACCGAGACTGTACAATAACAATGTTTAGTCCATCTGCAAATACTCTGCTAACTCAAGAAGGTAATTGTACCAACTGGCCATCTTGGATGGGCAGTCCTTAGCAGGCCAGGGTGTTGTCCAAATGAAGCATTTATTAACTGCTTGAAGGATGACCTGTGATTCTTGATGCATCATCCCTCCATTATCAATAATTGAGACAGAAAGTTAGAGACATAGAAAGGTCATAATAAGATAGAGCAGTTACATGCATTTCATATAAGAAAAACACCACTTGCTCAAGTATTTCATATGGTATGTTTCAAACAAATACAGCATTTAATTTCTTTTGAGAAGAAACTGGCAGATATAAGGCAAAAAATCTAACAAAATTTTGGTACCTTTGCTATTCGTCAGACTTCCCCAAAATAAAAAGTTTCATGCAAGCTGGGCAGTTACATCTAGATTGCTAATGGTGAACCATTTGGGAGGATAGAAGGGATTAGATGATTCTAGTTGTAGATGCCAAACCATGACCCTTGAGCAGTCCTGTAGTAAGCCTTCCATTTGGCTTTCATCTTCCACAACTTGCTCAATAATTGTGCTAACCTGCAAGACAAGTCAATGAGGTCAACAATCAATGCCAAAGACAACGAAGCCTGGAGATCAAGATCCAGAGGAGAACATGTCCTATTCAACATTAAAAACGAAGGATATAAGGAAAAATACATGGAATATCACTGGAGAAATGTTGACTAAATATAAGGGTAGTTTGTTAAATGTTTGTCCCTAAACATAACAGAAATGGGAAAATGCCACATTGCTTATCTCACTTACTAGGCAAATGAACTTAGTTGAGTCAAATAATTATCAATGTTTTGGTTTCAGCTGGTTAAAATAAACTTTAGTAGTTGTTGCCGTAAATTGCAGCATTATATCTATCCCATTAGCTGACATATTCGCCATAAACAAAGTTGTCTCCCACCACCACCCCCCCAGTTCTCCAGTATGTTATATCCGTTGTAGTGCAAAAAGAAGGCATAAGAGTTTTTATCTTTTTCTCTCTTTTTTTCTCCACCGAAATAGCAGCCATCACTCTGCAATTTGGATAAGGGTATAAATGAGCAAGAAACAAAAAATACTCACCTGGAACCCATCCCTGACTGTGTCAAGCAGCCTAATCGGCTCAATGGTAGGTCGGTGCCACCGTTTTGGATCCCAAAGTATGGTACTATTGAAAGCAAAACCTGACATGTCAACATGGAATCTCCGGAATCTCCGGATGCTCCTAATTGATTCATTTACATGCCATCCGATCACTCGAGTTCCGTTACAAACAGGTCCATCTAAGAAACCTTTGCTTTGACCCATTACTTTAGCCACTGTCCATGTCCCAAACCGCCTGAAAAGCAAAAAGAAGATCGGTTCTCTCACAACAATAGGTGCTGAGAAATCTATATGTATGGCATGCTGCATATTTCTGATTTAAAATAGGAGAAAGGATTAATTCATCTCTTGCAAGAATTTGCTTAGAACCTAAAACAAACAAAGAAGAACTATATGCATAGAACAAACAGCTGGAAATCATGCTAACAACAAGCAATATGATCAAAAATGAAAAATGAGGATGATTCTGTCAGTTTATGAGAAATTATGAACATAAGATGCCTGATGTTGGTGTAGGCTTTTGACAACGTAACAGTCTTAAAAAGCATAGTAACTTTATGCAATTGAATGCTAACACCTTTTTTTCCATCGGATTGCGAAGTTCCATTTTCTCCAAATTTGTGTACCACCTGATTAGTTTCCTTTTACTACTCTATCTACATCCTTAGTGACATACCTCATGGATATGCCCAATTCACCTAAACACAGTAAACAGCATCAACTCATTGCGAGACAGAAAAACAGACGGTAAAATTTTTTATTTTCATGGAGCAGTCAAATACTCCTTGCACCATCAGACTATGATACATAGGAAAAAGGCAGCTCCTAATAAGTTGGAAACAGAATTCCATTTGAACCTCTCCACAGCACCAGAGGACTGGATCTTTTGAATCTGGCTATATATTTTTCATAATTGTGCCTTGATAAATGCTCTGCAACTTCTTTTTTTATCAATGTAAGGATCTGTTTATGAAATTATGTACCAAGTATATAAACATAGGTAACTTATATAGCAGAACTCCAAGAGAATAGATGGGGCATGTGCGTAATGGTCAGTAAGAAAACATAGTTACCTGATCTTCCTCATTTGCTCAAAAAGCTCAGCTGAATAAATGTTACTATCATCTGCAAAGTATACAATTCCATCAAGACGGTGAGTTTCAATGTGAGACAACGCCACATTCCTTTGGTGAACACTTCTATCTTTTATATCAGTTAAATTTTTATTGCAAACAAGATGCCTGTACATAACCCCTGTTCTTCTTAGGATGTCAGCCGTTTGCTCAGATTGTGATGTCATTTCTACAACTATCCACAACAGCGGAGATTTGACCAGTTTTAGTGTGAATGCCAAACGATTCAGATAATAGGCTTGGAATGGCCGAGCATGTGTTGAGGTCACAACTATCAGAAGCTTCCCGACCTCCATATCCAAATCTTCAGGGTTTGACTGGTTAATAGGCATATCATTGGAGATCACATCATCTAGTTTCAGTCCCTTCACTTTGGGCTCAATTGCAGAATCATTCTCAACAGCTTCGTGCTTGACCATTTGTGTCATGTTTGTGGTCATACTTTCAAAAGTGTGAAAATTCCTAACAGTTGATACCATCTCAAAGGAGAAGGCTTGGCTCTTTGATTTAACATTCATTGATACAAATGGAGTGAGTCCAATAAATATCCCAACCACAAAACAAACTAAGAAATGGAAAAGTGCCCTCCTCCAAACTTGCCCCTTAGGCTTTGACCTCTCTAATGGTCTTGAAGATCTCGGCGAAAAGACACCAAGAACAAAAGCTTGAGAACCTGATAAACCAAGAAGGGAAGACAACAATCCTCTCGATGTTGAGAAGTTCTGAGCAGATGACGAGGACTTTGACAAAGGAGAAGGAACCTGACATACTTCCCCATTCAATAAGGTTCCGGGCCTAGGCACCGGAGACAATGTTCTCCTTATAGATGCCATTCAAACAAATCTATTAACCACAAAGATTAGCTTCCTTAGAATCCCAATCCAGTATTAGAATTACCACAAAAGGGAGCATCCAAATAAGTTACCGTCTCATCGTCTTTTCCATTAATAACCATAGCCGTATGCAATAAATCTTAACCAACTTTAACAGTAATCATATGAAATTACTCAAATTGAACTAAGCACCGAGTACATAGCATTCAATTTAAGTATAGCATCCAAACTCAGTTCAAAAGATGCTACTCCCACACTCAATCTTAACAAATAACTAAACTGCCAGAAACCCAAAATGCAGTTACATAAGCAATTGATCTGCAGTAAACAATGCTTACTCGGAACTAAATCGTCAATATTAAATCAAAAACCAAATAGAATAATCCAAATTCCAAAATTTGTCAGCACATACCACAGAACAAGGAGATTCAATCCCAAAATGCTTGAATTTCATCCCTATAACGAAATGGGTCACGAAATTACCATTCAACAGCAAAGGGTTTCTGGATCTTTCGAGAAAAACAGGAAAGCCTGGTGGATGTTCTAGAAAGAATCTGTTTTGGTTTTACTAGCAAAAGTTTCCTAGTAAAGGATTGGATTCCTATACTTTCAGCTCTAAAACATGAAAAAAGGAGCTTGAAAACTTAAAAACAGAAAGCTGGAAAGTGCTTGTGAATCTGAGTAAGTTTGTTGACAGGGAGGAAAGATTAGAATTTCAAGTTACTGATACTTCAAAACATGCACTCTCTCCCAATCCGGACAATGATTCAGACAGGAAGAGAGCTTTGGATTTCTTTTATTTTTATTTTTTATTTTTATTTTTGGTTTGTTTGGAGGTCTACGTGACTGACGCATTGTTAGACAATTGTGTATAGCCATTGGAGAGAAACTTAATATGTGTGAGTGAATTCTAACCGTCCGATATCAAAAAAGGAATATGGTTGACCAATCCGCTGCTTTGGTCGTATACCTTTCATTTTCTCCTTTTTATCAGTGATTTGTTTTCATACACCTTCAAAAAATGATTTGTTTTTATATATTATAAAAGAAAGGTCAATATTATGATCGAATCTAATATCTAATCATTTATGGAAAATTATGTAACCTTGGGATTTAATATGATTTGAGATAACCCAATGATATCACAGCCAACAAAACATAATTAACTAAATTTAAATAGTCAAATTAACTAATTTTAATTAAAATTAACTAAAGTCAAACATTTAATACTTGAATACCAAATTTACAGTAGATTAAATACGTGTATTTATCTCAAATTTATTTAAATAACTACAAACTGACTTGGTTAAGTACCTAGAAAATTTCTGTCCCTTTCGTCTTTAATTCTTGACAATCTGACAAATCATTTTTAGGTATTAAAATAAATTTAGATTATAAAAATTATCTTTCAAATACATCGTGACTTGAAGAATGTAACTTTTAATCTAATTCTCATTGTTTAATTTACATGATAGTTTGAGATAAAAATTAAAACACATTTCTTAAAAATTATTATATTTAAATATTTAGATGACATTTATTTCAGTTGATTTATACAGTTATAATCACTCATAGAAAATTTAATATCAGCGGCTGATGTTAACCTTATAAAAATAACTATTAATAATTTTTAAAATTAATATATTTTTTATTTATAGTTATTCAAAATAATAATTTTATACTAAATATTATTTTAAATTTTTAAAAATATTCTTAATTATACAATACATTAAAATAAAAATATTATGTTCACCTTAAAATTAAATATATATACATGCACGTTTTACATAATGGTCATTTTGTATTTTAACAGTAATTGCTGCCAAAATTTTACTAAACACCATTATTCATCAGTTAAGCACTATGAGCTGTTATGGACATCTGAACTAAATGGGCATGGTAAAATTTAAGTAATAATTTTTTTAGATTTATGGGAGGAAAATAGCTTGTAAGTACATACAAAACCACTTATTTTTTTTCGTTTTTCTTCTTTTGGTCTTTAAAGTAATTTAGTAATTCTTTTATATAGAGATTAAATGTTAGAAATGATTCCAATACATTTGCATAGAATTTATTTACAAATTGTATTTTATGTGTGAATAAATATAAATTTTATAATTTTTAACTATATGTGATCTATAATGCTTAATCAAATTATAAAAAAAAATAATACAATCGTGAAATAAATCTTAATTACAAGCTAATGAAGTTTTAATTGGTTGAAATATAAAGATTCATTGTAAATAAATTTTTTAAAATAAAATTCCATGTTACCAATGAAATAAATTCCAAAGATTTATTTCCGGAACTTAATTTAATAAAATCAATAATTTGATTATTTTCATATCGACTATTTATATGATATGGATTTCTGCACAATAAAAAATCTCAGAAAGATTCAAGGATGCTAATTATAGCAAATTAGGTGTAATATAATTGGACGAAGAATGAAAAATCTCGAATTCGAGTTGTTTCCACTACAAATGATCATGTATATTTTTTGTTTACATCAATTTACTAATTTTTTAAATAGATTTAAAAAAACTAAAACGCGTGATTATCTATTTGTCCATTTATTACAGTGAATTACATATTAGTTAAGATTATGTTTTAAAAAGTAGTCTACTTTTTTCTTGTTTCAGAAATAAAAAAAGTCGATTTAATAGTTTTCTATTTTAATTTCATCTAACTATTATGTTCATCTACTTACTTAATAACGGTCTTAACAAGCACAAGAACTATTTCTCAAAAAAAAAAAAAAAAAAAAAAAAAAAAGGCCCAGCCGAGGGACTAAATAATGATTTGCTCTTTCAAAAATCATCACTGATGGAAGGAATGATGGTAGTGTGAACGTTATTTTAGATGAAAGCTGCCTACAGTTTACAAACTTACTTGGCCCTTTAAACACGAAGGTCGTTTATCGTGAACCATGAACAAAACTTGGTGTCGTATCGTGTCATGTAAACACTCCTTAAATTGTCAGTTCCATCAAACTCGCTTGAAACGACCAATCATTGAAAACTACTATGGTCGTTTAATGAGAATAAAACGGCGGAATCAAGTCTCCTTACTCTGGCCATCCTGTCGTTCGTCAAAATCAGGTACGGCACTCACTTGAAACGCAACTGTCGCTAATTTCTTAACCAAATATAAGCCGGCGACGAGGCGGAGTCTCGTTTCTTCACTTCTTAGTTCTTACAGAGCACACACATCGTCTTCCAGATCTGTCTCTCTCGTGACTGATAAAAGAGAGAGAAAACAGAGGTCTGCTCGCCATGGACGTGGCGATTAGGGTCTTTATTATCTCTCTATTTCTCTTATCGACTATAACCTCTACCTTGTCGCTTTACGAAGATCAAGTAGGCCTCATGGACTGGTGAGCTCCCAATTGTTTGGTAGTCGAGAAAATTCGCTGAAAATAGTAAAGAAAGTTACAGATACAGTAGCTGCTTCGCTTTACTTACCTCCGATTCATATCTTTCTCTTGAAATCGCTGAATCCTCGGACTGAGCTATTTGCTTTTACTTTATTATTGAACTCAATTTTATTTGGCTTATTTTAGATTTTCTTTTGTATTGAATACTTAAATTTCTCAGTTTAATTTTAATGCAGGCATCAACAGTACATAGGGAAAGTGAAGGACGCAGTATTCCACACGCAGAAGACTGGTAGAAAACGCGTTGTCGTTTCCACAGAAGAGAATGTTATAGCTTCCCTTGATCTTCGACACGGCGAGATTTGTAAGTTTCAATATCCTTTGTAATTTGAGTTTCACGATTTTAACTAATTGAGGAGGAACTTTCTGTTTTATTATCTAATACTTTCTTTTATTTTTCTCATCTATGTGTATATTTTTTGTTGAAAAGGATGCTGAATTGCTCGTTGATGTTTTATTTGTGCAGTTTGGAGGCACGTTCTTGGGACCGATGATGTTATTGATGGGATTGATATTGCCTTGGGGAAATGTAATCATTCTCGTCTATAATTGCTTTTGGAATTTGTCAACCTGCATGCCTTTTTGTTTTGATTATTGAGCATATAGTTACTTGATTATAAATGGACTTTGCGCTATAAGGATATGGTTTTTAGAAGATGCATTATCTACTTTTCTTTTTGTAAGTATCATGGCCAATCTATAATCACTCGGTCATCAATCTTTTCAATTTGGTGCCGTTATAGCTAATTTTGGTTGCTTTGTGATTCCATACATCCTTCTATTTTTTCCTCCACCACTTGTCCCTTATAGAAAGATGGAGAATCAGTCTCAAATTTAATATTTTTGTAGTAAAAAACTACAAAATACGAATTCTGCTTTGCAGAATACTGGTTTTTATTGGTACATGTCACTATGTAGAGGGTAGTTTTCCAGCTTTATAACAAAAACAGCAGCAACAGTTAAGCCAAAATCGCAAACTTGTTAGGTCGGCTATATAAATCCTTTGCAGGGTTGCTTAATCTTATGTTATTGTTATTTTTGTCTGTATATGTGTATATTTACCTTCTTTTACCACGTTGGAAGGAGCGGGCACTTCACTTTTATATTTATTTAAATTTATAAACGTTCTATGTTTTTTTTTTTTCAGATGTCATTACTCTTTCATCAGAGGGAAGTATTTTAAGAGCATGGAACCTACCTGATGGTCAGATGGTGTGGGAATCTTTTCTTCAAGGCCCAAATCACTCGAAGTCATTGTTGTTGGTGCCGGTCAGTAAATTCTTATTTGCTACCTAATATAATCTCATAGGGATGTAATGGTCACTGAATGGCAATTAAAGAAAAATTTATGATGTCATCTGTCCATTTAGGATCAGATATTTCTTGGCTTGTCCTTTGCCTAAATCAGATAAATTCTGGCCCACTCATCAAATTCGAATCCTTATGCTGAAACTTTATTTTTCACGCATATATTTGTAGGATTATTCGTTCTACTTTCAGGATCTATATTCTTCTTGCAACTATGTCCTTATACATCGTGCATCGTGTAAATTTTCAACATGATTTTGTGGTTGACTAAGTTTCATTCTGCAGGCAAGCTTGAAAGTTGACAAGGACAATGTGATTCTTGTGTTTGGTAAGGGATGTCTCCATGCTGTATCAAGTGTACAGGGTGAGATTCTTTGGAAGAAGGATTTTTCTGTTGAAAGGTTGGACCAATTTGAATTCTTATTGCCATGTCTTGATTTTGTTTTCAAGACTAACCGTTTCATTGATGTTCTCATATCACATTGATTGCAGTTTTGAGGTTCAGCAAGTAATTCAGCCACTTGGCAGTGACGTTGTACATGTGGTAGGATTTGTTGGTTCAACCCAGTTTGATGTGTACCAACTGAATGCAAAGAATGGAGAGCTACTGAAGCATGAAAGTGCAGCCTTTTCTGGTGGTTTTTCTGGGGAAGTTTCTTTGGTTTCAAGTGACACACTTGTGGTGCTGGATTCCTCTAGGTCAACTTTAATAACAGTGAATTTTCAGAATGGGGATATCAACTTTCAGAAAACATATATATCAGATCTGATTGAAGATCCTTTAGGGACAGTGAAGATATTACCTTCAAAACTTACAGGGATGTTCACATTGACAATTAATTCATTTACAATATTTATAAGAGTGATAAGTGAAGGTAAGTTGGAGGTGGTAGATAAAATCAATCATGTGACAGCTGTTAGTGATGCTCTCTCATTCTCAGAAGGCCAACAGGCATTTGCATTGATTGAACATCAGGACAATGACATTTACCTCATAGTGAAGCTTGGTCATGACTGGAATAATGATTTGCTTAAGGAGAGGATTAAGATAGACCACCAAAGAGGATTGGTCCATAAGGTTTTCATAAACAATTATATCCGAACAGATAGGTCTCATGGATTTAGGGCCTTGATTGTTATGGAAGATCATTCACTATTACTGCTACAACAAGGTGAGACTGTCTGGAGTAGGGAGGACGGACTTGCCTCAATAGTAGATGTGACGATTTCAGAACTTCCTGTGGAAAAGAAAGGTGTATCAGTAGCCAAAGTGGAACAAAACCTCTTTGAATGGCTTAAGGTTTGATCTAATACTTAGATGGAAATGTGAAGATGAAAGTACCATATTTCCACAAATTCAATTCTGAAACTGTTATCGCTAATCAGTCTGCTTAGGTTGAAGGGATCATAAGCCTGCCAAATTGGCGATCTTTTCTTATTCCTTAATCTCTCTCTCCCCCCCACAAAAAAAGATTTCGTTTTATTTTCCCTTGCTCTCTTCTTTGTTGATAATTTCTTTTTAGTTTTTGGATTTGAGGGTTTGAAATGACATTCTTACATGTTTCTAATATGTTGATTGAATATGATGCTGGCAATAGAAAAGGCTTGATCTTTTTTTCATGAATGACTTTTATGTTGCATTTTCTTTATTAATTCTTCACTGTCCTGTGCACACTTTATGATTTTAATCATCACAATCATTATTCGAAACAATTCTTTTACAGTCGCTGCCTGCATGTTTAACTGTGGGTTCAACAAGCTGTTATTCAGATTAGACTGTTCCATTGACTGGGTTTTGTAATTGCATATGGTTTCTGATTTCCTCTTGTATTTCTATAATTATGAGGTGAGGTCATGAGTTTGTGTTGCCAATGATCACTCTTGAGCATATATTAGAAATTTTGACAATTGAAGTGATCGTTCTCTCTCCATCCTTACAATTCTATGACTACATTTTGAAGATTTGGTTCTAAATTCTTTCTGAACATCCATTTATGTCTCCTTAATGAACACGTTTGCTTTGTAATGGCAGGATATTTGATTGTTTGAATGGATATTTGTTTTATCAGAAAATGTTTTTGCTGTTCTGTTTATTGTGTCATCTTGAGTGTTGACTGGGTTATCTCTGGTACTGGTATTTGGATTTTGACACATGGTGTTTTGTTTTGTAGGGGCACTTTCTGAAGCTTAAGGGCACCTTAATGCTTGCAAGCCCTGAAGATGTAGTGGCCATACAAGCCATGAGGTTAAAAAGCTCTGAGAAAAGCAAAATGACAAGAGACCATAATGGATTCCGGAAACTGCTTATTGTGCTTACTAAATCTGGGAAGGTTTTTGCCTTGCACACTGGAGATGGACGGATAGTGTGGTCTCTCTTGTTAAATTCTCTACGTAAATCAGAAGCATGTGAAAACCCAACTGGGCTTAATGTATACCAGTGGCAGGTTCCTCATCACCATGCAATGGATGAGAATCCATCTGTGTTGGTAGTTGGCAGGTGTAGAACAAGTTTTGATGCCCTAGGTGTACTTTCTTTTGTTGATACTTACACAGGGAAGGAACTTAGTTCTTCCAGTCTTGATCATCCTGTTGTGCAAGTGATTCCTCTGCCATTTACTGATTCAACTGAACAACGGTTGCATCTACTCATAGATGCTCACCAACAAGCACATTTATATCCCAAAACCCCTGAGGCTGCTGGTATTTTTCAACACGAGTTTTCAAACATTTATTGGTACTCAGTTGATGCTGATGATGGCATTATCAAAGGACATGCATTGAAGGGCAAGTGCATTGATAAAGCAGCAGATGAATATTGCTTTGTAGCCAGGGGTGTATGGTCAATTGTATTCCCTTCGGAATCAGAAAAGATTATCACGACTGTGACAAGAAAGTCCAGTGAGGTATCTCTTTCCCCCTAAAAACGTTGACTGCTAATTTCTTGTGAGTGCGTTTTCTTCATTTATGTAAAAAAATTAATCTATTTTCACTTCTTAAATCATCAACCATTTTTTTTGGTGCTTAAATTTGTGCCCTTGACTCACTCAAAGCCATATGGCCAATCTGGCATAATTTTCCAAAAATTGCGTTCGAGCAGCATTATGATGATACATGAATTTTAACTGAATGACTTAAATATATATGACGCTGCGGATCTTCATTGCCTTCTTACATGCTTTTGGTGCAAAAAAGTTGTTTTTCTTTTTTTCTTCATGAGAAAACTTAGATATCATTTCTTCTGTAAATGAGCTTCTATCCTACATGGTTGAACTGTAGAATAGAAAATCATTTAATCACGGGCTCCAAGTCATATACTGTCACCTGAATTTTGTCCTTCAATTTTTTCTCATCGCAGGGCTCCATTAATTAGAAGGCCATTGTGTATGGAAAAATGATGATTTTGTTATTCTTGGAATCATTGTGTTCTGCTAGATAATATGATGCTTTCAATTGTTGCTTTTTGCATCTATATACTCTGAATTGGGAATTTCCTCCTTGGAATCGTATGGGTGTTTATCAAAGCTTAGTTACTGTATATTTTAATTGTAAATGATTTGTCCTCCAGGTGGTTCACACTCAAGCAAAGGTTATAGCAGACCAAGAAGTGATGTATAAATATATATCAAGAAATTTACTTTTTGTGGTGACTGTTGCACCAAAGGCTGCAGGTGGAATTGGATCAGCGACTCCAGACGAATCATGGTTGGTTGCATATCTTATTGATACTATAACTGGTCGCATTTTGCATCGCATGACTCATCATGGCTCACATGGTCCTGTCCGTGCGGTAAGTTTCTTATATCTTGTCTTTTCGAATGTCTTTTCTTTTCAAATAAAATATATTGCCTCATTAATATTGTTCTTTTGCAGGTTTTTAGTGAAAACTGGGTTGTCTATCACTACTTTAATCTTAAAGCACACAGATATGAGATGTCAGTCATTGAAATTTATGATCAATCTCGAGCAGTAAGCATGTGATCTAGATACTTTATGCTATATTTATCTCCATTCTGATTCTGAACAGTTTAATTTTGATAAATTGAGTGCAGGACAACAAGGATGTTCTGAAGCTTGTTCTTGGAAAACATAATCTCACTGCTCCTGTTTCTTCCTATTCTCGGCCAGAGGTCACAACAAAGTCACAATCCTACTATTTTACCCATTCCGTCAAAGCAATAGCTGTTACATTTACTGCCAAGGGCATAACTTCAAAGCAGTTGCTTATCGGTACAATTGGTGACCAGGTTGGTTAAAATCTTCCAATTGAAATTCTGCAGTGGTTTCCTGGTTTCTTTGGTGAGATTTTCTGTTCTGGTTTAATTATTTTTATACCGTACGTCTAGAATTATGAGCATAGACATCTAGATGGCGGCCATGATTTATTGTGGACTGATTCAATTGAATGCTTTACAGGTTTTGGCCCTTGATAAGCGTTTCTTGGATCCTCGTCGGACAATTAACCCCACACAAGCAGAGAAAGAAGAAGGAATTATACCTCTTACAGATTCGTTGCCAATCATTCCACAGGTTTGATACTATAGATCCTCCCCTTCACCTGTACCTCCTCTTATGCTGATGCTACTGTATTTGGTGTTTTCCTTCCTATATTGACCCTTAAAATTAATTTAACAAATACTTTGCAGTCGTATGTGACACATGCCCTTCAAGTGGAGGGTCTTCGAGGCATAATATCAGCGCCCGCTAAACTTGAATCAACTACCCTGGTGTTTGTTTATGGTGTTGATCTCTTTTTCACACGCCTTGCACCCTCAAGGACCTATGATTCTCTCACTGAGGATTTTAGCTACGCCTTGTTGCTCATAACAATCGTTGCACTTATCGTGGCAATTTTTGTAACATGGATTTTGTCAGAGAGGAAAGAACTACAAGACAAGTGGAGGTGAATTTGGTTCTGTAGCCTTTCTCTGCCATAGAAATTTTCTTTGATTCTCCGTACCAACTTGATTCTTGTTTTGTATTAGATTAGTATACAATCCAAACTTGTAATTTTAACTGATTTTGTAGCATGCCTTCTTTTAGTTGCATTTATTTTTCCAGCAATTTTTACATAAGGAGATGTTAACATAGCTTTCCTCATCTTTGTAAAATCTGTGATTTCCTTTAATGCTTGTTAGTCCCTCTACGATGTCGTTTATGCCCCAGATCTTCAGCTTTGGCTTAATGGTACCTCATTGGCAGTCGCTTGCTTCCAAGGTTAGTAGTACTGTAATTTTTACTTGTTCATGCTCATACACTTATTCTTAAAGGAAAAATAAATGAAATAAAACTAAATTAAATATCTGAGTAGCTAATACTTAATAAATTAAAAAGAAAATAGAAATTATAAAAACATCTGAAATAAGATTTTGCTATTGACTACTGCACGAAATTTCCTTCTTATTATCATTATTGTATTATTATAAATGTTGAAAGTGAAAATGAAATTGACACGTATTGTCTGGTACCGGAACTGTTAGGTTCCTATGGTGTGTCTGTCCCATTGGTAACTCTGTGAAGGAGGGCAGAGTATCGTGAATGTCTCTGTTGTTTCTTTCTGCACTATTGCTGTTGCACTATCTTATAAAAGTACTCAGTACTTACTTCGTCTTCATTATCTCTGCCTCTGCCACACTGCCATTCTCTCTCTTCCATAATTGATAATTCTGTATACAGTATTACTGTAATCGTTTCAAACCAAAACCTGAAAACCCCAACGCCTAAACCTAATTAAAAACCACTGTTTCTACTCTCTACTTTCGTTGCCTTCAAAGCTATTTTCTCTCCATCTTCTTTTTCGCCATGAGAACTCACCGTCCGAAGCTTAAAACACAATCTCGTCCATTCTTCTCTTGTGGCTTCTTTCGCCACTGTACCCAAACTGCCCTCAGTCCTACCACTCCTCACTCTCCTTCTCTTCCTACTTCTCAGCCCTTACCTTCTTCGCTTCCTCCTCCTCCGCTACCATCACCACCACCACCGCCAGTTTTACCCCCACAGCCACAACCTCAAACTCCTCTTTCAAGAGCTCCACCAGCTGAATCCTCCTCCTCTTCTTCCTCCTCTACTTCTCAAAGCTTCACTCAGTGGAGATTCCCTCTCGTGAACTCTCCTCTCCACCAACACTCGCCGGCTGAAACAATTACACAGCCCAAAACTGATTCACCCCGCGCATTAGTCCCATTGCCGCCGCCAATTCATTCCGACGAACTCCAAGAGCTCTTTCGCGAAGCGGAGCTCCAACTCAGTACCGGGTCTGAGTCGGAGAAACTTGCTGCTCTCCACCTCTTAGAACGCTCGTTAGTTCCTAACCCGCCTTCCGACCCGGTTTGCCCACTAGAACTTATGCGCGGGGTGGTGGTAAATTTGAAAAACAAGGCAGGGGCAAAAGCGGCAACGAAAATTTTGCTGGCACTTTGTTTGGCTGAGGGGAATCGCCACGTGGCGGTCAAGGCTGGGACCGTAGGGACTGTGGTGGAAGTGACGATGGAGCTGGAAGGTCCCGTAGCGGAGCGAGCATTAGCGGCTTTGGAGCTAATGTGTACAGTGGAGGAAGGTGCCGCAGAGCTGCGGGCACATGCGCTGGCCATGCCCGTGATGGTGGCTAAGATGGGGGAAATGGAAGGAAGGGGAAAAGAGTATGCAATAAGCGCGCTCTCTGTGGTTTATGGTGGTGGTGTGTTGGATGAGCAGGTGCATCAGGCGCCGCCAGAGGAGGTGGCGCGTGCGGTGATATTGGCTTTACAAGGGGATTGTACAGCAAGAGCGAGGAGGAAAGGAGCTCAGCTGTTGAAGGCTCTTCAAGAGTTTGGACGGGCAGATTCGACCCAGCAGGATGTAAATGAACGGTTGTGATTGGATTTTGAGAGGCAGAATATAATGTTTTTTAGGTGTATAAAAAGGTATTATTTATATTGGATGGGTGTAGTATGCAAATTTCTTCTTCAGTTGAATCTGTGTCGAGAATTTCAAATGATAAATTAGCAAAAGGTATTGGGCTAAGTCAATAATTAGAATTAGAATTAGAATTTAAACATATTAATAAAACAGGTAATTATTATAATATAAGTTATGGAATTGATAAGAATTGAACAAACTCCAGAAATTTAGGATTTAAAACAAACTTGAGAAGACACATATTATGGTAGTTTCGTCAAATAGCCTCACAAAGTTGTTTGAGGATATAGCTTTTAAAAAAGAAGAATAAACTTAAAAGAAAGAAAATGTGAAAATTGCGTGTCAGGACAAAATGTGAGCTGTCTACGAAAGGCAGGAGGATATCATTTATTTTCTGCCAAGACAGAATCAGTGGGTTTTGTCATTGCTTCCACTTGCAAAGTTGGAGTAAAAGTAGTGTTTTGTATATAAAATGGCCCATGTAATCTTATTATAAAAATATAGATAGAAAATTGAAATAGCGGTTCAATTAATCTCGCTGATTAATAAACTTACCTCTAGTTGTACAACCTAGCTATAATACAAGTATTCTAACTCATTCATGATTACACTCTTAAGCGAAAAATACTAAATTTGAAATTTAATCGACTAATTTAATCTATCTAGAATTTGATTTTTATTTCAAGGTTATATATATATATATATATATATATATATATATATATGTCAACACTCCCATATAAACTAAAAAATAAAGTTATTAATATATAAGGTTGAATGTATAAATCTATATCTAAATTTTGTAAGAAAATTTTAATAATTAAACTCTTTAATTTTTAAAACTATATTTATCAAATACTTTAAATTATAAATACTTCAAGTTAATTAAAAAATTAAAATTTATTGAATACTTATAAGATATTTAAAAAAATATAAAAATCATTATGTAATAAATTTTTATTAAATAAATGTCAATTTATTGAATATAATATCCAGTAATTAAAAATATATGAAAAATTTCAATGCACTAAGTGCGATTCTATTTTTAAAATATACGATTTTATAAATTGAATGGTGTAACGGATTACCTTAAAATGTTATTATGAAATTTATGTATCTCCTATAATGGTCTGCACATAATCCGCATGAATGATCCGTTCACACGAAAAAAAGCAAACTTTTGTATATATATTTATTGTCGTAAATTTTGTTTTACACTAACACAATTGATGATTTGCCTTCGAAGCATTGACTTCTTTAGCGTCCAAAATTGAAAAAACAGGTACCATTTGTTTCCCAACCAATAAATTCTCCATTGCAGAGAACTCAAACAGCTCCAAATGATGCTCTACTTGTTATGGTGTGTTCTGATTGTTTGGGGTCCAACCCCACTAGCCATCCAAGCCATGCCACCACCTGCTCCGGTCCGATGTGACAATACTGGCTGCACCCTCTTCAACTCCTATGGTGCTTGGAATGATAGAAAGGCTTGTTTTGTTCCTAATGTCTTATACCCTTCAACAGAAGAGAAGCTTCGCTTAGCTGTTGGATATGCTAGTAAAAATAATCTCAAAGTTAAAGTTGTTAGCAAATTTTCTCACACTATACCTAAATTAGCTTGTCCAGCTGCTTCGGAACATAAAAATTCGATACTGATAAGCACTTTGAATTACAGTAGCAGCATTGAAATTGACAAAGCTAATTTAGCTGTGACAGTTGATGCTGGAGTTGGGTTGAGACAGCTAATTGATAAAGTTGAAGAAGCTGGATTAAGCTTAGTGACAGCACCTTATTGGGAAGGTGCAAGTGTCGGAGGAGTTATTTGCACCGGAGGACATGGAAGCTCTTGGTGGGGAAAAGGTGGAGCAGTTCATGATCATGTTATTGGCCTTAGCCTTATAGTTCCTGCTAAAGAATCTGAAGGGTATGCAAAAATTATCAGAATTGAAGCTCAAGATCCTCTCCTTAAGGCAGCCAAAGTATCTTTAGGAATGTTAGGTGTCATCTCTAAGGTTAGTTCTATATTTGATCATTCTTTGTCACAATTTAGCTAGACCCATGAACAGATCTAGATTTCGTTGTTACAAACAACTGATATTTGAATTGACAACTTGATTCTAGGCTTTAGTTAGTGAATTTTTTTATTGAATTAACATATGAAGGTCAATAATAGGTGAAGTTGTCATTAGAGCAAGCATTCAAAAGAAGCATAACATACAATTTCACAGATGATGGGAACATAGAAGATATGATAATAAATCATGGAAAGAAATATGAATTTGGAGATATTACTTGGTACCCATCAAGGCATACCGCTGTTTACAGATATGACTCCAGAGTTCCTCTAAACGCCTCTGGCGATGGAGTATTCGACTTTCTTGGCTTTCAATCCAACTCCATTGTAGTATCCCAAACAACCAGAGCGACAGGTACCGTTTCAAGACTCTATCTTAAGGTTTTGTTTGGGATGATGGAGGATGAGAGGAAAGAAATTGTGTCTATTATTGTCTAGATATGTTTTCCTCTCGTTTTTCTTTCTTCCCAAACAAAGCACTGATGTTGTGTTTCTTGTCTTCAACTTCTGTTTACATATGAAATTATGCAGAGAAATCGTTGGAAAAGGCAAATAATGTGAACGGAAAGTGCTTATTAGCAGCAACATTTGTGGGGTTTAAGAAGTTAGTGGCTAATGGATTGAAAAATGGCCTACTCTTTACTGGTTATCCTGTAGTGGGTCATCAGGGGAAAATGCAGACTTCAGGTTCTTGTTTATATTCGCCTGAAACAAGAATTGACACTTCTTGTGCTTGGGATCCAAGAATTAATGGGCTCTTCTTTTATGAAACAACTGCAATATTTCCAGCTTCAAAATTTCAAGATTTTATTAAAGATGTGAAGAAATTAAGAGACATTAAACCTGAAAACTTTTGTGGTGTTGACATTTATAATGGGTTCTTGATAAGATATATAAAGGCTTCTGATGCATATTTAGGGCAATCTGAGGACTCAATAGTTCTTGATTTTAACTATTATCGCGCTGATGATCCTTCAACTCCAAGATTGAACCAAGATATATGGGAAGAAGTAGAGCAAATCGCATTCTTTAAATATGGGGCTAAACCACATTGGGCTAAAAACAGGAATTTAGCATTCTTGGATGTGCAGAGCAAGTATGCAAATTTTGGCAAGTTTCTTGCAGCAAAGAAACAATTAGACTCTCAAAATATTTTCACTAGTGAATTTTTTGATGAGATGTTGTTAGGTCAAGATAGTGGGAAAGATGAAGGTTGTGCCTTAGAAGGACAATGCATATGCTCAGAAGACAGACACTGCAGCCCTAAAAATGGGTATTTTTGCAGAACAGGTCTTGTTTTTAAAGAAGCTAGGGTTTGCAGGCACTCATCATCTTCAACTACATGACATTAGATATTTGCACTAAAAGAATACAAGTCGGCATTGGTTTAATTCGTTTGCATCCCTTTATTTGTTTAGATCAATAATAATTTTCTTGCAAGTCATTCCTTTCTTGAAGTAGAAATTTATTTGTTTTTTCAGTTAGATACAGCTTAAGTCCCAAACTGTACACAACAATAATTTCGAGCAAATTTCAGACACTACAACAGCAATCACCGCAACCAAACCTTAGTCTCAAATTAGCTGGAGTATGCCATATGAATTTTTTGTTTCAAATATTCACTTTGATCAGATTAAAAACAATGCAAAAAAAGCAAATATAAATTGGAAAAAAAAAACAATTAAAAAACTTTTTGTAAAAAGTTTTGAAAAGAAATTTTCAAATCATTTGATATATTAATCAATATGATAAAATATGAAATAGGCAACAACTAGTATGCTACATATATTTATTTCTTCCCTCCATTTTGTTCTGCTTATATTGATATAATTCAAACTCCATTTTGTTCTGCTTATATTGATATAATTCAAAGACTGTAGATACTTTGCGATAGCTTCCCTTCACATAGTTTTGGGTCGAATTCTTCTCTTTTTAGTACCTTTCACTACTAAACTATCACACTTGTGAATCAGGAGATATAAGAGTCTAGGCAATATATTATCGTACTATCTTAGACGTTTTTCTCTTATTCTATTTCCAACTTTCTCTATTTGCACCTTTTATCTAATATGATCATTTTTAATGTTGTCCGAACTTGTGTTTCCAAGGAAAAAATGCACATATTTACTGTAACAATCAATTGCAGTGAATAGGAAGAAGAACACAGCTTTCGGGTTTTTATTTTGAATTTTTGATGGATTTATTTACATACAAATTGGAATAGTCGCATTTAACGACTGCTCGTTCAAATAGCACCGCCCTCAATTTGTTTACAATACGCCTTTCATACGGACTGACACGACCTGTCGTATTTGTGTGGACGGCAGGTTTTTTAAAAATTAACTGACAAATCTGACTACCGTCTTTTTCGACATAAACGGCAACTTAATTTTCAGCGTAACGACTGTAATAATGCTGAGTTATCATTTTCAGAAGGACGATAAATCTTGTGAAATTTACCGGGCAGTCACTTTTCCAAATTACAATTCTACCACTCAAGATATTTGATGACGACATCTTTGATCTTTCCAAACGGTAACTTGTCTTTGTCCGTGGACTAGGTTAGATGGACTTTTTTATTTAAGATATCCACCAGTTGTCTGACAGGTCAATTATTTTTTTATTTAATAGACCAATTAAATACGTTAATTCACTTACATCTATAAATGAATTTAGGTATAGATTGAATATAGACAGACAAATTCATTAATAAACACTGTATATATCACTAAATTTATTTCAAATCGGATCCATGAGTCCGCTTATACATCAAACGAATGAAAAATAAATTTTTATTGAAATAAAAATATTTTATATTATGAGAATAGAAAAAAATAAAATGAAATAATATTTTCGAAATTTTTATTTTATTTATTTGATATATGAATGCATCTATAAATTTCATTTATGATAAGTATAATTTCAAACTCATAACTTAACTTAATCGGTAAATTTTTAAAGTAATTGATCCAACTCAATTCTTTATAATTCGAGAACTGTCAAATTATATTGAAATAGATGAAAGTTCGTGAAGTCACGTGCTCAGTCTAGACAAATATAATTACGGCTTATGACTTAATTCAATTACGACGAAATATGTGTGATCATTTTGGGTTGGATCCAACTGTAACAGATACGTGTAACCCTAACTGTGAGCAATCAATTCAACCTGTCGTTTTGCTGTCACAGCAAACCCTAGGAAATTAACAGACAAATCGAAAATAAACACAGCAACTTGCGTTTTCGTGTAAAGGACTGAATACGTTTGAAGAAAAGCTTTGATCCTTTTCTGTTGAATTTGAAAACTCATATATACGTAAGTAAGACTGTATTTGTACTGGATCTTTGGTACAGAAACATGCATGCTAATCTTGACTCTTTTTTCCGTTGTAATATACAGATCAAGAAGTCGGAGATAGAGAACACGAGCTTACAACCAGAAATAGATCTAAAGCTTCCCTCCTTCCTTCCTTCCACTACCAGATGTGTGTGATGATGGTTTCTAATATATTAGGATAAATGAATAAAAAACTAAAAGCTATTATGGTTTCTCTAAATCTTTCTCTTTAATTCTTTTTTATCTTGTTCTTTTTATTTTGGAAAAATGGAAAGAATTTTTGAGATTTCTTTTTTTTTTTTTTTTTTTTTTTTTAAAGAAGAGATATAAAGGAATAAAAATAGTATCCATACATGATATATATGTTGTAGGAGTAACTTTAAGTGCTCACAGTAAAGTGAATAGCATGAGCTTAATTAGCATTTGGACATAACACCAACTTCAACTTGCATGCAAAACTCTTCCTTTGCTGTTAGTTAGTGCGCAAGGCTTGCGGGCTGTTGGGACAAAATTAGTTGTTCATTAATTTTGATAACTCTTTCCTGTTCGAATAGCCAGTACCTGTTTTCATAAAACATTAAAAATCTTTTATAAAGTATTACTTTAATTTTTAAAAACTAATTTAAACGTTATGTTATTAAATATTATAAAAAATATATATTTAGCATTTTGAGCGGTTAAAACACTAAAAGCTACTGAAAAAGCTATTGCCGAATACAGTCTTAGTCATGTTAAATGACAGAATAAATCAGAAAATTTTATATAAAATAAAAATATAGTATATATATTTGAAAGGTATCACATTCACAGGTTAAAATTACAATAAATAGAATAATATTCAATAAAACACAAAGCGGTATATACAAATAAAGTTAACGTGACTGATTTGCCAATTTCTTAACAAAAACATTTAAAAGCTCATGCCTCGTATACATACAAAAATTCATCATATATAGATTTTAAAGCTTAACCAACATAAATAGGATTGTATGTTCAAGTTAAATCTTAAAAAATTATATTTTAATTAAATTCGAAAGTATACTTAATTCATAAAAATTTAGTTTATAATATCCCAATGCAAATTGTTTTATGATTTCACCTAAGTAAAATGCATTATAAGATATACTGTAAAAAACAAATTATACATCGATTCCAATTAAACCAATTGTTTGGATTTGTTTCTGATTTTTGCATACAAAAATTATGTTGTTTAGAAATAAAATACAAAACGTTAAACTACATAAAATAAAAATTATTAAAATCAAGAAATTGAAATCTACTGTTTAATTAATGATTTTTACCACATTTCACAATACAAAAATAATTCTGGTAAAACTCAAAGCCTCCCAATTGGTATTCCAACACACAATAGGCCATAAGAAAAAAGTTCAAATTTATTTTTCTTAATCAATCTATTTAATTGATCGGAAACAATGAAATTATTGTGCATTTTGAACTTCAATATGAAGCTAGCTTGTTCTGCCCAAGCATGATCACTCCACAGACAATAGATGGAAATTCAGAAACAGAAATATGGCATCCTCTAACTTCCAGAAATGCTGATGATTTATTAGAGGGGGAAAAAACACACGCACACACAAAAACAACAATAACAAACTAACTAACTAACTAACTAACAAGGTGCAGGTAACCAACAAATCTATAAGAGGTTCTAAAGGCAGATTACAAAAGTTCATTATATCAACTGCATGTAAGGACACACTTTATAATGGGGGTTGAATAAATGCATACCCCCTTTCATTTCATTCTACATTTTGAAAATGTCAAAAATTAAAAGGACAAGTGAACTCTTTTACTGCTGATTTATTGATGAACCTGTTAACAATCTCCATCCACAGGCTTTCAAGTACAGCATACAAACTAATGTCCTGCTCTTTGTTTCCACTCCAGATTTGTGCTCAAGAATGGAGCGATTCCCTAATTGAAGCACACTACCCCCCTTTCGGAGCTAAATTAAGGCAGGCAGCATTAGGCTTCAATAGAACCTTCTTTATCATAATCAACAAAACCTTGTATAATAAGCACACCAAAATACAAGAAGACGTACAAAAGTACATACATATAAAGTTACTTCTCGAGGTCAAGGCGCACGTATGGCTTACATATGTACAAGCCTGACGATACACTCAGGATGGCTTCCATAATTTGGCAAGATCTGAAGTAAATCGAATCATGGTTCTAGAAAGGTTGGCTTGGCATTTACCATCTGATCCTTCATAAAACTGCAGATACATTTTTTAGTTTGAAGGAAGCTGGTAAAACAACTGAAACTTTACCTGCTGACGAAACAGAAATCAGAATGAGAGCAAAATTCAAGGCTCACAAAAAGACATAAGAAAGTGGTAGTGTTAACCAACAAACAGATAGAGCTTTTAAATGACTACCAGCATTGAAACTAGGCATGATCATGAAATCAGATGCCGCCGATGTTCTTTCACAGCAGGAAGCTTCTTCTGTCGCTTCTGCCCGACCAATCTACTTGAGCGATACCCATTTGAAAGAGGAACCAGCTTTCCAAATTTTAGATCTTCACCTGCAATCATGTATATATTCCCAGCTTCTGGTACACTAAAATCAGCAGGATTTCTGTTCACACTACATATTCTAGTCTCAGAATTGCTTTTATGAGGATGGACATATTGGCTGCCACTGGGTACCTCCAACTTGTGTTTAGCTGAATTTTCCAGACCACGGAACTGTAAAGGAAATGTCATAGAATCTGATGCACCAAAAAACATTGTCTGCATGCTATGAACTGGAATGGATCCACAATTGGTGCCAAAATTGCCACTTGGAGTTGATGATTTTTGCAATCTACAGCCTCTATTTTGTGTGTGAGAATCGGAGTCTTTTACTTTCACTTTCTCTTGAGAAACTTGATGGGTAAAATCAGTGGCCTTCTGGAAACATTTATCGAGTTGGAATGAAGAAGCAGTTGGACCTACTACTGCTGAGGTGGAAGAAATACGTCCATAAGAATTCTCTGCAAGTTGATTTTTGCCATGACAATCATATGATGTATGCTTCATTGCATTGGTGGCTCTATAGGCCCCAGAATCCATCCTTGAAAACTCCTGAGGATCTTTATCATGAGTTATGGAAGGTCTTTTGAGAAACTTTGGGGCAACATCCAGATTTATTGGCACACTGGAGCGAAGTCCTGCATGCATGAGGCTGAGCAAATGCATTGCTGGTATGGTTTCGTTAGAGTATAGATCCAAGGATCCCATAGGCTTTTGATTAAGCTCAATCCCATTATGTTTGCAAGCAAATGGATACTCTGCACATCTCCTAAGATTCTCAGAACCAAAGTTCCTATTTTGCTTTCCAAAGCTGGTGGCATTCTGATTCAGAAACTTCAGATCACGGTTTCCAGTCGTATTTTCCTTGTGCATACTACTAGGAGAATTCAAAAGAACATCTATATTGGTAGTAGTTACAGAAGTGCACTTCTGAGGAATGCTATACACAAAAGGCATGTGATTTGGCAACATGGAGGGCCAAAGCTGATTTGTTTCTTTACTCTGCTGTGAAATGCCCTGGCAAGTATTACATGTCCCTGAGCTCTGCAAACAGTTGTGCAAGGAACCGTTTGCCACATCCCCAATCCATTTGCAACCTTGAGCACTATTTTGCCTGCTAGAACTGGAATCAAAATGTTGGGCTCCACTTAATGGCTGGTCTTGATGCTGAAAAAATCCTCCAAGAGTTGTAGGGGTAGCGGTTTGTTGTAGCTTGCTCATATTTAATTGGTTTAGATCAGCATGGGAAAAGTAATCAACTGACTTTTGTTTGGTAGGTCCCATGTTTTCCCCCCTCTTCACTATTCCATTTCTTCCATTTTTAGCACAGGGATTTCGTTTTTCAGTACTTTCCTTCTGAAGTAAGCTCATCTCTCCCTTCCCATATGCTTTCTTGAAATCCATTGTCTGGCCACTCTTGATGTTATTAGTAATTTCTGATTGGCATCTATCATATTCTGCATCAGGAAGACATCTCTCATACTGATGCTTTGCCATGAGTTCAACAATTTCCATGGGAATGTCATCTAAAGCTCCCTGTTCAGGCATCTTATTAGCTCTCTGGTCACTGTCTTTCCTTATAACTGCTGAATGTTCCTGAAATCCAATTTTTTTCAAGTTGCTGCCTGTGCTATAAAACTGCTGGAATAAAGAGAAAAAAAAATTAAATGTTGCTACCAATTAAGGCAATCCATGAAGCACTTAATCATTTTAAATTGCTATGATTAAAAAGGAAAAACACACAACTCTAATATGCACTGATTAAAATAGGTGTGCCTTGCTACATAAATATCTAAATTTGTTTCAACAAGTATTGGAAACCAATAATTTGTTTTGGTGCAGCAAACATAAGCCATATTAACCAACATTAAGAATTATCGACAACATTTAGGCAGTAGTCCAAATGGGAAGAGATAGTATTCATTCTAAGAGGTCCAAGTCTGTGAAAGACCAGACATTTCCCAAGTTTTTTCTCTATTGCACTGATGTACTACATTTCTGGTAATTAAAAAGGAGAAAAGCAAAATTATTTTATTATGGACACTGAAACCAGATAGAATATAATCTAGAGAAGTCCAAACTGCATCTTTATTAATGAGTGAAGTGCGGAACTTAAAGTAGAAAATATATAACATACAGGGCTGTTTCCTGCTTTAAACTCATAAACAGTTGTATGTTTAACATATCAAAATAACAACTTAACATCAATTGTATTCACTCAGATTGATACATACCCCAAAAAATTCAGATTTGACTTTAAAACAGAAATTCGTTATAACCGTCTAAACCAGTAACAAACAAACAATGGAGTAAATCAGGAGCAAATGCAGGTCTTTCTCCATGTATAAATCAAGATAAGTTGATCAAGGCTTTATATTCTAGCAGTGGCAGCAAGAATAAGAAAGCTCTTACCTTTTGCTGCATATGAGAACAACTGCCAATTTCAACCTGAGATGTGTAGTTCTGCCCCTCATTGAGGAAGGGCATTCTGCTGGCAGTTCTCCTGCCTTTCAGGTCAATATATGCTCCTTTACCACTTCTGCCACTTAGGTCAATGTAAGCTTCTTTACCAAAGGGCATATCTGGTAAAGATTTAGAAGCAAAAATGAAATTTTCAACATGCTTGGTTTCTGTAGCTTTCCTGTTAACCTGTTCTTTGCCCTCCTGCAGTGTCAATATAGAAATCTGCCTATCTTCAACCTGTGGATTGTTCTGTGTGTCATATCTCGGTGTGGTTAAGAAGCTGTTAAGAGAAAGATTTGGTCCCTTTTCATTGGGTGTATCCTGATGCGCTGAATGAAATGGAACCATTACGGGTCCAGTGTGCAAGAACTTTCTAGTTATCAGATCTTCTCTGAGCATGCCATGATTCTGAGTAATTAATGAAACCTGCTGATCATCAACCTGAGGCATCTTGCTTCTCTTCTTAAAACTGGGTTTCTTATCCATTTTTTGAGCAGACAAAGCAAAAAAATCTACCTCTCCGCCTGTAACAGTATCATGTGTATCTTTAAGCAAAACTCCATCAGCAGCGTTACAGTTTGAAACATCACCAGCTTTGTTCCCAATTTCATTAGGCAGGTTTTCTTGTATGGACACTAAGGATGAACTTTCATAAAAAATCAGGCTTTTTTTGTTTTTCCTCTTACCTGTACTGGGACTTCTGTCAATTCTACGTTTGAGGCATTGTTTCTTCATATTATTTTGCAAATGCATTCTAGCAAAAGCTTTTGCAATTGCATCAGTGGATTCCACATCTCTCTTTATGATTCTAGCTTCTTTACATGCTTTAATAGGAGAGCTCGTTTCCAGTGGTCTCCAATCTTCATCCTGATCTAACTTCCTTTTCCTATGTTGACCCAAACCCCTTCTGAGATTTCCTAGAATATGCTCCTGACCTTGGGAAACAGGCAACTTATTTCCCGCTGCAGATACTTCTGGAATGCAGTTGGATGGAGAACCTTCAGTCCTGATGTTATCAATGTCTCCATCACCTTTTTCACTCAGCAATTCAGTTAGCAGGCGCACTTTTCTAGTTTTCCTACGGTGCAACCCACTCAAATTATCACAATGAAGATCCTGAGGGTTATTTCTAACCATGATTTCAGCACTTTCAGATGAAGCATAATCGCACTCATCCAACTCCGGAGAAGGATGTCCACTTTCCTCACTCTTGTCAGCACTGCATGCTTCCTCAATACTACCAGCGTCTCGTGACATCCCACAAGCTGTTAACTCTTTGCGCTGATCAGCCACAGAGATTACTTTCCCTGTATCATGATTCTTAGCAGCATTTTTCACTATGCAATTGATATTTCCAGACAATTCAGCATCAGCAACTTCATTATGTCCACAGCCTGGTTTGCACAGGTCTATAGATTGATTGCATATCGATTTGAGATTTCCTGCAACAGATATCAGAAGCATTATCATCTGAATGAAAGTAAAAGCATTTCTAACTGCAGATCCTGAGAAAGCAACGCCATATCTTCTTTAGCAAAATTTACCGATATCATCTGTATGATAGGTTTTCTGCATCAGGCTCGAAATTTCTGCAGTCAATACATGCATTTCCTTGTCCAAATTATCATTTGACTCCATGTTGTGCCCTGGAGAGATGACAAAATGACCCAAATAATTTAATATGGAGAATATGAGTCTGCATCTGAGCTTTAATTGAAGTATATATACCTAAAGTGGGACCATGTGCAACACCAGTTTTTGTTTTGTCTATATCAATGCAAGATGAAGGGTGAAATTCGGTGGTGTTATTCAAATTAGCTGAAGCATTAGCATCAACCTTTTTCTCCTTGAGAATGTCAAGCTTTGGAGCTTGCTGGAAATCAGATAGTAGCATTTCAACATCATCAAGAATTAATGCATGAGAAATGCTATTCGATTTTAATCCACCACTACAAGATTTAAGAATGGGATCACAATCATTTTGACTGCCTTTAGCACCAACATCCCACAAGCAGTTCTGGCAACGCCAATATCTGAACTTGGGAACATGGAAAGAAGGAAGCCTGCATGCTTCAGCATCATGCTTATTGCTCTCAAATGGCCAACACATCTTCCAGTCCCTTTTGCGAATTTCCGATACATATCCACTGCGCTTCGGAGAAGGCAATTTATTAAGCATAGTTTTGTAGAAAATGCAGAAGTCAATCATTTATAGCAGTAACATAGTTCCTAATAAAGTAACTCCCAGTACAAAAAAATAAAAATAAAAATTAATGTATCTCAGGTACCAAATCTCCCTCCATATTCCCTTATTGTCTAATTCCAGTTACAACCTAATACTTCATCCACAACAGTAAACATTACTACAAACAATAGAAAGTCGAGAACAAATTCTCCCACTCAGTTCTCATTGCAGTATCTTCAATATGAAAATTGAAAGCCTTTGATTGAATTATTTGAACATAAAATAATGTGAATAAAATCCGAAAGAAATGAGAAAATTACAAACAAACATCTGCTCATGATATTGACACTCAATGATTCATCTGGATTGTAGCAAGGAAGACCTTCTTTCTCTCATTCACATGTGTGTGAGTGTGTCAACAACTATACCCCATATAGCTTATATACAAAATTAGCAAACAGTTGAGGTCAAGGCTTACCGTATCGAAAAGTGTTCACAATTGTCTGCAGAAATCTTCTCATTAGCATTGATGAGATCTATAGATATTGAGTCAATCTTAATGGATGACTCCACAGATTTGGAGATAAGGTTAGAATTGCTACTTTGATGATTCTCCTCCACCACAGTATTCCCCTCCATTTTTCAACCATATATTGCCCCAGTGTTCAAAACATGAATTTCTATGTGCACAAAACCATAAATAGCTTAAGTAAGTCCATTATCATATGCAAATTCCAAAGCAAACTATTCAAGTTCTATAATAAAGACCCATGTTGGCTTTTGTTAATTTATTCTTTGTATTATAGAATAGTTCTACAATAAATATGATCTTAAGAAGAAGTCCCAAACACCCACATTTTAGGGTTTTGTTAATTTATTCTCAAGTATTTATGCTGAAAAAAGAAATATTCCATGTTAGATCTCATTTAAAATGGTTAAGAAACTAATATATCAGCATTTAGACTGATTTAGAACGTAAAATAACAACCATTTGCAAAATGAAAGTCCATAATGTTTAAAAGGAAAGAAATAATTAGAAACCCTAGGATCCCATGACAACAAATTTAGATATGCACTTACCATATTGATACTTGCTAAAAGGAAGATATTCAAACTTATAACCGAACCCGTTCATTTCAATTGCAGATTAATTCATAAAATCACGCCAGTAAGACGAAGCATAAAGATTAGGGTTACTTAAAACTGATTATGGTGTTCAACAAAAGTAGACCAATGATTGATCTCATAATAATAACAATAAGAAACACAAACCCAGTTCAAAACGACCATTAAAAGCTCCAACTTAAATATCACAATCATGCGCATCAATCCACAAATAAAAACTGAACTTAGGGTTTTCCTCCCGTATAAATTGATAACCAGTGAACAGTCAACATACCTTCCCCACCAAAACACCTACAAAATACTACATGAAATATCGGAAAAATCCATAGAGTCACACCTCGAATAAAACCCAACTGATAAAACACACAAAAAAGACCAAAGTTGACGTACAAAACACAGTGAAATGACCCAAATACCTTAAACAAACCAGCTGAAATTCAGCTAAAACCCATAGAAATCCAAAAAACAACAAAGCCAAACACACAATCAAATTGAGAAAAGAGAAATTAGAGAAGAAAAGACACCTTATCTGAGCTGACGATAACCAGACCCGATCTTATATGGACTGGGGTTCGATTCTTCACGGCTAGCCCAAAAAATGGTATTAACAGAAAGAGCATTTGGCGGCAAAGAAGAAAATACAAGCTATGAGCAGAGATTCAAAGATTATCGAGTAGAATTTAGAGTGCGATGTTCGAGAAACCCTAGCTTTTGCTAAGAGAAGAGGAGAGAGAGAGGGGTTTTCGATTCTTTAGGTAAGGAGAGAAAGAAAGAGAGAGAAATAGCGTTTTTATCTTACTGTATTAAAATCATCCATTACACATGCCCATGCCATGTCGTTATTATTATTTTATTTAAAATTTATAAATAAAATAATTACATGTGTGCATAGAGAGAGAAAGGAAGAAAGGTAGAGAGAGGAGTTGTGTAATTAGAAGTCCAACCAATGAAAAACGTCCACGTGGAACGAAGGTGCGGGTCTTATCACAATCCATTAAGCTTTTTCGAGAGGCTTAAAAGGAAAACCCTGAGATTGCAAATAGAGAAAGTTACCGTTTCACAACGCGTAACATTCACGCTCTTTTAGGAGGATAACTTAAGCTCGGAGAACATGTCATGTCATCTTGGTCCAAAGATGCCTTTTCCATATATGTGTGTTTTAATTGGTGCGTGTAATACACATGCATTATTAGTGCGTGGAGTTAGTTTAACTTTAAAAAACCCTAATAAGTTATTTATTTTTATTTTATTTTGTTATTTGGCAGATGTAGCCCTAGGCCATTGTTGCATAATAAATATCTAACCCTAGTAATGGAGGGTGGTGGGTTATGGCTCAAAAATGGAGGTTTAGAGGTTAATTAGAGAAGTGATTTTAGTGGCTAAATATGTATAGATATAGTGATATGAAATTAACATATCAACCTCTTTCTTTCTTTTTCTTTTTCCTTTTTTTTTTTTTTTTTTGATAAAACTCAAAAATAGAAATTAAAATACTTTATCACCATCATCATTCAACAAGTGTATTAGCTACCTAGCTATTGATATTAACGCTTTAATTAATGTCTTTTTAACATAATTGTTTCTTGTAGATCTTTACAAGAAAAATATGTAGAATTCCTTTTTTTCTTTTTATTTATTTTTACTATATATATATATATATATATATATAATGTAATATCGAGGATCACTTTAGTGTAATAGTAAAGTTATTGCATTAATAATCTCAAAGTCATAAGTTCGATGAATATACATGTTTTGAATAATTATGTTTTTGAAATAAATAATGAACCAATTCATGTGAATTATTATAAAACCAATCATATATTTATTTTTACCCAAGAATTTCAACATTTTCTGAGCTTGAATCTTGATTTTATGTACATACGTAAATGGTTAACATTCAAAACTATATTTCATACCCGAAAGTCCTTCTTCTTCTTCTTGCAATCAAACAACTCGTAAGCTTCTAACAACACAACCAGATCCTGAAGAAGTGCCATGCATTGACATTAACGTTATGTAAAAGAATTTAGAAGCAAGATTAACTAAAGTATCAACCAAAATTTGCATGGAATATGTCTTTTGTGTATATATTAGAATATAGTGAATGAATTAATTACACGTGACAGTCATCTTTGGATAGGTAAATTCCTCTAAACTGGAGAGAAAAATAGACAGAAGGTACGAAGTGATTAGTCCTTTTTTTTTTTTTTTGTCCTGTATAGTTACTTTGCATGTGAATTGTTTTGTTTTGGTCAGTTAAAAAAAGGGGGTGATGGTTGTGTCTAGTTTTTCCACTGCAATTTAAGTCAAAAATATTATAGGAGTGTCATTTAATAATAATAATAATAATAATAATAATAATGTCGTCCTTAAAGCTTATATGAGCTTTTACGTATTTTGTATTATTATTGATTACCAATTATGAATATTTAATTATATATTACACATTAAAAAACATTAATGCACTAATATAACTTGATATTCACTTTGTATTTGATGTGTTAGCTAGGGTCCTAAGAATTGCTGATATGGGATTTTTAATAGCTAACGTTTAAAGTATATTTATGCCAATGTCATAATATAATGACTTGTTAAAATTTTTTTGATATACAAGTGAATTCTATATTTATTTCGTTAAAAAATAAATAAATTTTGCATTTATTAAAGGCTAAATAGGTCGAAATAATATCATGGATACATGCGAGTGAATAGTTTATCTTTATTTTGTTAACTCTTACTAAATCGGTGAAAGGTTTTAACAACTATAAAATATGAAAGAAAATTTACATATATCAATTATGCACTCAAATTTAATAACGATAATTGATGCAAGTGAGGATATTGTGTCTTTTTTACTAAGATAAAAAAAAAAATCAATTATTGACCTTTTTTTCATTAAAATTGGAAATACACATAATATATTAAATAATTTCCTCTAAATTATGTTTTAATTTTAGAAAATCAACTCAGCATGCATTTGTAAATAGAGAGATATTAATTACCCAGCATTTCCTCTTCTTTTATTGTTGTGTCTAACAACTTTCCAAGTTCCTCTAATTTAGAAATTTCAATTTGAAAAATCCAATTTCAGCAATATATATAGAAAGTGATATATAATTTATCTTCTCATCTCTTCGATTACTTATATCCTCTTCTGGCTCCACCTCCATGTTCATGAAATTTCAATTTCAAGTTACCAGAACTCATTGATTGATTTTACCATATATGGAGCATCACAACTCCTAAAGGGAGAAAGAGAAAAATCATAATGGTTTGGTAAAAAATGTACCTTCTAACAAGGAGATCATGGAAAAAAAAAAAAAAAAGAAAACTTAATTAACTGAATTTTTTTTCTATTTATTTAAATACCGTAATATATATATTCTTAATTGCATGATTTTGAATAACA
The DNA here is from genome assembly GCF_041381405.1 of Jatropha curcas. Classification (NCBI taxonomy): domain Eukaryota; kingdom Viridiplantae; phylum Streptophyta; class Magnoliopsida; order Malpighiales; family Euphorbiaceae; genus Jatropha; species Jatropha curcas. Next base: position 4,696,786 of record NC_143158.1, on the reverse strand, counting down.
GATGGGTTAGATCAATATTAATTAACGACTCATTTTTTAATGAACTTTGCATTTGAATACCGCATCGCGTGAAAGCGTAAATATTTCATAATCGAAATAAGAGATAAATGAGTTACAATAAATTTCTCCTGCTCATGGTAAATTAAAGTACTGATTAGGTGAGGATTCTAATAAACTTTTTCTTACATCCATCGCAGTAGAATATACATGTCAGTGAACCCATTGATATCTGTGTTGAAATTAGACACGTAAATCTAAAAAAAAAAAGAAAATACATTTAAATATATTTATATTATTGGTTCTTCTCCTTCAGTTGAAGCTTGAAAAAGATACCTCACCCTTCAATAATCTATATATATAATGAAAATTAGAAAAAGGGCCCTCTTGATCTTCACATCATGCATAAATATATAGGTCCAGCAGATAGATCCAATAAGAATTTAATAAAAATATATTTGAGAATGGGAAATATTTCCACAACCTAAGGTCCTTTGTCTGCTCCTTAATTTCCTCATACATATATATATATATATATATATATATATATTACCAAAGAAAAAGTTTTTGACAACCAAGAAAAAGAACAAAAAGTACATAAATAATAGAATATAATACAGAGTTACTATGCTAATTCATATATATATGAATTCTGGGTAATTGGTAAAAGAACAAAAGTATACAAGAAAAAGAAAAGATCAAGAAGAAGAAGAAGAAAGAATAAGTTTTGAACCAAATGACAAGTAAAATCTTTAAATTTACATCGATACAGTTCTGCAAAATCTTGAAAACCCGACAAGTTGCAGATTCGCCGAGCATGGTGGTGGACTGGTACCTGCTGAGGAAACCACACACACAGATATATATGGAAGGTGGCCCCATGGTAGTATTTCTGGTTGCTACTCATAATTCAGCTTTATTGGGTTCTTCACCAATATATATAAATATATTGCTTTTAAGCGCATGATTAAAACTTAAATTACAAAAATTATACAATTAACATAAAATTAAAATTAAAAAATTAAATATGAGTTTAATAAGAAAAAAATTGATAGGAAAACTACTGCATAATTACATTATTATAATATTTTTTTTTCTGCAATTTGTGAATTAGAGGTGTTATATTATTTATTAATTAAAGAGTAATTGGAAGAGTTTTTGGAGTTCTTTGCAAGGAATATATATATTTGGATATTTGCCATAATTGCTTAATTTGCTTTCTCCAATTATTCTTGTCATTTCCTCTTAAAATGGATTCCTCCTAACTACCAAGTTAGATCTTTTTTTTTTTTTAATTATCTTTTTCTATCTATATACTGTAATACAAAAAGAATACTTCAAAAGGGTAAAAAGCCTAAATACTATAAATCTTATTAAATCAAAAAATTATCTCAAAAACCGTAGAACTAAGCATCAGGAGGCTTCTTTGGGTGTTCACTGATGAGTTTTTCATCGATGAATATTCTTCCCTTTTTTTTCTTTTTAGATTTTTTAATTCTTTATACATGTATTTGGTGTTATATATTTTTATCGGTAAATCTTATGTATCCATTAACTGAATTATGAGCGTTGTAACTTATAAAAAATTACATCCATTAACTTGAAAAAATTATTCTATTTAACATTTAAATTTATAAAATTAAATTGATTGAATATTTATTTGATAGTCAAAAAATATAAAAATTATAATATTTTAATTTAGTTAAACAACCAACAGCTAATAATAATTAAAATGTTTCAGGCCAGGAAACCCTAAAAAACAAACTATAATCAGAAATTTTTAAGCGAAACCCTAGCTTTCTGAACTGTGAATATATAAAATTTATTTTTACGAGAAAACTTATTATGATGTTTAGATACGAGTACACCACTGTACGTGCCTGCCTTTTCCGTTTTGCTCTATAAGAAGAAGAACCATGTTTAAAAGTTTTAATTATTTTTCCATAAAAGGCGAAATTTTTGGTAGTTGCTTTTTTATTAATCATTCCTAACAGTCATGTAGACGTCAATAAACCATTCTTTTCATTAATTATTATTATTATTATCATTATTGTTATTTTCCTTTTTCGTACTTAAATGACATTAGTTCATACTTAAAAAAAAACAAGTATAAAGATAGTCGTGAAAATATTAAAAACATGACCTAAAAATATACAGAAAAATAGAAAATTAAGAACAATAATATATATTTTTGGTTTGTTAATTTCGTATTGCAAAGCTATTTTTGTAAATAGGTAATTCGTTTTGCTTGTTTTAAGATTTGGGATTCAATCCCTTCTTGTGTTTCTGAGTTTTACTCGTAATAAAGCTGGATCTCTTTCCTTTTAAAAAAGAACAATTATATGTAAAATAGTACTGCAAATTTTATTTTTATTTTGTATATTTGATTTTATTTTTATTAATCAACTATATATATATAGCTACTACTTTGCTAGCCATCTTATCTCCAGAAAAAAAGCTATCAGACATAGCTTGTAAGACGGGCGACAAGCCTTTTACATCTCCTCTTTGATTTGTTTTTTTATTCTTTTCTCTTTTTATTAATCATGTCGTTTCCCCTTTTCTTTTATATAAACCACTTAATTCAAAAATCTCATAGACCCATTATTTTTTGGTCAGCAATCAATTCAGTTTTATTAAGAGTTAGCATCAAATAGTAGATAAAAAATTATCAAAATCAAGTGAAACTAATTGCATATAATTAATATTTGAAGAGAGTTTTGGAGGGTGATGATGAAAGTTTTTGGGATATATACTTCTTTTCTAATATATGTAAGAAATGCATTTCAGAAGCAAAATTATGATTTAAAGTAGTATATTTTAGAAATAAACACTATAAATCAAAGTTCATCAATAACAAAAATATTCTCTCACCTCAATACTAGTATATATATATATATATATATATATATATATATATATATATATATATATATATATATATATATATATATATATATATATATATATATATATATATATATATAATTTTTTTTCCTTTATATTCATCATTTATTCGCTTTAATTATGTTTTTAATGTTTGTGTATATTTATGGTATCACCAATAACATCCCATATAAAGCTAGGGAGTTCGAAATTTAAAATTGCTAGTATAAAAATATAAGTCTAATCTATAGTTTGTGCGTGAAAAAGCACATATAAAATAGACTATATTCTATCTACTTTACGTTAATAGTAACATTTATTATTTTTACAAGTATTAAGAAAATGATCGTAAGTCATGGATTTTCTAAAAATATATGATATAATATATAAATTGTCCATCTTAAATATAAATATAAAAACAAATCACGCCTGATAAATATGGTTAAAATTAGAAAAAAATAATTAATATAGTCTCAAAATCTTAAATGAGCACTTAAAAGTATAATAAGATAAAATATTTATTTATTGCTATTAAAATGGAACGGATGGAATATATATATATATATATATATATAAACATTTAGCATACATGATGATATCAGCATGACAGGACATAGGTTCAACCAGATTGTAGTGTCTCGGCTCGGTTCATTCGGGTTAATGGGTGGACCGGGAAGAGATGTTACATTATAAGTTTAAATCAATATAAAATTTAATATAATTCAAGAATATAAAATAATTGTTATTGTAGCCAAGTGATTGTACTAAAATTGAGTTGGTTTTAAATATATTATGAAATTAAATTTGGATAGTGTCAAACACTCATCTATGAGTTTAGTTAATTGAATCTCTTGTGGACTGTTTATCGGATTGTAATTAGCAATATATATATAATTAAGTGTTTGAAACTTTGTATTAATTAATTAGGAGCCACAGCAATCCATGTACGGCCCATGTTTTGCAGAATGGCACGTGGTGCCACCTCTCTCATATTACTGAGAGGACAGTGGTTTGCATTTGTATGGTTGCAGAGGAACCAATAGGATGCTCATTTTGAACCGAATCTATTAGATGAACCGAACCTGCCGCCGGTGACTTTATCAGGGCTCCGCAGGAGAAGAAAGAAGGTCCCGATCCATTTATAATTCGTTATATGTGTTTTTTATGTGATTATATGAGTGTATTTTTAGTTCTAATTTAAATTTCAAACAGGTAATATAATAATTTCTTGAAACAATTATTTGTTATTATCTTAAATTTTGATATTAAAATTATAATATGTTATAATTTATTATCACAATTATTTCATCATTATGAAATTAAATAGTTATGTTATTTCATTAAACAAATCAAACAATTTTAGATCCCAAACCGAACAATTCCATTGGATAATTCGTTTGTTAGAATAAAATATCAAATGAATTCAACTGTGTATTTAATTTTTGTTATTAGTGTTGGGTTATCAGGTTAGTTATTTAAGTATTTATTTTTGGAATAAGATTTAATTTGCCTTGTAAAAATATAAGCAAAGTGTAATTTATTTAAAAATTATTATTTTTATATATTTATGACGCAATGTAGTTCTACGCCAGATGATAAAAAGAGCAAATCTCGAGTAAAAAAGTAAAATAATTTAATAAATAAAATTATTACTATTTATTATTAAAGGTAAACATCATTGCTTAAATTAAAAAATGATGATAATAATATTAGAATTCAATATTTAATTTTTTTTTTGCTATAAATTGAATGTTTTTAGTTGTTGATTGAGGCGAGTCTCAAGTTGAAGAGCCTTCTTTTATTTGCTAAAGTTTAAATTTCAAATTTTAGCAATCTCTTATTTTAAAAATTTTGAAGGGAAAAAAAAGTTCTATCTAAAAAAGAATCTCTACGAAGGTTGGCTTGGCTAGTCCAAATATTATTGTGTCTATCAAAAATTGAATTTTCAAATATTAAAGAATTATCAGTAATAATTAGATTTTTAAAATTCAATTACTACTGTTTTATTTATTATATTAAAATAATTACTTTACATCATGTCTCGTTACATCTCACTAAATAAAATTATAATATTAAAAATATATATTCTAACTATGAATATTAATTAATTACATAAATATTTTTATAAAAATAAAGTTTATATAAAAAGCTAAAAATCAGAAAAACATCATTTTGATTATTTCTCAAATTTCTTCGCAACGCCAGGTGGCGGCTTTCATCTGACCAAGATAACGAAACCGATGATGTATCCAAATTCAAAATTAATCTCCGATAAATACTTTTATTAGCCATCCACAGTCGTAACCCTAACTCAAGCCACGTTCACGTTTATAACAGAAACAAAAATCCTATCGCTTTCAAGACTTCCATTAGCGCCAAATTGCCCTCCCGTCGCTTTCCAGCGAAAATACCTAAAACGCCCAAAAGTCTCTCTCCGTAATCCAATGGCCCTTGACGAATCAAACATTTTTACTCAATCTGACCCGTCCATTAAACACTTTTAAGTTCAACCGTCGGATTAATCACAACCCTCAACTTGCCCTCCAGCAATACTAAGATTAAAATTTCAAAAACTGACGAGGGAGAGATAGACCATATTAATTATCAAAGGAAAAAAAAAAAAAAAAAACCTCAGCTGAGCTCCCTAATCTTTCAAGAACTCCTCCATTGCTGAGTTTCTGTTCTATCTTTTTGTCTTGGTTTCGGTTTTCTTCGCATTTGAGGTGTTTTCTTTTCGGTTTGTTGAAAATTCTGAGATTTGCGTTTTTTTTTCTTCTGTATTTTTGTGTCATTTATTGTTTTAAGAATTAATGGAACAAAGTGAAGCGATTTCCGATTTTGCGCCAAAGAAATTGGCGCGGCAGTTGGATTTTACAGCGATTTGTAGAGCATCAGCTAATGTGATCTTAACGGAGCATTCAAAAATGCAGCAGCCACCACCGCCATCGCAGTCGCAGCCACATTTGAAGTTACAGCCACATGCACAGCAGCCGCCATCAAACCCGGTGCAATCTCAATTACAGTCACAGCCGCAGCCTATATTGCATTTACAGCTACAAACGCCACCGAAACAGCCACCGGTAATGCCGCAATTGCAAGCCCGGCCACATCAAACACCGGCGGTGCGTCGGATACCTCATCTCGTGCAGAAAATTCCTCTGTCGACAATGCCTGCGCCGTAAGTTTGTTTTTATTTATTTATTACTATTGTGATGAAAGATTTAACCATAGAGTCTAATTCGAATTTGATTTAGAGAACAGTGGTCTGTTTAAAAATAAAAAAATATAAAAAATAATTTCTCGACAACTCATGTCGTATGTTATGAGATTGTGTAGCTTAGACGAATGTTTAATAAATTTAGCAATCTTTGAATGCAATATCAATTTATGAAGCTTTTTTCCAGGAAGCAAGAGTCTCCTGGAGCACGGCCAAGAAATAATGTTGAAGCAAAAGAAGGTACTCCTAAGAAAGCAAAGCAATGTAATTGCAAAAATTCGAGATGCTTGAAGTTGTAAGTCTTCATCTCCTTCACATGCATTTCAGCGCAGAAGTTTGATTCATTGTCATTTTCTTCTCGTTTTTTTCTTTTTAGCTTTGAAACTGTTAACTGTTGCCACCCCAGATGTGATTCTTGTAAATTTGTTTGCATTTGATTGATCCTACTCCTTGTCAAGAGAGAAAGTGTACTTACTCATGAAGAACTTTTTAACTGCTCTAGTTTACATTAGAACATTCAGCAATGTTATGCTTTTTAGGTATTGCAATTTAGACATACTAGAAATGATCTCTCTTTTTTCTGCCAATATGTTTCCTCAAGGAGTTAGTTATGCTAAAATGCTTTATAAAGGGACGGTTGCTTTACCGTTCATCCTTTTACTGTGCATCCTTTTACTGCTTCTCCTTCCGTAGTTTAAATTTACATGTAATTTTGTCCTCTCTTCCCTATGGTTAGCCTTTTTATGAACCATTACAAAATAAGCATTCACATATACTCAAAATCTCTTTGAAAACAAATAATTCATTGTGCAATAAATTTATAGAATTCTTCTGTTCTATGCTTGAATTCTTCTTTGACCATAATGTATCACGTTTTTTTTTTATGTTTTCACTATTTTAAGAAGGAAGTTTTCAATTTTTAGGTATTGCGAGTGCTTTGCTGCTGGGATTCATTGTAACGGTTGCAATTGCATAAATTGTTATAACAATGTGGAAAATGAGGCTGCTAGGCAAGAGGCCGTTGGAGCTACCTTAGAACGCAACCCAAATGCTTTTAGACCTAAGATTGCAAGCAGCCCACATGGATACAATCCAAGGGTATGTGCTTGTCTCATTTGAGATTGAATTGGTAATGCTTAACGTTTGATAATGTCCTTAGCTTATTATTTTATCAAATAGTGAATAGTCTCTTTTATTTGGCTTCAATAAGTAACTTAAGTAAGCATTATTTCATTTGAAGCATATGAAAGAAAATTCATTATATATATGGGCTCCTCGAAGTAAGTTTTTTCTTGCTGATTTTGGGATATGGCATGTGTCCCATCTTTAATCAATGACTTGCCATAAGGAATATTGATCCATACTCTCTGTTCTTTTTAATTAGATATTAGTGTGAATACATGGACCATTAAGTGATGCATATGTCTCTTTCTGCATTTCTTTTCTTTTTTTTTTTTGACTAATTTTCTCTCTGAAGGAAGGCCATGGGTAAAGCAACTCTGTGTCACTGCATAATAAGCTATGAAAAGAAGGGGATAAATTTAGTTCCTTGCTCAAATGAACTTAACAACACTCATTTTTGAAGTTTAAACTTTCTTCCTCCTCTCACATTCTTACTTGCATGCATTTAAAATGTCATAAAATAAATCCAGGAAGATGCAAGTGAAGCTCAAATAGTTGGGAAGCACAATAAAGGATGTCACTGCAAGAAATCAGGGTGCCTCAAGAAGTACTGTGAGTGCTTCCAGGCCAATATTTTGTGCTCCGAAAATTGTAAATGCATGGATTGCAAGAATTTTGAAGGAAGTGAAGAAAGAAGGGCTCTCTTTCACGGCAATCATAATGGCATAACCTGCATGCAACAAGCAGCAAATGCGGCCGTTAGTGGGGCCATTGGATCATCTGGCTATGAGACCCCTTTGGCATCCAAGAAGAGAAAAAATGAGGAAATCTTAGGCAGTGTAACTAAAGATAAATCTGCAAAATTCCAACAGGTGTGATGGATATGAAAATCTAGTTGATCCTTATGAGTTATGAGCATATACTTGTTAATATCAATGAAAATGCATTTCTTATTCAGTTTTTTTTTTTTTTTTTTATTTAGTTAGTATCAGATTGAACCTTCCATCTACAGGCACCAGAAATTTTATTAAATTTCTCAATATTTAATAGTCAAAGGATCCTTGTTCTGTACTTTAGGATTTATCAAAACTGTGGTTTATGCAGTACTTTAGATGTCATTAATGCTGTGAGTCTCTGACTGACGTTTGAAAAGGATAGAAAATTTTTAATTTTTAATTCCTTTTTAAGATTAGATGTACATGTTTATGTTATTATTCCCTCATTTGCCTTTTAGCCCTATATTTTATCTTGTTAAAACTGCAAATTATTTTTTATTTTTTTTTTCACTTTTCTTTTTCTCATTTTCTACTTTCATTCAGGAAAATCATCTGAGGAATTCTGCATCTTCTTTTTCTCCCTCATCTGCCCCTATTCCTTGTGCTGCTAGTGCAACTGTATTCGGATCTTCAAGATTGACTTACAAGTTAGCAGTTTTCTGTGTCATTCTCCTCCTATTTTTTTCCTTTTCCTTTTTTTTTTTTATTTTTTTTTATTTTTTACTAAGTACTGATTATAATTCATCTATGCAAATGAAGATCTCCTTTGACAGACAAAATTCAACCACAGGATGTGGCGCAGATGTGCACATTCTTCCTTGTACTCTCAGAAAAGGCTAGAAAGGCACTTGAAGGTTTGGATAAATATATAGAAAAAATGTGTGCAATCATTTCTTAGAAATTTTTCTGTTTGAATTTATTATAAATTACGTGACTGCAATGGATGTAAGTACTGCATCAATCTTTTTCTAACTTTTGATCGAAAATTGGAAGAAATGCATAAGATAGCTTTCGGAAAATTTCAATGTAAACTGTTACCAGATTATTCTGTAGTTTTTGTCAGATATTTTGGGAACATATTCTATCCTTATTATGCTGAGAACAGACCAAGCATGAATGTGGATTAGATCTTTATCATTTAATCTTGCTTTCAAGTCTCATTACTTATTATGAGATGTACACTAAAGTTTATAATAAATTTAAATGGAGATTCAGTTCTTTTTTATTTTTATCAGGAAATATTTGGGAGTTGCTTCCTTTTGTCCAGAGAAAAATCTCTACTATGCATTATTACCTCCTCCTGTCTGGATATCCATAAAAATCTCTCTTATGCATTATTACCACCACTGCCTTGCCTCAAAATTTTCTATCAAGTTTCTTTTTTCTGCTCTTGTAGAAAAGGTAAATAATTTTTGATAGGTTAGAAAATTTACTAATGTGAATATCTGTCTTGTGAGGCTTTAGGCTGTGTACTGCCTATATGAATGAGTTAATATAGAGGGCTTTAAATAATATATATTCTTTTATTCATTAACATTTTATATTCTTTCTAAATCTTTAACTCAACAATGTCAGGAAAAATGGATAAAGAAAAAACTCACAGTGTTGAAGCTACTACTGCTTTGTCCATAGAAGGGAGGAAAGATAGTCTGAATGGGCATGATGCCCATAAAACTTTGCCTGATGATGATTTGAACAGGAACAAAGCAACGACAGATAGAAGTACTGATTCTGGGACTGACGGATGTGTTGTGGAAGACGGAAGGCCAGCATCACCGGAAATTGATTTGATGTGTCATGAACAAGAGATGATGTTTATGGAAGTTGGGCCACCAACTGGGGTCGGAAGACTCTGTGGAAACAAAACCCAGCTATCATCTAGTGGGCATGAGTGTTCAGAGGTTTATGCAGAGCAAGAAAAGCTCATCTTGAGCAGGTTTCGAGATTTTCTGAATATGCTCATCTTTCGTGGAAGCGCAAAAGGTTAGTTCTTGGTTTAAAATTATTTAGGTTTAAATTTCAACTACTGTGAGAGTAAGACCAATATGGGTTTTCCTGACTACTAAAATTCCACCTTGCAAAAGGTTTTGCTGCTTCATCAAATTTATTGACATTTTTGGATAGTTAAATGAACATTTCCGCAATAGGCTTCCTAGATTGATTCTGCAATTAAATAGACTTCCCTGGTTACTTGGTGGCTCTCCAGTGATTCTTACTCTCTACATATGACACTATCAAACAAATGGCACATCAGACCAGTTTGTGAGGTTTATAGAAATGGTGATCCTTTACTTGGGGAGTGAGGGAGAGAATCCTGAAATCTCATTTATTTCTTCACTTTCGTATTGCTGAAGCTCCGAATGCTTGATCCTGAAAATGTGAGATACAATCGAGATGAAATTTAATAAAGAAATTGAAAGCTAAACATGGTAAAGGAAGTTTTCTGTAACAGTGGGCATTTATAACTTACTATGTGAGTATTGATGGGTTCTCTAATCTGAGATGCTGATATTGTCAACTTACATAACAAGAAAAAATCTCATTTACATTGCAGAAACAATGTATTCTCCATCGGCCATGAGTAAAATGATGGATCAACAAGAACCAGCAGAGGAAGAGATCATAAATTCAGCGACTGAATCGGGAAGTCATGAGAAGGCTTATAATAATGCTGTTGTAAAATCTGCTGTTATAGCAACTTCAGCTTCTAATGTTATTCAGCCTAAAAAGTCCGCAGCACCTGTTGAAAATGGAAAATTTAATGCAGAGAATAAGAGCTAAACACTGAGGAAAAAACATTCAAATATAGCAGCATCATGTGCCTGTACAATGAAGTAACAATCTCCCAGTCTCCAGCTGTTCTTGATGCGGTAAGAACTTGAAATGTGCTTCTCGAGGAATTAGTTATTGATTATAGACTAATAATAATTCTTTTAGACCGTTTTATTTTATTTATCTGGTAGTATAAGCATAGTGAGTGTAGAGATAATTCATTTACTTGTAATTATTTCCTGTAAATATTTGAAAATATTTTGTTTAACTAGATAGAGCAGATCTATTTATTCAAGTTTAACCCATTATTTTCTTTTTCAGCTTTTGAATGAAGGGGAAATCTTCCTGAAGTAACTTCTTACCTTTTCAGCTTTTTTTTTTCTTTTCTTTTTTTTTTTCTAGAAAAAAAATGTTTTTGGTCATTTGAAATTTAATTGTCGTCTTGTGGAAGCTTCCTACCTTTGGTTATGCAAAACCAACAAGCAAGCATCTTTCAATGGAAGTTTCTCTATATGCTACTATCAATTGGTACCAAACCATTGTATGAAATGAATAGTTTTGCTTTGGGTGAATCAACTGGTTTAATGGGTGAATAATCTGATTTCCAAATATTTTGTAGTACAAAAGATTTCTTTAGCAAAAAGGCAAAATATTTTATAGGGCAAATATATATGTATATATATAGTTTTTCTTTAGTATTAGAGGAAGGGATTCAAATTGGCATGGTATGCATGCTTTTATAGTTTTAATTAATAATAATTTATGATTTTCTAACTCTAAAATTCCTGCAAAAATGCTTAATTTTTTTAATACAATTCCCAGTGAATTAGCTAGCATATTTATTTTTATATTTATTTATTTATTTAAATAAATGAGAACCAGTAGTAACATGTACTTTTTTGGTAAAGAAGATGGAAATTATAAACAAATAAGAAGAATAGAATATATTCTCAAAAGCATCAGCTAGTTGAAACAAAAGGTTTAATTCCTTTTGAGTGGCATGTATAGATGTATTAATCTTAAGTTCTCAAAATGAATAACTATTTATAAGTTTTATCTTATTTTGAACACAGTTTGTTAAATACTTAAATGGATTAATTACCGTATAATCCTTCAATTTGTTGGAATTCACAAGTTGAGATTTATATTTTTAAAATTATATTAATAATTCTCTATAATTATATTTAACCATTTTTATTGTTAAAATAAAAAGTGTAAGTCAAAGTTATAAGAAATTTTGAGATACTGATATATTTATAGTTTTAGTGGCTAAACTAATAACATAATTATATAGTTTACAAGTGAAAGTGCTTGTGAATTAGATCAACCCTAAATACTAAATAGAAATTAGTTCATTTTTTATTTTGTACAATTAGTATGCAATTAGAGTTAAATCCATAAAAAATTATTTTATTATTGAATGAAATAAAAAAAAAATCAGATTAATTATTTATAAAATATTTATTTTTACATGGCACTCGTGTTTATATATTAATGAAAATAAATTATTTAAAAACAATGAGTTTATACAAGGATTAAACAGTTTTTTTGTTTGAGAATTATACTTTAAAGTGTTTTAATTTTAAAACTTAATAAAGAGTTTTTAATTTTTTTGTTGACTTCTTGGATAGTGATGCTTCCTCTGTTTCAGCATCAGCAAAGCCACACGAAGCTGGCGGACTGAAGAGGATGCTAATTTCGAGACTTGCATCGGTGAAAGTACAAGCTCAAATCTTCTTACTACCCCATTCCCAACGGACCCACTTTTCTCTTATCCGACCTTTCACACTCGACAGCAGTCCTCTCTCCATCTGCATAGCTCACCCGCCAAAACTCGTTTCTTATAAATACGGAAATCCAGCATTAACAAAAGCAGTCACTGAATATAATACTCCTCCTCCTCCTCCTACTACTTCTACTGCCGGTGAAATGGAAAAAGAAAGTATCGATGTTCAGAAGATTCGATCTGAGTTCCTCCAAGTCCTCCGTAGCAGAAGATCCGGTGAAGGTGAGATCAGAATCCGTATAATTTCATTGTTTTTAATTAGTTTTTTTTGGCTGATTTGATATTATGTGATTTGATTTCCAGTTCCGTTATCAGTGCAAAACGGAGAACCGGTGATGAATCCGTTGTATCTGGATAATACGCTGCCGACGGACAAGAGTGAGGTTAAATCCGTCCGTCTTCGACTTGAAGAGTAATTTTGAAGGATTTTAGTATTTTTAGAGATTGCAATCCTTTGCTTTTGTGTTTTGTAGGCGATGGAATCTTGTCCAAAGAAAGATATTAAGAATTGTAAGGATTTGGTCAAAGAGGAGAATCTTTATTTGACTACTGAGGTTAATTAAATTAAATTTTGTTTGTTGGTGTGCTATTGATTGGAGATTTGGAAACGAAAGACAGTTAGTGTTTTGATTAATATAATTAGGCAGGGGAACAAGGGCGTTTGCCTGTGTTGATTCTGAGTTTGAAAGAAAGCAAAGAAAAAAGGCCTGCTGTTGTTTTCCTGCATAGCACTAATAAGTGCAAGGAGTGGACAAGGCCTTTGCTTGAGGTAACTACTCTTCCCTTCGTTTTTTTCTTGACATAAGCCTGGGATTTTTATGGCAATACCACTTTTGCTTCTGTTTTGCTTGTTTAAGGCCTATGCTTCGAGGGGATATGTAGCGGTTGCAATTGACTCTCGCTACCATGGTGAACGTGCCAAGAATAAAACCACTTATCGAGATGTAAGTAAGAGATAATGCAGTAATCACTTCACTTTGATGCTATCCACATTTATTGTTTTCTGCAACATTTATTGTTTTCTAATGAGCAGTTGATGTTTAAGCATACACGCGGTCAGCATCAATAACTAAAATTTTGTTCAAGTGGTGATTTTTGACAAAAGTGATTTTGACGTGTTCTGTTCCATTCAACTAACCTGGTTATACAATTCAAAATGCAGGCTCTTGTATCATCATGGAAAAAAGGTGATAAGATGCCATTCATATTTGACACGGTAATTTCCCCACCTGTTCTTTTGTATGTTTCACTTAGTTAACCTGAACAGTTACATACTTTTAGTTCAGGAGCTTATTGGTTGGTTTGTAATTTGTAAACTGGTAAATCAGTTGGATTCCTGCAGTTTAGTCTTCCAATCAGCTGAGGCTATAAAGAACTAAAACTTAAGGTTTTGAAGTCTTTAGGTCAAAAATCTATGAAATAATTGGGTTTTAATTATTGGATTACTTTATTTCTCAAGGTGTTGACTTAAATGTGCGACCTTTGCAGGTTTGGGACTTGATTAAACTGGCAGACTATCTTACACAGAGGAAAGATATAGATCCTAAGAAGATAGGAATCACAGGCGAATCGCTGGGAGGTTGGCCAATTGAAAATGAAGATGAATAATTCAGGTTATACATTTCCAAAATAACAATTTTTGTATCATTATGTAATGCAGGAATGCATGCATGGTTTGCTGCTGCTGTGGACACCAGATATTCAGTGGTTGCCCCTATAATTGGAGTGCAGGTATGTCTAGTAAAATGATAAAAATTAGTGAAGAGTTTGCGAATACCTAGCTGCAAATGTATGTAATGTAACTGCAGGGATTCCGTTGGGCTATAGAAAATGACAAGTGGCAAGCTCGGGTTGACAGTGTAAAGCCTGTATTTGAAGGTATAACACGTGTAAATTAGATATAATAAAAACAGCATCTGATTAAGATTCCTGAAAAACAACTGATTGCAATTTACTCTTTTTGTCATATATTTGATTCATGGCATTCTTTTTTCCCCGGTTTGTTGTATTTCAAGCAATGTTTAGTATGAAACTGGCCAAGCCTTCAAATATTTATAGTTTTTGGCTTTTTTGATTGAATTGTTGTATGAAAACTCAATATATAGTTATACTGTCAATCTGTAAGAAAATTGGTTAAATATATTATTCTTATTAAGGCATAGAGTTTTGTAATATGTGTTGTATCTTATTTCACATCTTACTTGTTGATAACATTTAGCGCTGAACTATTTTGCCATGCTTGCACTCTGACAAGAGTCCCTGCAGCTTTTGTTGCTCTGACCGGCTGATTTTTGGTTGCAGAAGCACGGATAGATTTAGGTAAGAGTGCAATTGACAAAGAAGTGGTGGAGAAGGTCAGTACAATTCCACTCTAGCCATAGGAATCCATGTTGGAATGACTGCATAATTTTTATGTAATTTTCAGTAAGCTATGATGAATTTCAGGATTTAAAACTCTTTTACTCCATGCTCTTTTCTGCTTGTCTTTTCATCAAGAGACGCTAGTCACCATATTAAGCAAGTTAGCAGTTGAACTTTAGATCTTACACATTGAAGCAAGTAATCCATATACTGTACGATTGGCACATGTTCTTTGTTAAGCCCCAAATTTCCTATAGCCTATACAGTGGGATCTCTTTTTCAAAATGGATTCATTTCTTAAATCTTTGTATTCCTTGGCAGGTCTGGGATAGGATTGCTCCAGGTCTGGCCTCTAGCTTTGATTCGCCATATACAATTCCAGCCATTGCTCCACGCCCTCTGCTGATTCTTAATGGTAAAATTCTTTCCTTCTATCCAAGAACCAAATTGCACACTCTAATTAAGCCAAATCCCTGTTAAGTAACAAGGTTCAAGTACAGACCTGACATATGAAAGTATTGAAAGTTGTTTCTGAATTCATCTGATCAGACAAAACAAACTCTAACCATGGATCATGATTTGTCCCATGTGATGCTTAATTTCTGTTGAAGATTTAATCATGCATGATAAATAATTGACATGAAACATTCCTCTTTTTATCTATGTTGATTGATAGGTCAAGTTTTTCATTGATTTTCAGCATAGTTTGTTTAGTCTATGCAATCTTACCAGTCTATTCACATCCTGATGAAACATCCTAGGATTGATCTTAAACGTACTGATTTCGAATGTTCATTTAGAATTGAAATATTTGTTTTGGATTTGGAAATTGCAGGTGCAGAAGATCCCCGTTGCCCACTTGCGGGTTTAGAAATTCCAAAATTAAGAGCAGACAAGGCTTATGGAGAGGCCCATAGTTTAGACAAGTTTAAGGTATGAACTTGTGTCTTCTCTTGAAAGTACTTTTTTACAGATTATACATATGGATTACCAGCTTTGGTCGTCTCTAAGATGTACCTTTTCTTTGTGGGTTTGAAATTTGTACATATCAGTGGGAGTTCACAGACAGAAAGCACCATGAGTTAGATGAACTCCTGGAGTTTAACTAGTCCTCTTTTCTCAATAAATAGAAAAAAGGAGCAATTAGTCCTTACAAGCACATTCACTTTTGAATTTTCTTACCCCTTCTCCCTACTGCCCATTTTTCCACCTAATAGATATTGCAGCTCGTGCATAAACACTGCTTTTGGATCGAGTCCATGGTTTTTTTTCGGTTAAATGTATCTTATCTAATATTCTGATTTCCCAAAACGGTAATTTCTTTTCATTTTGTGTGTCTCTCATACTGCTTCCATAACATGCAGCTAGTTGCACAACCTGGAATTGGACACCAAATGACTCCATTCATGGTGAAAGAAGCCAGTGACTGGTTCGACAAGTTCCTCAAGTAATGTTGCGGGTCACTAATCGTCTGTTTTATGCTAATATTTTTCTGTGAAGTCTTGTATTCTAAAAACCAAGGAGCTCTTCTCACTTGTCCAAGGATGTAAAAATATATTCAGTGTATGCTCAAGTAGTTGTCAAGCAATGATGCCACTAAATTAAGTTACTGTATTGTCTATGAGCTCTTCCTTAATTTGTCGAATTGATGTAACAACGGGTTAAATTCCTGTGCTCAAGGTAATCGTTAAGTTAATTATCGTATGTAATTATACAGACACTTATTTTTCCTTTTAAATAATATTGATCGGTGCAATTTATTGTCTCCATTGGATGACGGCATCACAAAATGTTGTTCAAATTCCCTACAAACACCCAACCTTTTCTATGGCGACTCATTCTTCCCATGGATTGATAAGCGCTCTGATATAACCAGTAGGTAGAATATTGCCTGTTAGTGATAAGTGATCAGCAGGAGTACCAGGACATGCACACAACATAAACCCGATTTTTGGATCTAAATTAAATCAATAAAAATAATATTTTTTCAAATATTGTTTCTATTTTATCAAATTTTTATTAGATCAAAATATTTCTTGTTTCAGCTAAAAATTATTTTTCACTGGTTTGATTCACGAGTGGATACATCAATTGAGTTTAGGCAAATTAGTTCCGTTTACGATTCAGTTCATTTTCTCTTTTTTTTAACCTCAGCGGCTCAGCCTATATAATTGTTTGAACTAAATTGACTTATAGGTGGGTTCCTATAGTTGGTATAGGTAGGTAAACCTTTTGCTTATTCAATTATGATGGAAATGCGCATATTGCTATCACCCTTCTATGATACTTATTATATTTTAAAAAATAATTTATTTTAAAATATTCGTTACATTTGTAATTTCGAGATGTAACAAAGTTTTTTTTTTTATGTTTATTTTATGTATATGACCAATAATTATTACTTCAATCTAATAATTTTTTTAGAAAATTAATATTAAATTAAGAGGAATATAGTCAAATTATTCAATAATTCATTATAATGTAAATAAATTTAATAACTTTTTTAAAAAATATAAAATTTCAAACGTGACAAATATTATAAAACAGTCAGTAGTCAATGAAAATAAACTGAGTATCAATAAAATTATTTCCATACGGTATGACTCGGTGCACATACGGTCTTGTTTTGCCAGATGTATTGTTCTTTTGAGTTTTGGCAGAGAGGAAAGGAGGGAGGGAGGCCGGCAGAGGCAGCACTTGCACTGCATGCATGCATGCATGCATAACTGTGGGTCCCACCCCATATTGGCACTGAAAAAAATAAAAAGCAGCAGAGCAGCCACTGAGTCTGTGGATCACTGCTGCTGTTTCTACCACTCACATCGTCGAAATGGAAGTAGAAATTATAGATGCAAACAAAATCCGATCAGATTTCATCCAAGTCCTTCGTAGCCGTCGATCTGCTCAAGGCGAAATCACTATCTCTACAAAATTCACTATTTTCGTTTTAATTTTTTCTTTTTATTATTATTTTGCTGATTACAGATTTTGTTCTTTCGATTTTCCAGTTCCGCTATCGGTGGAAATTGGAAAACCGGTGGTGGACTTGTTGTATCAGGACGATACGCAGTCAACAGAGAAGTGTGAGGTTAATTCGGTTTTAAATCTTAATTAATTTCCATTAGAAAAATGTTTTTTTTTTTTTTCCTAAAGGAAATTAGAAAAATGTTTATTTTCTATTTGTGTATAACAATAAAAATCCTATGGTATTTTGATGATCGAAAGATGATAAGGGTGGCACGTAAGGTTAAAATATTACCTGCGAATTTTTTTTTTTTTTAATTTTTGTATGGCATGTTGTTTAAAACTGATTTTTTTTTTTTTTTAATTCTTAGGTGTCATAATTAAATTTAGGCATGTTAATGTGCGCAATGTGTGAAATTAATACATTAGAAATACAAAGACTTCAGAAATTCTAATTAATTTTGTGTTTTGGCAGGCAATGGAGTCTTGTCCCAAGAAAGAGATAGAGAATTTCAAAGGTTTACTGAAAGAGGAGAATCTTTATTTGATTACTGAGGTTAATTAATTAATTTCTTTTTTTTTTTTTTTTACTTTTTAGTTTCTTAATTAATGTTTGAGTTTTCTGATTTACTAATTGATATAATTAATAATTGTGCTTTGGTTTATTGACTAAAATTAAAATAAAAATAGGCAGGAGAGCAAGGGCGTGTCCCTATGCTAATTCTAAGTTTGAAAGAAAGCAACGAAAGAAGGCCTGCTATTGTTTTCCTGCACAGAACAAATACATGCAAAGAGTGGTTGAGGCCTTTGCTTGAGGTACCCCCACTTCCCACTTTTTATTGTATTGTATTCATTCTCCATTAATTCCTCCTCCTCCTCCTTCTTCTTCTTGTATCTATATATATATATATATATATATATACAGGCCTATGCTTCGCGGGGATATGTAGCCATTGCAATCGACTCTCGCTATCATGGTGAACGTGCCAAGACTAAAACCACTTATCAAGATGTAAGATATGGTGTCTGTATTGGTTTTAATTAGTCTGATCTGATCCAGATTTATTGTTTTTGTCTAATGGTTTCATATACTACTCTAAGATTGACTTTATATTATACTCCTCTAATACGCATACATTAATAATCTATGCAGGCTCTTGTATCATCATGGAGAATCGGAGACACAATGCCGTTCATATTTGACACTGTAACTTCCTAATCTATTCTCTACCTTGTCTGTTTCATTCAGTTAATCTGATCTAACTGTTATTTTCACTATTAGCAAATGAGAATTGATGGTTTCTTGTAGTTTAATTTTCCAACCAGTTGAGCCTAACTTAAGGTTTTAAAATCTATATATTTAAATAATTGAGATTATTTTATTTCATAAGCTGGTGATTTGAAGAGACGAATCGACAATTGCAGGTATGGGACTTGATAAAACTGGCAGATTATCTTACACAAAGGGAAGATATTGACCCTAAGAGGATAGGAATTACGGGCGAATCACTAGGAGGTTAGTGAATTGAAATTGACGAAGATGAACAATTTAAAGTCTGCAAGTTCCGTTCCATAGTTACAATTATGAAATACAGGAATGCATGCATGGTTTGCTGCTGCTGCTGACACCAGATACGCAGTGGTTGTCCCTATAATCGGTGTGCAGGTTAGTGCAGTTGAGTGATAAATAAGAGAAGAGTTGCCAAATATCTTCTCACTAACTAGCTGAATCGTATGCAATGCAAATTTAGGGGTTTCGTTGGGCCATAGACAATAACAGGTGGCAAGCTCGGGTTAACAGTATAAGGCCTGTATTTGAAGGTATTACTGTATTAGTACATGGGAACTACATATTTTATTACAAAGTAGATTCCTAAAACTATTAATAAGAAAATTAATTGGTTAAAGATAATATTTTTATTAGTATGTCCTGTTAGTTTTGTACTTAGGACTGAAGTATTGCAAGCTTTTGTTCCGCTCATTAATTGACTTTTCTTGTTTTTCCTTGCTGCAGAAGCACAAAAAGATTTAGGCAAGACTGAGATTGATAAAGAAGTGGTGGAGAAGGCCAGTGCAGTTTCTTTAGGCATACAAATCCATTTTGAAAAAACGCGCATAATTTTTATGTCATTGCCACATTTTCTTCCCAAAGATCCAAAACTCCCTACTGTTGAGGTTTTCTTTTTGTCGAAATCGGCTATTTTTTAAAGCTTTACATCCCTTAACAGGTTTGGGATAGGATTGCTCCAGGTATCGCGTCTAAATTTGATTCACCATACACAATTCCAGCCATTGCTCCCCGTCCTCTGCTGATTCTTAACGGTAAATTTCTTTCCTTTAAAGTAACAGATCATAATCTACTTGTGAAAGCATTCAAATCTCAATACTGATTCTGACTGTTCATCAATGACTGAAATAATTGTTTGGATTTGGAAATTATAGGTGCAAAAGATCAGCGTTGCCCGATTGCAGGTCTGGAAATTCCCAAATCTAGAGCATGCAAAGCTTATGAGGAAGCCAATAGTCTGGACAAGTTTGAAGTATGCAATAATCTGTTCTTTTGTGGCTAAAATTTGTATTGATTTTGTTCGCCTCTTATGATATTTTGCTTCTATAACTTGCAGGTAGTTTCAGAATCTGGAATTTGGCATCAAGTGACTCCAACAATGGTAAACGAAGCAAGCGATTGGTTTGACAAGTTCCTCAAGCAATAATGTTATCAATTGTATCAATCTGTTTTATGTTGCAATATTTTCCAAGGACTTTTACCCGAGAGAGAGAGAGAGAGAGAGAGAGAGAGATACCGCCCAACAAGGTTGTTGAAATGATTTTCGTAGTCAAGTTTGAAGGGTTTGAACATACAACAATAAGTTTCATCTTCAACAGCTTAGAAAAATTACTCTGGCATTTATCGCATGTATGGTGACGGTTGAATATTGATAGCTGCACAAATTCACCCTTTCTTTGGTGAGGCTGCGAGTCTAGTATACATTCTTGCCATGGATTGATAACCTCTGATATCACCAGAACGCAGAAGGTTGCCTGTACAAGAACAGTCGGTGAATAATCTAAGAATATATTTATCAACCCTCACGGCTTTATATGCTAACAATAAGAAATTTATTTTGAAATCCTTATCATCTCTCTAAGAAATCCTAAATATTGAAACAGAAACCATCGGCTTACCTGAATCACAGTTTAAAGGGCTATCAGGTTCAGGGTGGGCCATCAACGCAATTATAGCCCTGCAAACAGACTGAAGCGTCCATGCTGGGCTCCATGCATTCTTCAAGATATCAAGACATATCTCTCCTGTCTGCCAGAAATTAATAACAAATTAGTCAATGCTCAGCCACTCGTCTGATCATTACAATATTCTGCAAAGAAAATGCAACACCATCTCATAATGTATGACAGAACAAACGAAGAGTAATAGGGTACCCAGAACAGAACCTGCGCCAAACGCATTTTTAATTGTAATTGTTAAAGGTTTGATACAATTCCATATGGTTCTCTAAATCAGATAAAGTCATTCAAATGCTTAATGATCATCAACCGAAACTTCCAAACGCTCATGCAAAGAGGAAGATAGATAGACAGAGGTTCTGTTTGGTGTGGTATTTGAGCTGTTGTTTAGAAAAGCATTATACAGCAAATGCCTCCTATAAATTATTAAAATTTATCTGTAATGTAAATTTCACGTGTTCTAATCATAAAAGCTCCAAGACAACAAAAGAACACTCCAAAAGCAATTTGAATCTCCATCCAAACAAATTCAAAGACAAAGAGATCTATCATATACCTTAAAATGCACATTGGGATGAAATATTTTTGTCAAGAACCGCACTTGAGGAGGTTGCAAAGGATACTGCTCCGGAACAGAGAAGGCAAGTTGGAAAACTCCACCCTCATAAGGTGTCTCTGTTGGTCCCTGTGCACAAAACAAGACAAATCATTCCATTTTTTAAATGATTCAATTACTTCTAAAATTCCATAAGAACTAAGGCTACCTTGATAAGAGCAGTCCACTTGAAGATGTTAGAATCATCGCAAACTAATTGAATATCAGGATCTGCTGCTTTCTCTCGCTGCACCTCTTTGTATTCCTTGAAAAGCCTTGCCCTTGATGCCTGCAAACGGCACAAGACACACAGCAAAGGTTACAAGTAATGGCTCAACTTTCTCAAATAGCTAAGCAAGAGTGATTTGCAATATTACATAACAGTATAACACACATACACAAATATATGAATAATTAAAAGACTGAATAAGAAATGAGAACCTGCATGCTAGTCTTTCCTTGTATCCCAATATAGTTCAAAAGCCTATGAATCCGATTATGAAACAATAACTGCACGATCACAGGATTAAGTTACCATGTCAGACACAAAGATCATAAATTCACAACTAAACGTATTCATATCTCAAACTGAGCAAGCAATTATAAATTCACAATTAAAAAAAAAAAACACAAAAAAAGGGTTAAAAAAAACTTCAAAATTGTTAACACCCAATCTCAAAAAATGAATATGCTCAAATTCATTTAGAACTGCAATATAAAAGCTCTTCATCAAGAGAAACCCTAATTGATAATGGGAAAGAAGGAAAATTCGCAAAACCTAATAATTTAAATGATTCAAAAATTTCTCAAAGTTTTACCTTCTTATTTTTCTCGGCATCCAAACAGATCAAGTAGCAATATTTATTGACAGATCGAATGAAGAACAAAGTAATGATCAATATTTGCACGATTGTTATCATGGATTTGAATATTTTGATGACGGAATTAGAAGCTCACCTGGTGAAGCTAGCTGAGATGCGACACAGAATAGAGAGGCCGCTGATAATCTGATTTCGATAATCGGGTAAAAGATGGGCTCGGTCAAAGGGTTCTAATCACCTGCATCCCGGTTCATATATAGTATTTTGATCCGCGGAGTCACGACACCACTGTCCCACATAAGAATAGTCTTTTTTTTTTTTTTAATATTAATTTTTTTCATTCATTAGAATGCTAAATATGTTCAAAGAATATTATGCTGACATATTTAGTGAAAATGTGTCTGACTTGAATTTAAAACCTTTAACATTTTTATAAGTGATTAACAATAAATATTAATATTAAAATGTCAAATTCTTATGCTGTGAATGCTTGAATGTTTACATTAAACACCCACATAACAATACATAAATAATTATAACGCCTACTTTTTTTTTTTGAAAAGAATTATAACGCCTACTTTAAAATAAATATGTAATACAACTTTTGTAATTAAAAAAAATAATTGTTGGACTGAGAAAAAATAATAAAATATATATATAACCCACCTATGTATTTGTATATTTATCATTGTTTTTGCCATTTTATGTAATATAACACCATGAAATCATAGTTGTAATATAACTTTAACTTAAAGTATCTCGAGGCAGTACAAACTGAATTAAATTCACTATAAATAGCTAACACCAAAAAAAAAAAAAAACAAAAACTAATATATATGGTTTCCGTTGCGATTATTTCCTTTTCGAGACGACATTAACTCATCGTCTTGTCTGTCTCCTTTCGCAGTTTGCCGCCACCTTTCAGCCACTTGTTGCTTAGCAACGCCCTCCTCCGCCCGTTTCACTACCGTCTCGCCTTCTTCTACAAAATACACATTCTTCTTTTCACATAAACTTCAAAAATTTTCTCCATATCCAGCAATGGAAGTGAACTTGCAGTACTCACTCCCCCACCATCACCAATTCTCTCCAAATTGGGGATTTTCGGCTATAAAATCTAATTCCTCCTTTAAACTCTTCCAATCGTCAAAGCAAAGACCTTCTAATAGTCTTTTCCACTCACTGAATTCAGGTTTTCGATCTTCGAACTCTAGAATTTTTGTTTCCAATTCGGTAACTAACCCTGAAACTGAGTTCTTAAGCTCTGTAAGTCCCGTTTATGCACCTACGCCGCCTAACCGCGAGCTTCGTACTCCTCATAGCGGGTAAACTCTGAACCTTTATTTTTAAATTGAGAACTATTTTGTTGTCTTGGTTAGATACTGACAGGTGTTTAGAGTTGAATTAGGTATCATTTTGATGGAACGACAAGGCAATTCTTTGAGGGTTGGTATTTCAAGGTTTCTATTCCTGAGCGGAAGCAGAGCTTTTGTTTTATGTATTCTTTGGAGAATCCGGCATTCCGGAAAAAGTTGACGCCTTTTGAAGTTGCACAACATGGACCTAGGTCAACTGGAGTCGGGGCTCAAATTCTTGGGGCTTATGACAAGTATATATGTCAACACGTTGAAGAATCTCAAAATTTCTGGGGAAGTGAGTATACTAGTGTTTTTCAACTTCTGTTTCGTATCAGATATATTATGTTTGAGTCTGCCCTCACAAACATTGCAACCCTCTCGTGTTTTTTTTTATGTCTATTTTATTTCCAATCATAGTCTGTTGATTTGAATCGATGAAGTTCTCTGTTCAGTTTCTGATTACTAATTTCTTAATGGATAGATAGGCATGAACTGGTATTGGGGAATACTTTTGTAGCTGAGAAAGGCATGCAGCCTCCAACTAAGGAAGTTCCTCCTCAGGTATATATACATTATATGATTAACACAATATTAGTGAAGAGAATCCGAGTTATAACCCATGATTTGGTTTTATGCACTGGTTTGTGCAGGACTTTAGCAGAAGAGTTTCAGAAGGTTTCCAAGTCACCCCACTTTGGCATCAAGGTTTCATTCGCGATGATGGCAGGTTCTTACATTAGATAGCTGTAGCCCTAGGTGCAAGATTGAATTTTGAAATTTACTATACTGCATTAATTGTGTTGTATCATATTTTATATGATACAATAAAATGTTTTCTCGGAGTTGCAATTCGGTTTTTTTTTTATTTTTTTATTTTTTTATTTTTTTTTATGGACACTTATTATGTCCATTGACGGGTATAATGGAAAATGATAAATCACGGATACAGCTATAGTCTCTTGAACCATGTCCTTTGAATTGTCCCTCTGCCAATATAATTGCAAACAATTCCATTCTATGTTCCAATGCCTCCTTAAAGATTATGGAATAAACCTTCAAACGCTGTATTTTTCCACTAATTGACTTTATTTAGTGTGGAAAACCAATTTATATAAACTAAAGTGGCTGCAGCTTAAATATATCCTTGTTCAGCAATTGAATAAATGAAAACTGTTTTTTTTTAATATCTTAAGATGTTTCAAGCTAACTTGACCATTTTTCTTTAACATAGCTTCTAATTGCAGGTCAGATTATGTGCAAACTGTGAAAACAGCACGTTGGGAGTACAGTACTCGCCCTGTTTATGGATGGGGTGATGTGGGATCCAAACAAAAGTCTACTGCAGGCTGGCTTGCTGCTTTTCCTGTTTTTGAACCCCATTGGCAAATATGCATGGCAGGAGGACTTTCAACAGGCATTAGCTTATCTCCTCCTTATCACTTATCAGCAATTATAAATCTGAATTCCAACCACTCATGATTGTCTTGCTTTTGAGGCTATCAAGGAATAAGTTCGTGTGATAGCAGTATAAGTAGATTTTAAGAGAAAATATAATTCTTGTTTTTGTTATTGTTGTTGTTATTAGTTTGGTAGGGTATATTCTGGCTGCACGTTTAATGTCTTAGTTTTTGATTGGATTGCAGGCTGGATAGAGTGGGATGGTGAAAGGTTTGAGTTCAAAGATGCACCTTCTTACTCAGAAAAGAACTGGGGTGCAGGCTTCCCAAGGAAATGGTTTTGGGTAAATGTTTGGTTCCTTCTTCAATGTTGGCAAATGGCCAGCTTATTAATTGGCATCTCATTTTTGCACTTGGAGTTCATCCTTATTTATTGCACTCTAAGTGAATGGATAATGTCCTAGAGTTCACCCATGCTTTTTGCATCACAGTGGCGAATGATCCAATTTAATTTAAGAACAAAATGCCCCAAGTCAATACCTCAACATGCAGATATGGTGGGTGGTTGTGGCAATGCGTTACCTTTTCACTGCCTAGTTCAATTTTCAGCATAGCTCTCTCAGTCCAGTAGAGAGAACAGTTGAAGGAGACTCATCAACTCTGCCTATGGTTATTGAACCTGCTTTTCTCATTCAGATGCCTTGATTTTGAATGTATTGTCCTTTAGTAAAATCTTTTCCGTTTGAAGACATCTGCACATTTGTGGGTTCTTGACAGGACATGGTTGTTTTATCATTAGCGGAATAATATACTGCTAATAGTTTGTGAATTGCAATTGTCTTTTCATAAGTGGATGAAAAAAATGTTAATTGCCTGCATATTCGGTCGTTGATGTTACACTGCAGGTTCAGTGTAATGTCTTTGAAGGGGCAATTGGAGAAGTTGCTTTGACTGCAGCTGGTGGGCTGCGGCAATTGCCAGGACTAACTGAGAACTTTGAAAGTGCTGCATTGGTATTTTTCTATGGCAAAACCTATACTCTTTTCTCTCCACTTATCTTCATTTTGTAAATATGTTTCTTGTAAAAAACTAATTTCTTCCCCCTTTATTGAAAAAAAGGGCAACGTGTATATGGGTGTTTGTGTATGTGTATATGTGATCTATCATTAGTAGAGCACCTTTGTCCAACCATTATCCATGAGGTCTTGCAAGCTGCCCGGTGTCCCTTATTTTTGAATATCTTGAGATATTTTAAGCTTTTTGAAAGCATGAAATGTGCTCACTGTTAACAAGTTGGAACTGTTCTTTTATGATCGCTGATGCATCCATTATGATGTCTAATGATGCAGATTGGAGTGCATTATGAGGGAATTTTCTATGAATTTGTGCCATGGAACGGTGTTTTAAATTGGGAAATTTCTCCATGGGGTTACTGGTTTATAACTGCTGAGAACAAAAGCCATTTGGTAAGAAAGAATCTCCCTGAAATTCTGCCTTGTTCCATGCCAGTGGGACAGGCTCACATTATGAAACCAACTTTTCACAGTGAATTGTCCTAATAGACTTATTTGCCCCAAACTTTGTGACTTGTTATAATTGCATGCTATTTTTAAATTTCTTACTATTTTACCTGAGATTGCAAGTTTGAGATTAATTGTACCCGAAAAGATTTTGGGAAGAATTTTTAACTCCAAATTGGTTCCCAATTATTTCAGTTTTATTCAATTAGGTCCGATCTTGAATTTTGAGTCAAATTAAGACAATGCTTTAGTCAAACAAAATAAAAACTTATTTTCACATTTTTAAAAGTTAAAAATTGAATAAGAAAAACTGAAAATTGGAACAAAATATTTTAAAAAAATGAAGCAAAAGCTGAAATTCAAGAAAAGAAAATGATACAAGTTGATTTCTACAATATCTTTATTTTTGGATTAATTAAATTCAATATAATTTCAAACAAAATAGGAGCTATTTTCACATTTTCAAAAGATAAAAATTCAGAAATTTAAAAAGGAATTGAAAATTGAAATACAAAATAAAAAATAACATAAACTGAAATTCAAGGCTAAAAATGATAAATGTTGATCTCAAACAACTTATGATTTTTTTTTTTTTTTTTTCATGTGCCTGCAACTTGTTCTTTTTGGCTAGGTTGAGTTGAAGGCAACAACAAAGGATCCGGGAACAACTTTGCGTGCTCCAACGACAGAATCTGGCTTTGCCCCAGCTTGCAAAGATACTTGTTTTGGTGATCTGAAATTGCAGATATGGGAACGAAGATATGATGGCACTAAGGGCAAGGTGCATTTTTATTTTGCATTTATATATTCTCATCAAGTCAGTGCACTGCATTTACTAGTTTTAATACATGCCGTGCAATTCAGTAATGATTGAACTGTGCCATCAACCAGACTAGCTATCATAAAAGAAAACCAAAGGCTTCAAGATTCATTGTTATGCAACAACTTAGTTGGCAAGTTTGTCTTACCATTTTTGTTGCACATGTGCTATGAGCTTGACTAAAAATAAATCCCTTTCTATATTCACCATCCAACTCATGGCAGAAGTTAGTCCCTTAAAAAATTTTATGGGCATTTTAATACATCCTATGATCCTGCAGATTTGTTTTTGAACAGTTGACCAAAGAATTATACCTTACCTTACTTCTCTTTGTGCCTGAATTTGCTAAAAGGATGATTGAAACCAATGTTTCATTGGTGTTATGCTATTATTTTATGGCTATGATTGCTTACTGGTACTATTTGTTTTATTATCTGGAAATTTGAATCTCTTATCCTTAAATTTTCTAAAACTTTATATCTAAATATAGTGAAAAAAAAAAAAAAATTGGGAATGAAGAATCCTCATTCTTCTAATTCATGCTTTAGAAGTGCTGCCATATCAGTAGGTGTTTCCTTCCTTTTCCTTTTAGTTTTTAAAGTTTTAAATCCATCTGATGCAAATTATAAATGGGTGCAATTTCATTGAAATTCTGTATCTTCTCAAAGTTTGTTGTGCTTGCACGCTTGGGCTTCAATCGCTTTCTTCCATTTTATGAGTTCAGTTGTGATGGGATGTATTGTTTTAAATTTGCAGAGCTCCACTTAATTTTTTTCTCATCTCTAGAAACGAAAACACCCTTTTAGTTTCACTTTTCACTGAATGGCATGATTGTTCTAACACTTCCAACTCTGTTATCTACAGATGATTTTAGATGTTACAAGTGATATGGCAGCAGTCGAAGTAGGAGGAGGACCATGGTTTAACACTTGGAAAGGGAAGACAACTACACCGGAGCTTCTCAACCGTGCTCTTAATGTTCCGGTCGATGTGGAAGGGATATTCAATTTTCTTCCACTGTTCAAACCCCCTGGTTTATAAGCAGCTGGTTAATTCATTTAACAAATGATCTTTGCAATTAGACACAGAAAAAAAGCCAAGCTAAGGTTCAGTGATATGTTTCTGTGAACCATATGCAATTTCATAATTCATGTTGTAAAATTTGAATTTTAATCAAAACGCGCAAACTTGGAAATATTTGGTACTTCGTAAATTGTTGTAAATTTCAATAAATAACTGACTGATATATGATTTAATTCCTGGACTTTTACAAAAAAAAAAAGATACTATAATATCTGAATTTTTTATATGATCTTGTGGCCTCGGAATTTCTCTTTTTTTTTTTCTTTTTTTACACTTTACCCTCTGAATTTCACCTCACAGTTAAACAAATTTTTTTATAAAGGAATTCAAGAGAGCCACAGGGTTAAAAATGAATTTAGGAAGCAACAAGTAACTTGGTATACATATATTTTAAGTCTAATAATAGTGCAACGTGTTGGTGGTGGTGTGCCCACTAAAGTGTGACCTATACAGTTTGAAAAAAAAAATTAAAGAGAAAAAAAAAACGTACTGTTTGAAAAAGCAAAAGGTTGGTTGTCAACCATTCAAAAGTCGGCAACCAACTACGAAATTAATGCAGAGCCGTGTGTAACAAACACATGACTCTCTCATTCCTTCTCCTATAAATAGGAAAGGATGTTTTTCAGTTTAGATGTACCAACAAAACGCGAGAGAAAAATTAGAGAGTTCAGTTTTAAGAAGGATTCTTAAAACTAAGGGTTTAGAAAATAGTGAAGATTATTAAAGTGTTTTTAGGAAACACTTGTGAGTGCCACTATTTTGTATTACTCTCTTTATAAGCCTACTATTTTTAATAGTGAAAGAAAAATATTCGGAGTTGTTCCCATGGACGTAGCCCTAAATAGTTGAGGGTGAACCACGTAAATTTCTGTGTGTCCCAATTTTAATTTTTCCGCTGCTTAATTGTTCTCGTAATTTTATTGCTGGTATACTAACACAACCCTCTTTTTTTTTTTTTTCCTTTCTTTATTTCTTTCTTTTAATAATAAACCGATCTCACTGCTCACTAGTTAACAGCAGCATTGATTTGAACCGGTGATTTTAGTCTAACGAATTAGTTTCAACGAAGTTTTGATACGGTTCAACCTTTATTCTTTGCTTTTTATATGAAACGGGCTAGAACTTCCAATTTCAATCTCAACAATAAACATATAAGAATCAAACCGAGTTCTTGAACTAGCAATTTCAATCAGGTTTAAAACTGAAACTGGCAGACCGATTCTAGCACTAATGCTAGCTACTTTTCTTCTCGTCTTTTTTTTTTTATTATTATTTTTTTGTTTTATTTGAAATGAAATCACGTGTTCCAAAACTTAGTTGTCAAAATCATGAATTTATTCGTACGGTTTTACGATTCTATGAATCAAAATCATAGATCGATTTTTTTTTTTTTTTTGTTGAAGAGAATCATAAATCGAATTAACACGTACTTAAAACTGAAATTTGAGTAAAATTGTATCAAAATCACATGAAATTACTTTAAAAAGGTTAAAATGATTTTATTTTTTGGTTTACCATGCTTTGTTTTGTAATATTATTTTTATTTTATTAAAGATCTTTTAGTTTTATTTCTAAAATATTACTACCTGATCCATAATACTTGTCACATTTAAAATTTCACGTCCCTTAAAAAAATTACTAAATTTGTCTAAGTTATAATAAATTATTGAGTAAAATGATTATATCACCCGTAATTTAATACTAATTCTCTAAGAAACAATTAAATTGAAGCAATAATTATTAATCATATATAAAGGGTAAACATGAAAAAAAATATTTATTATTTCTTGAAACACAAATATGATAAGTATTTTGAAATAAATTATTTTCTCAAGTATTATGGAACAGAGATAGTATGATTTTAGTTTATGATTATCCTCTCTCCGTTTCTAGGTTTAAAAAGCAATTTTAATACCTTGATAATTATTCACTTAAGAGATTCATGATGTTGAAAAGAAATGAGGATTTTTTTTTTTTTTTTTTTGTCCTTTCGAGATTAATATAATACATAAAAAAAGAGAAAATATAAATTGATTATTAAATTATAATTAAATTAAAGACGCTGTGTCAAATGTAAAACCCTTGAAACATGGAAATCATCACTGATTATGGTTAAAAGATAAGAAATCATTTTTATTACCAGTAAAAGATAAGAAATCATCATATTCACATGTGCAAGAAAATAGGATTCCGTAAAAAGCATTTAGAAGTGTCATATTCAATTATAGTTAATTTATATATGATTTGCATTTAAAACATTATTGTAATTACTAATTATAATTCAACAAAGTACTGCGGAGCTGATACAGTAATACTCTATCAAAAGTATTCTATTTAGTTTTTTACTGATGTAAGAAATGGAAGATCTCAAATTTGAGTGCTAAATAAATTAAAAAAAATATATACATATGCATATACATATATATGTGGTTGAATGAGCCTCTATCTATATATGTAGTCCCCAGCTCTAAAGCTCTGTACTCGTACGGATCCTACCCTCCGAAAATTGAAGAAGATGGGTGCTTTCAGAGTTGTTTTGATGTTAGTTTACTGTGTTATAATGGTTAGTGATTTTAGTGAAGCAAATCTACATGGAGCATTATCAGCATATAAAAGAAAACTGATTGATCAGGCAAACAAGGATGGTCCTTATCTGGGTTTGGTCATTCCCAACCTTTTTGAGATGAATCCTCTTCTTCAATCTCCAAATTTCACTGCTACTGACCTCATCATTGATTTTTCTGGTAATTACAGGCACATGGTTCATTCACTACCTAATTCTTCATTTCTTTTGATACATTTAAGAACAGTGTGTATCAAGATTTAAACTTCTAATAACTTTCTTTTTGTGTATTGCTTAAGGAAGGAGATTTCGGTTTGGAACCATAGCTGAAAAGAAGGTTATATTGGTGATGACAGGACTAAGCCTGGTATGTATGAAATTTTTCTTTTTAATTTCTTTTTTGTTTTCATATATATCTTCTTAATTTAATTTTCTTCTTCACTATATATATACATGTATTGCAGATAAATGCAGGTGTAACCACACAGCTACTGCTGAGCTTTTTTAATGTAAACGGAGTTGTTCACTATGGAATTGCTGGAAATGCTAACCCTTCTCTTAATATTGGAGATGTTACTATTCCTCAATATTGGGCACATTTAGGTCTTTGGAGTTGGCAGGTGCATATATTTTTATTTATTTTTACTATAAATTGTCAGTGTTGAAGTCGTTTTATATGAAAATAGTGCATCTTATTTATGTAAAATCTTAGTTAGGTAGATTTGACAGAGTTCCAGTAAGTGCATTGAATGATAATTAATGTCCTAACTTTGAAATCATGGGGTCAATCTTAATTGCGCAGAGGTACGGAAAAGGTCCCAAAGATGAGCTGCCATTAGAATCAAATGGTGACTACACAAGAAAAATTGGGTACATTAAATTTGCAAATTACAGTACGAATGTGAGTGAGTGTGGTTCACATGATAACTTGTTGAACAATGTTTGGTACCAACCTGAAGAAGTTTTTCTAGTGGATGCAACTCCTGAAAATAGGGGACATGCCTTTTGGGTTCCTGTTGATTCCAATTACTTTCAAATTTCCAAAGCTCTGGAGGTAAGATATTAGTTCCTTAGTTCCTATCTATATTATCATATCTGGAAGCTCGATGAAATTGAAAAAATAAACATATATTAGCAGAGGTGAAAGCAATCATTTAAATTAAGAGAGAAAGCTATAATTACTAAAATAATTACTTATTTTTAGAGCATGAAACTACAAGGATGCTTGAACTCAACAACATGTTTATCGGAGACACCGAGAGTGGTGACAGTAGAAAGAGGAGGAAGTGCAAGCATATACTTAGACAATGCTGCTTATCGTAGCTTCATATATAAAAAGTTCAATGTAAGTCCAGTAGAGATGGAAACTGCAGCTGTGGCTTTGATTTGTCATCAGCAGAAAATTCCTTTTATTGCTATTAGGGCTCTTTCAGACTTGGCTGGTGGTGGATCTGCCCATTCTAATGAGGCTGACACTTTCACCTCTCTTGCTGCTAACCATTCTGTTGCTGTCGTTTTGGAACTTATCAAGCGTTTGCCATTAACCAAGAGGCATTCTTAGAGATGATTAATTAATTATTTGGCCAAGAGGGGGTCTTGCCCACCATGATTAGGGTTGTCAATGTTTAAACCCT
Organism: Jatropha curcas; assembly: GCF_041381405.1. NCBI lineage: Eukaryota > Viridiplantae > Streptophyta > Magnoliopsida > Malpighiales > Euphorbiaceae > Jatropha > Jatropha curcas. The sequence goes on along the minus strand of NC_143158.1, from coordinate 4,663,868 downwards.
AACTTCTGCATTACGATTAATTACAATAAAATTTTTATTAATGTGTTAGTCTTTTACTATATATGTATAAACATGAAAGTTCTTTTTTTTTTTTTTTTTTCATTTTTATTATATATTTTGAAGATCTTATTAATATAGAAAATTATAACCATATTTTACAAATTCATATTCCAAAAATTATTACATTAAAATAGACATGCTAAAAAAGAAATAAAAATAAAGCTGCATTCCTAATTAACAACTAATAAAAAATAATTAACAGTAATTCCTACATTTAGGGTATTATTGTTATTATTATCCCTTTCTCCCCTACAAGGACCATAACCCTTAATACAAGCAAGATAATACCCCAAGTTAACCAAGCTCATAACAGCAAGAAGCCGGTAATCCTTCCTTTATTGCAATTTCTCTCCTGAAACTCTCTACGATAGCGGAGGATGCCATGGATGCAGAGGAAAACAGAATCCTATTCCCATTCTTTGTTTCAAGCTTAAACGAACAGAATTTCCAATGAGCTTTGATGTCAGAGGGATAATTATGTGCTTGTATAAGCTAACCCAAATAACTAGGGAGATAATGATGAAAACTCCAATGGAGCCAGCAGGAATTTCGAAATTTGAAGTTATGTGTCTGTCCATAGTGGATGCTTGGAGTACTGGAAATGAGCTTTGGCTTACTGTCACAGACATTATCATTCCTGTTGAACATATTGGGCTTTTTTTGATTAATGCTTTTAGATCTTCTACTTGATCTATTGTGCAGACTCCATGGATCTGAAGATCTTCCTTCTGGCGAGGTGTTCTTCAGGATCTATGATGATGCAAGCTTTGTTTTAAAACCTCTGAGTGATAGCAAAAGGTGGACAACATAAATTATTTTCAGAAAGTTATCACATGGAAAGGTGGGAACGGTACACTTCTCTTCTCAAGAACTTGAGCGAACCCAGTAAGCAAGCTCGCCTTAGGTTTCGACTTGACATAGAAGGAAGAAGCAAGAAAGAAGAAAAGAGTTGACAGAATCATGACCACTACAGGAACTCCAAAAGCCCATTTTCCACCCCATCATATCTTGAATATAAACAATACAAGTAAGTGCACAGTCTAGATATTGCATCATGTGAAAGCTGCGCTAAAAGAAAAGACCAATAAGAGCTGTAATGTAAACAAGTGACATAGGGACGAAAGGGGGATGTCTTTCATCAGCCAGCACCTTCAACAGCCAGTGGGACAGATGCCGACACAGATTCGATTCTAGATTCAAGATGGGTACGACCGATGACCAGGCAGGGCGGGATGAAGCAAGCAGCAAGGGATTGGCTAAATAGAGAGATGCGACCGGGAACGGGATATTGAATGGAAAGAACGAAAGCGACGTACGTACTGGATTGACCAGCGTGTCCCAACTACTCTACTTCCCTATTTCTTGCTTTTTCACCTCTGGTGCACTCTTTCATCGAATTAACCGATAGAGAAGAAAGAGATAAGCAATGATCGGACTAGACCAATGAAAGCGGACCAAGATTTTTCTTCGTTAGCCAAGCGCCTCTATTACAGAAGAGAAAGCGATGCGCCCTATTGGCCGGCCGAAGAACATTCTTATAAAAGAATGAATGGGAAGCAGGTCCGGTCTACATTATATTGCTAGAGTTATCTTTACTTCAATAACTATTGAAACAGAGGTTACAACATAGTACCAGCTAACGAAGCTTCCAAAATCCCTGCATTTTTAAGGTTTTTTTCCCTCGTAACGAGTTGATCTGCACCGAAGGCTAAAGAACACGACCTTACACCACCTGCTCCAATGGATATGAGACCAAACGATAAAGCAGAAGCTGTAATGTCGTCACCGATTGACAAGTGTCGCAATCACAAGGGGGTGGCCTTGCTCGTCTAAACATAGTTGTTGACCATTGTAGAATCGTCCCCTTTTAACTTGTCTAATCATGTTGTGGAAACATAGTGGTCATTACTATGATTCACGGACACGGAAACGGGAAACGCGGAAAGGGACACTGGGAAAGGACATTTTCAAAAACATATAGAAAAGGAAATATGAAGTAACGAGAAAATATAAAAAATATAGGAGGTTTATTTATAAATTTAAAAAATATAGGAATAAATATGAAAATAATTTAGAAAGAGTAGATTTAAAATTTTTAAAGGACAATCAATTCATAAGTTTTACTCAATAAAAAAATATATTTAAATGTCAAAATGAAAAAATAATAATAAAATTCCGTTAAATTTGAAGTTTGAATATTAAAATTAAAAATATGATTATTTGTCCTTTCAAATAAAATTTGCAAATCATCAATTTTATTGGATTTAAAATTTGATTTTTTTAATGTAAGAAATGTTTCTAACTAAGGAAACGGATTTTTAATTTTCAGTATTTATGAAAATAGATTCAGTACGTTTTCGAATTATTTTCATTTTTAAAATGTTTTTAAAATGCGAAAACATCAAGGTATCACGTTTCCGTGGATGACAGGTGGTCAAATACAAAATCATGTTTGGCATTAAGTCAGTAACCGAAAACTTGCGACCCTCTCCAATGCCGCACTTGCCGACACAAATTAAGTAAGATTGTTTTCAGAAATACGTAATTACGAATTAATTAATTAAAACCTTAATAATCACTGGGACCCTAATTAATGAAAAAAAGAAATATAATAACTAATGATTAATGTTTTGATTACCTATACAATGAAAGGCAAGGCTTTAAGGCCACCTCTTGATGGATTGCTGTTTAGGATTAGTGGCTTTTCGATCATCTTCTTGTTGTTGTTATGGTTGTTTTAACATTTTTTTTTTTTTTTTTAAATTTCTTCTTCTTCTTCAGTTTTGAGAAATGGAGAGAGAGAGAATGGGAAACACTGCATGAAAGAGGGTGATGAGCTGGCTGAATTTATATTGTCACTAGCGTCATACCCATGCTATGTATAGCTTTAATATATAATTTTTTATTAATTTTAAATTTTCTCAATTATAATATTATTAATGTTTTTTATTATTGTAATATTTCGTGTAATTTTATTTAATTTTATTGTTCTATTTGTCTAGAATATATATTTTTTCCTTTTTGTCTTTCTCGTTAAAGTATGTTTAAAATAAATATTAGATGCATTTTTAGTATAAAACACTAATTGTAATAAGTTTTTTCCAACTATATTTATTTCAAATATTTATTTGAAAATTTTTTATATATTATTCAAATCACAGTTAAATTCAATTAATCTTTTTTTTTTTTTGAAAATGTAAATACATTCAACTAATCTAAATTATATAACAAATGTTTCAACTTTGAAACTATTTAGTGAATTACAATTTAAAAATTTTAAATAAAATAAAAATGTATTATAAAGCTCTCACTGTAAAAAACATATTCTAGCTACAGTTATTTAAAAACTATATTTAAAATGTTTTTATATATTTCGTATCATTCATAATATTTATTAAGCGGTTTATTGTGCAAAATATTTATTTAAATTAATTTTAAATGACTTGAATTGAAATCACAATATTTAGTCCTTTGTTTAATCAAATTTTTATTATTAGTTTTTATTATTAATAATTTCAAATGATGATAAATATATTGATAATAAATAATCATTTATTATATACTGATTGTGATTATTATTTATGTGAATTAATTACAACTAATAGAAACTTAGAAAATGCAATCCTATTTGGTTTTATGGTTATATATTTGTTCTATGCATAGATAATTTAGTATATATTGATTTTAATATTTAATTTAAATTTGGTTATATCTCAAAATTTAGTAGATAAATAAATTTAGAATTTGCAATGTTTAAATTTAATTTAATAAATATAGTTAAATTTTATAAATTGTAATTATGATAATAAACCATTTTTGAAAATAATAATAATAATAATAATAATGTTACAAAATACAATATTCTATTTAATTTTGTTTATTTATATAGTCAAATAAAACTTTATGATTTTGAAATGACTATTTTTGTAGTAATTATTTGTTTAATCTTTTATTAAGTTAAATGATCATTATTTCTTACTATATTATTGATTACTATGTTTTAGCATTTATGCTTTGCATTTATTTATAAATTAAAGTATTTTGGAATCCTATGTAGTATAACTTAACTTTTCTAATCCTATATGGCATTATAATTTTTCTAATCCTACATGGCAATACATAGCAATTCCACTTGATATTTTCTAAGGAAAAGATGTCTATATATTGATTTTGTATGAAAATATAATATTAATTGTCAACACGGGTTATAATATTAATTTTTTATTGAAAGTAATAAATTCTTACCTAAAAAATTTATAGCTTTTACCTCATGTTTTTATTGCTATTTTATTATTATTATTATTATTATTATTTTGAGGTGCAAAAACTAACCTAAATCAAACAAAAGTAATTCAATAATTATGAATTTAAGGTCAGAAGTAATAAAATCAAAAAAGAATTCGCAAATGATAGACCCCTCTAATTATTTTTACAATTTATAAAAACAAGAATAAGACAACATTCTTTTCAAGAAAAAAAATGGAAAAAATAATTATGAAAGCAATAACAAATATAACTGTAATCCAGTAGTGTTTAATAAAAAAAGACCATTGGATTTCTCTTTCTATTTTTTGAAAATAAGCAAAAAAAATTTTAGGACTTTTATTAGAAAAATGAAAATCAACGATTAATTTTTTTTCTTAATAAGATGTTAGGTATATACATTCATAAATACACAACAAGTGTTTTATAAAATAAGATAATGAATAAAAATTTACAATTTCTCATTAAAATTATAAAAGAGGATTAACCAGATCATGTAGGTGATCCATTCACGAATCAAATTGATACAAAAATAAATTTTTATTGAAATGAAATAATTCTTTCATTTAGAAAAAAAAAAGTGAGAATAGTATTTAAAAATATATCTATTTTTAGCAAAAATATTACTTAAATTATATTTAAGTATTTTTAATTTGATGGTAAAAAAAAAAAAAATCAGAGATCAGAGATCAAATAAAAATTTCAAACCTTAAATGTGTTCAGTAGGTATCAGTACCCAAACCTGCAATAAACGGATCGGATATTTTAGAAAACCCGATCCATTGCCTACCTAGGAAAATCGTAGGAAATAATGTATTTTTCAGACCACCCCTCACATTTTACAAAATCCAAAACTGCCACCCCACTTTTTTCTCAAATGTCAACTCCAATCATAATAATAACAAAAATCGCCCCCATTTCTCTTCGCGACCTGGTTTCTCTGCTAATCTGCTCGTCGCCTCCATTGACGTTCCCCGGGTGGGCTTCAAACTTTCCTTGAGAAAATCCCCAAGCTACCCCACCAAAGGATCGCTCTCTTCCTCTCTACGAACCCTAGTTCCCTCTCTTTCCTGAAATCGGCAAAATTTCGTCAATTCTATCGAGAGGAAATATATTCATATATAAATGGAGAGGATTATAGGAAATAAATACAAGCTGGGTCGTAAAATTGGAAGCGGATCATTCGGTGAAATCTACATAGGTATCTTTCTTTTTTCAATTCTGTATTGTTTTTGCTCTAACGATTGATTATATAATCTTTCTGATTGTTGTTAAGACTATGGAAAATTTGATTTCAGCCAGCCATATCAGCAGTGGTGAAATAGTAGCCGTGAAGATTGTGAGTATTTTATTAATTAACTATGTTTTTTCTCGAGCTGATTTTGGTGATACTATTAAATCAAATTTCAGCTGTTATGGTTATCTTGTTCTGATAAATATAAGGGTTTTGAAGAGACGCCATTTGGTTTTGTTTTATAGGAAAACAACAAAACAAAGCATCCGCAATTGATGTATGAAGCCAAATTGTATAGTATTCTTCAGGGGGCGAGTAAGTATTGTATGCTTTTATGTGTTACTTGAAACACGATTTTATCCCAGTCGTTTTTAAAAAATTTGTTCATGTTTCAGGTGGTATTGCAAGCATGAGATGGTGTGGGGTAGATGGGGATGATAGTGCACTAGTAATGGATTTGCTGGGACCAAGTATGGAAGACCTATTTGTTTACTGTGGGAGGAAATTTTCACTCAAGACGGTATTGATGTTGGCTGATCAGATGGTAATTACCAAGTTCGTTAAATACTGTTAGGCTTTAGGTTGTGGTAGCTGTTTGTGGCATTGCTCTTCAGTTTATGTTTGATAGATCGCAACTGTTGGACATTTTGTTCATGCACTGAAAAAAAAATCTGATGGACTATGTTCTTTTGTTTCTCTTTCATTTAAATGCAGATTTCAAAAATAGAATATTTGCATTCTAAGGGGTTTTTGCATAGAGACATCAAACCAGATAACTTCGTCATGGGTCTTGGAAGGAAAGCTAATCAGGTAACAACTCCTGTTATAAACTTGTCTTCAATGTTTACTTGTGTTTCTCATGCAGTATGTTTTCTTTTCTGGCTTTTATCAAATTTTTTTTCATTTTACTACCTTACCAGGTCTATGTCATTGATTTTGGACTAGCAAAAAGATTTAGGGACTCAACGACAAATCGCCATATTCCTTACAGGTACATATCGTATAAGCAATTCCTTCTTAATATCTGATGGATTTTGAGATTCATTTTCAGCGATTATGATGGTGTTACTTGTGTGTTTTTCTGTGTCATGGAGGTGAAAATAAAACTAGTAATGCAAGTTTCATGTGAAAATAGAGGATTGGATCATTTATATGTTTCTTTTTGGTACATTTGAATATTAAGCGAACTATGAGGTCACAACTCTTTCCTTCTCATGACCGCTCCCATCCTTTCCAATAGGATTCAAACTTAAGATCTTCTGATAGAGATCCCAAGCATTAGCATTGGGCTGTCTATTTTGTACCTATCTACTAGATTATGGACTTGGCTTTTGTATTGCAAGGTGAGATAAAAAATTCTCTGTGGAAGTGATTACTACAACAAACAGAGAGAAAATGGTTGTCTAATATTTGCTGGCTGGTGTTCAAACTTGAAAGCGATGTCATCATCATTTCTGTAATAATGGTTGTTTTAACTTAGTGAAGGCCAAGCCTTAGTTTTTTGAAGTTGAATTCAGCCCTTTATGTCATTGATTTATTTTACCACAAATGATTTTATCTTTCTCTTTGTAATAAGATTTCACTGTCATCCCTCATTAATCTTTGATCCTCAAGTTCGTCATTTTATGAATATAGATAGGGCAATCACGCAATTCCTTTTGAGGTATTGCATTCATCTGATATAATTTACTTCCACTTAGAAAGCATCTCTGGGAACTCTTTTACCACTTTCTTGAAAGCAATTGAAGAAGATTCATATCCTCCAGAAATGGTTCATACTGTACATTATCCAGAGATTATTAATTCGGGTGTTTTTTATACTGGAAATAATCCATTTCATCTTTTCTGGGTGCTGTTATGTCAATGAACAACCGCAGCTATTTTTCTAATCTTTGTTTATGGCATGACTTTTTTAACCTTCATTTCTGTACCTTAATTGACTATATATCTTTCTTTACATTCTTTGACAAACTCAAAACAGAGAAAATAAAAACCTAACAGGGACTGCACGCTATGCAAGTTGCAATACTCATCTTGGAATTGGTAAGTTAAACTTAGAAATGTTTGTTAGCCTGTTTGGTACTGGATGGAACTTTGGAGCTTTACTCACTTTTTGATAATCTATTCAGAGCAAAGCCGTCGGGATGATTTGGAGTCTCTTGGCTACGTTCTTTTGTACTTTTTGAGAGGAAGGTATTCTCCTAAGTATTAATGCTGTCGCTGTAGTTGAAATGTCATTTACAATTATTGATGCTTAAGGAGAGATTTTTATGCACATTTTATTTCAATTACAATTAAGGAATGGGGAACATTTCAACTAGATGATATGATAACTTGGTCTTGACTATGTAATAATTGGTGTCGTCATTTAGCCTTCCATGGCAGGGTCTGAAAGCAGCAACAAAGAAGCAAAAATATGACAAAATATGTGAAAAGAAGTTATCAACTCCAATTGAGGTGTGTATTCAAATGTGTTTTGACTCAGAGGTTATATCCTGATTTGCAACAGGATGTATTTATTTTTCTTAGAAAATTGGCTTTTAGTATAGTTATAAGAATGGCTCTGCTCTCAAATTCCTCCTATCTTAATTGAGACATGGTCGCACAACTCATTTTAAGATAACAGCTACTTGAAATATATATGATGCTTAACCTTAACACGAGTATTTCAAGAGTGTTGCTAGCATGCTTATGTGCTTGGGATTATTACATCCTCCTCTGCCCCCTCTTTTCTATTAAACATATGATTGAATAAGTTAATTGGATGTTAAATCTGAACAATAATGGTTTTGTTTTTGAAAGGTCCTCTGCAAGTCACATCCTGTAGAGTTTGCATCCTACTTCCATTATTGCCACTCCTTAACATTTGATCAGCGACCTGATTATGGATTTCTGAAGCGGCTATTTCGGGACTTGTTTTCTCGGGAAGGTAATTAAATCGATTAAAGCTTAAAAGTTTTATTTCTCCATTCTTTTGGAAGAAATCCTATTTCGTTAAGCAGGCTGATAATTTTTATTCATTGTTACTTGCTTTTTTTTTTCCCTGTTTGGTCGGTCTTTGCTACCAAAGCATGATTACTTTCTTTCCCCTCTCCCCCCCCCCCCCCCCCCTAAGCTGAGATTATTGTCAAAAGTCAAAAAAGTTTCATATAAAAAGTTAAATCTTTTATGGTTTTACTGTGTAAATTCTTGTTTGGCTATGTTTACTTTTTCTAATTGGTTTTTTATTTGCCTTCTTCTTTTTCAAAAATATCTGGCAGGATATGAGCTTGATTACATTTTTGACTGGACCATTCTAAAATATCAGCAGACACTTGCAAAGAAACAAGCCCAATCGTCGGTTAGTGTTTTAAAACACAAAAGTTGTCTTTCTCTTCCTTTTCTTCTTTCTTTATTTAACTAGTTGTCTCTTATGAGTTACACAAAGACTTATATGCAATAAATTTAATTTGTGTTTCTGAGCTACAAGTTTTTGGTTTTTCTTATGTATGTATTTTTACTATATGATTTAGTTAATCACAGATGCATTAGTTAATCATCAGCAGGTACATGAATACATAATTTGCATTGTTTCTAGGTTGCTTGAATTTTGATTTATTTGTTTCACATGAGATTCTTAGGGCTTGCAGCCAGTTTCTGGAGTTACTAGTAGTCGAACTGTGGCTGTGGATCTGGATAAGCATAAAGGTAAGCTCCAGTATTTCCATTCTGCTTTATTGGTGGTTCGTTTTTACTCGCTGCAGGAAGTTGTGTATAAACTGCATGGTATAAATCTTGTGAACTGATAGTCTAATAATAATTAAATCTGCTACTTTAAATTGTGAGGAAAATTCTGTGCGTTGTTCGTGACATGTTCAGTGGATGTAATGATTTGATTCTGGTTGGTGGGTGAGGGAACATTATAACTCCCCAGTAAATGGAAGTCTATTGTGAAAAAATGTGAATTTCTATCACTTTATAAATTAATGCTTAAGCCAGCTACTTGAGAATTGGTTGGCAACCTTTGATTTTACCGAAGGAATAGCAAAATAGAAATGAGGGTATTTTTTTTCAATTTCAGGCGCCAATGGCAAATTGTATTCAGCTGAAGTTACAGAGTATAGAGGATCAAAGAATGCTGTTCGCCCTGATGTTCATATGCAGACCAGATCATCTCAGAAATTAGGCACTGATAATCCAATTGACAAACGTGTAAGTAATCTATTTCCTCCTATCTGATATTGGATATGCTTGAGTGCCTTGATTGCATATTCATTATTCAGGTGATACAACCTTGTCTTTGTATCTGAAGGCTGCTTTGCTCCTTACTGGCTGTGGCAATTATGTTTCAACTTTATCGTGCCCAGGAATGGTTTTTTTGCTGAACAATAGTGTGTAAAATTTTATATCTTTGCAGATTGTGACTGATACAACAATGCCATCTACTTCATCTGCTCTGCCCAGTTCCTTTGGAAGAAATGTTAAGAAACTAGAGGGTTTGAATGAAGCTTCAACCATTGGTCGCAGTTTTGGGAACAAAACTGGTGTCAGCACCTTGATGAGAATTTCTTCAGCAAAGTAATTGGTGTGTTTTTTTTTTTTTTTTTTTTTTTTCTCGTAATCTATATTCTATGCTTAAAATCTTGCAATACAATTCATGGATGCCAGCAAGCAATTGCTATAAACTGTGTTGTATTACTTAGGGTATCTGCCTTTTTTTTTTCCTCCCAGCTACACATTTGTTTGACAGAATCTGGATGGGATGTTGATATCATGAAGTTCAGAATGCTTGATTGCTTCAGAATCTCGATTTGCTCAATGCATCATTCACAAGGTGACCTCAAAATACGGACACATTGGATGGTGCTGTGTCCTAGCCCATTGCAGCTTGGTTTTTTTTTTTTTTTCTGCGTGCATGGATGGGGAAAGGGTTAAGCCCTGTTATAAGTTTGACTCCTTTGATGGATAATATGTTTGTGTTTCTTATAATCTTCTATTAATGGATCATAAAGGTTCCTTGGACGTTGTACAAGTATTTTGACTATGTATCTCATCTAATTCATGATTAAGTTTGCTTTTGTTCTTATTACTTCATATTTTTGGATTAAAGCTTTGGATTTTTACCTGGATCAGTTTGAATCTAGGTACCTGGGTCCTTCACTATATGAAAAAAACAGTACAGTACTCTAGTGTTACAGGTACCAAATTATCTTGTTAACAGTTGCCATTACTGCTCTATGGATGTTTTTGTGCTTGACCATTTATCTGTTTTCCTTTACCAGATTTTCTGTACTTATGGTTTGTTAGATGCCCATCTTCCAGTCAGTGTGTGGATTCCGGAATCCTCTAGTCCTTCCTGAGGTAATTAATGTACATCAAAGCTCTTTACATCTTTTTAAATGTTGGTTGTTGTCTAAAATTCTTCTTTTCATATTTTTGAGAGAGAGAGAGAGAGAGAGAGGGAAAAAAAAATGTTTTTCTTATTTGCAAATATTAGGGCCAGCTTAGAACCAGTTCTGATGTGTCTGTTTTGAAGGAGTGCATCTTGAAAACTGTTCTTGAAAGCTTTCACTAGAATAAGACTCACAAGTTAAAATCAAGGGTTAACAGATTCCACAAATACTGTGGAAGATTGATAGACTGGTAGATTCTTGCTCAGAGAGTCGATTCAAAAATCTCTTTTAGGTATTCTTTTGTGGGTTAATGCCACGTGCCTCTGATGCTTGCTTTTATTATGCTGTTACAGGGTTAAAGATGGTGTGAATGAGCCAAAGCTATGAAAGTAGACTCCAATGAGGCATAAGCTTCTGTTTCTTCTTTCTGATTGGCTTCATGAACTTGTATCCTTTTGATGTCAAGTGCAGCCGTGGGGTGAATCGACCGGCGTGATCTGTTCTTTTGGTGTATCCATTGCTCAATTGAAGCTCTCTTAGGCAGATTAGAGGTCACTGTTTCGGTATCGGCTGGTCCTTATAATTTTTATTTGGATGTATAAATTTAATGTTTCATTTGGTTATTTGCCTAAGTTATATTTTTATTCTAAGAAAAGAGCAATAATTGGTTAGGTAATGAAAGAAAAAAAAAATAAAGTTTAATAGCCAAAGAAAAACAAAAATAAAGTTTAATTCTTAGTATAATTGTTTCTCTTTTCTCGTTCAGAGTGAAATTTAAATATTTTCATATCATTTCATTTTATCTTATTTACGTTATTTAAAGACGGAAACTACTTTATGGAGAACACGAGTTTAATATTTTAGAGGAGAATATTGATGTCTGAATATCAAACTTTTAACCAAGGTATCAATTTCTTACATCAATTTGTCAACAAAGATAAGTATGCAACTTAGAAATTTAACAAATTGCATGTTAGCTTCAGCTAAACTTGAACAATAAAAGGTAATCGAGTATGATATTTGTCCCACTGGACCCAAATCTGTCATGGCTATCCTAAGTTTGAACCTTTAATAATTTAATATTTGAATGGCCTAACACCAATTATGTATGGAAAAATTAAAAAAAAAAAAAAGAGAAATTGCTTTGCCATCATTAGGTACCCAGGCTGTAGCCTTTGTGGATGCCAAGGTGAGTGTGAAATCTTAAAAATCTTGGATTGTTTTAATTTAATTATTGGAGGGGTGGGTTAATTCTAACACTTTGTTTGAAATTAAAAAAAAAAATAAATAAATAAATAAAAAAGAGAGAGAGAGCGGAGAGAAAGTAAAGGAGAGAGAACCAAATGGAGGGGTTACCAAATTGGAAGAGTGATGGATAGTATGTTGAGAAAATATGAAATGATTTTTTTATCTTATCGGTAACCGCTTTTGCCTTTGTGGCAATGCTATTTTTATTATTTATAATACATCTTGGTGTATCATTTATATTACCATTTAAAGTTTGAGAATGAGGATCTATCGTGAAATATTAGTACTTTAATATTTGCTGAAATGCTAGTTGAACGGTTTACAGGTATTGAAACAATTAATTTTATCGAATAAATTATCTTGCTAAATGTTTTTCATAAAATGTTATATTTAGGAGTAAAAATTATATCCACTAATTTTAAATTATTTATATTAAAATTTATTTAAAATTTTATATTTATAGTCGACTCAAATTTGATTAAAATTTCTTTAAAATAACCATATATCCATTTATATTTATGCTCTACTCATTAAAAATTTTATTCAATATATATCAGTAAGTAATCGTTTTAAATCTATTTAATTAGTAGAATTAGTATTAAAACACCCGCTCCGTTTCTGTCATTGTAGACTAATAATAACATACTGTAAAATATATAAAATATTTAGAAATGGCCATCCAAAATCCATGATTCAATTGTGCTATCGCTGCACGTTCATTTCATTGGTTTGGCTCCACTTAACCAAAGTTATGATTGTAATTTATTATTTCATACATCTTGAGATCATTCACTTAGAATTTTATATAATCAGGAGGTATAATTTCCTCGGATCATAGAGATTAAAGATTTTATTTCTTACGAGTAAAAATTTTCAAATTGATCCTTGACTTCCATTCCTGGAGAATTCGTTCCAATAAACTTTCTTATGAGTTTAAAATTGTGATCCAGCTGATAATCTTTGATCACATTTTCCCTCCCCATGGCCATGACTCTCTCACACGGTCCTAAACATAATGTAAATTTTTTACAGAAAATTTTCAAAAAAAAAAAAAAAAAAAAAATTACAAGTTAATGGAAGGTGGGACCTTTAGAAAGGATAAAGTGGTAGACATGATGAGCCTTCAAGTTATGATGAAAAGCATTTGCAGAGAGAGATTCTCTTGAATTCACAAATCTCTTATCATAACTCCCTTAATTAAATAATATTCAATTACCTATAATTAATTTTTTTTTTCACTTTCCTAAAACTACCGGACAAAGGTAATTATTGTTTTGTCAAATTTAATCACTCTCATGCAACGTAGGTAACCTAATTTTCATATGACATAAGGAACGCAACTTTAATTAACTTCTACTAATAGGATTTTAATATGTAATACAAGTTTTTAAGTTGGGTTTCACTTCAAATATAGATTTAGATTTCTAGGTTAAGTAATTTTTTTTTGTTTTTTTTAAGATTAATGTCTGTTTCAACACTCTTGAAAAGGGAAATTCAGATTGGAAATTGATTCCTGACATTGTTTCCCATTTTGAGTCCTAGCCTATACCTCAAATGCAGAAATTCTCCACCTTTCTTTCTTTCACTGGTTTGTTTTTTCTGGTTGCAATACAAATTACGAAAATATAATGCCAAAGGGTTTATTCTTTTTTTTTTATTATTTTTTTATTTTTGGCTTTTCCCTAGTCAAAAAGAAGTCTTGAGGGTTGAAGTCAAGGTGAAATGTGGAAAAATATGAGAAATGGTAAAAGATAAAAGAAGAAAAAAAGCTTCAAAGTGGTATACCTTAATTACTTTGCAACTCTTTTCTTTAGTAATTTTTTGTTTCATGTATATATTATTAGTACCAAGCAAACAGGGACTTACTTCCTCCAATTCACTCTAAAGAGTGATTTATTTTTTCTCATTAACAACTTATTAGATTATTCTTTTTGGTAATTAAAAGTATCGCTAACCTATTTAATTAGAACTAAATTGTGCTTACGGTGGATAAAATCTCAATGAGCATTCACTTCATCTATGAAAATCAGACTCTCAAACTCACTTAAGAGAGAATAGAGTCTAATCACTCATTCTAACTGTGAATACATTTATTTAGCTAAATTGAATCAACAAATTAATTATCTGAATTTATATATAAAAAGAAAAAAAAAATCTTTTCAGAGCTAATTTAATAAACTATATCACTTATTGGAGAAAAAATAAAATTGTCTGCTGTAGTTACTTAATTCAAAATCAACTTTGAGAATATAAGTCTAGGTTTCTTTTTAAATTAAATAATTACTTAATTGTTCTTTTCAACTTTGCAATTATCACTCTTTATTTCCTTTAAATTACTTCATTTCTCTTTTTTCTTTTCCAAAATTGAGATTATGTAATATTTTTTTAATCCTCAAGTAATTACCTTAATTGACACAACATAAAATAGAGGAAGTATTTAATTTCCTATGTTTCAAACCTTATTTTTTCCACTTCTTGACAAAGAATTATGACCGCGAGAGGTCCCATTTCCATGGATTCCTGTAGAAAATTCCTTTTGTATTACCATAACCTCGCAATCAAGAGAATTATTATTAATTTTAGAATAGAAAAGTCCCAATTTAAAATTGAAATTCCTTAATTTCATAACTTTTTAATTAATCATAGAATTTAAATCACTTCATTTTATTTTAAAACATTTTTTCAATCCGTAGGTTTCATTCTCCAAACAAATAAAATAATGAAATGTGGAACTTCATAAGTTTACAAATGCATATAATTTAAATTCTATGATATCACATCAAATTAATCAAAACCACCCTTGGAACATTTCTACATTAAAAATAGAAAGAGAAGAACCCTAGCAATGATGAACCCGCCGCTCGAGAAAAATTTGGTTTTAGCACTTTAAGTATTAAAACGAAAGGGTGGAGTTAAAAAGGGATACACCAGAAGTTGAGGACAAAGGTGAACTGCCCTTTAAAGAGGGCCCCTTTTCTGCATAGCATACACTATATATTTATATCTTTACTTTTTGTTCACTTTCATCTTCTCCAATAAAGAAACAAGCAATTCTGCTTCACTTCCCATGTTAAATATCAAACAGTGCTCACTTTCTTCAATAGCTTTCTTTCATAGCATGAGAAGTTGCAGCAAAGGCCAAACGGGTGCAGAAGAGTCTGAACCAAAAGGAAATAGCAGACTCAGAAGTAAGCTTCTTTTTTAGTTATTATAAAGCTATAAGCATTTTAGCTTAGAAAAAAAGAATGAAACAAAACAATAGTTAACTATGTTCTTTTCATGGGTTTTGTGTAATTCAGTGAGCTCTTCCAGCACTAGCAGCACAAAGAGCTTATCATGGAAGCTTGAAAATATTGATGAAAGTGTTCCTGCTCTTTGGCAACCACCTACAGTCTCTTCTTGTGATGCACCTGAAACTCCTACTGAGTCTATGGAGTTTCTTGCTAGGTCATGGAGTCTTTCTGCTATGGAGCTTTCTAAAGCTCTTTCTAATACTCATGTTGCTTCTGATCATAATGTTAAAAAGCCAAATTTGCATTCTGTTGAAGCTGAAGGGCAAGATGAAAATGCACAAGCTCGCAAAGAATCTGTAAGATATATACCTTTGGTGTTCAATGCTTAAAAAAAAAAAAAAAAAAAAAAAAAAAAAATCACATTTTGAATCCTACCATTAATTTGCTTTCATACTTACAGTTGCCGAGTGGCGCTAGTGGTAGCCCTCCAATATCTCCAAGAGACAGTGAAGAAATGAAGGTATTTTCTTCTTCTCTCTTTTCTGTTCCACTCTACTCCTTTCAAACAGACAAATAGTCAAACATGTGTTAATATTTGCAACAGCTTAAAGGAAATATTGTTATTTCTGTACTAAAAGAAACTTACACTGGATTAAAATAGCAAATTCTTGAAAATTAAACCTCAAGTCAATGTAAGGCTTTATATGGCCAACTCTTGCTATACTCGAGCCTGCCTCTTTCAGAACACAGGAATCAATCCAGAATAAATGGTCCTAACAGAATATTAATTCTGTCATCAATGCAGGAATTATTCTTACTTCATCAAGCACTCAATCCAGAATTTCTTTCCAATCAACAACTGCTCAAAACTGGGGTATCTTATTATTCAACATTTTCAAAATAATTAATAATATTAGTGTGATCCTCATTGACCTTACTATTGTGCAGCTTTACAAAAGCATAATTAAAGGGCGAACAATGGGAAGATGGTTGAAAGATCAAAAAGAGAGAAAAAAACAGGAGATCAGAACTCATAATGCGCAATTGCATGCAGCTGTATCTGTAGCAGGGGTTGCTGCTGCTGTTGCAGCACTTGCTGCCTCAAATGCCATGTCTGCAGAAATAGCAGCAGCCCGGCATAAGACACCTTCCAAAACATCAGCTGCAATGGCTTCAGCAGCAGCTCTGGTAGCATCTCACTGCATTGAGATTGCAGAGGAAATGGGCGCTGAACATGATCAAATCTTAACAGTTGTCAACTCTGCTGTTAATGCAAGGACTAGTGGAGATATCATGACCCTTACAGCTGGGGCAGCTACAGGTATCAGAAAACTTTTTTGATTGATTCTAAAATTCACTTGTTTTATGATTCATATGTTCAACCAATTCAATCTCAACAAAATTAAGAAGACAACTTGGCTAAATGCTGCTGATAGAAATTGTATGCATAGATATAAATTGTCCTTCTAGATAGAGTATTCACCCAGTCTGAAATTAAATTCAGGATTGAAAATACAGGACAAATGAATGCAATTAATCAATGATTTTCTTGAGATGTTTTCTATTACCAAATGATAGAGTGCTATCTAAATTTCTAAGAAATATGCATGAGCAGCCTTAAGAGGAGCTAACACTCTAAGAGCAAGGTTGCAAAAGGGGCATGGAAGTACAGCTTTTGCTTTGGCGGAGGAAAAGGGTGAAGAAGGCAAAGAATCTAACATCGTAACAGCTTTGAATTTTGTGACTAGAGGTGGAGAACTTCTCAAGCGTACAAGGAAAGGTACATATTTTATAAGGATTTGTATGCAGTGTTAAAACCAGTATGATATAATCCACAAAAGAGATGCAACTGGCACTGACTGTCATGTAATATTTTATGGCAGGAGCTCTACACTGGAAGCAAGTTTCCTTTAATGTGAATTCAAATTGGCAGGTAAAAAGAAAAGCAGGAGATATTTATACTACGTAACTAAACTGAGAAACTACAAGCAATTAATTCGAGCAATTCTCAAGTTTAAGAGGAAATAAAAAACCACCTTTAAGTGAGAAATTCTAAATAAAAACTATCGTCAAATGAGGAATACTTTCGGAGAGTTCGGCTACAAATAAAAAAGACACAATACCTCTATTTCTCTGTAATTTTTTTCCTCTTAAAGAGCATCTGCTAAAATTTGATTAAAAACAGGTGGTAGCCAAAATGAAAAGCAAGCACATGGCAGGAACATTCACAAAAAAGAAGAAGTGTAAGCAGTCTCAAACCCATAACCTTCTAGGTACCTTCCTCTCTTCCTGTTCACTGAGTCTAGCCATGCTGTTATTACAGGTGTAGTCTCTGGAGTATTCATTGACATCCCAGCATGGCCAGGAAGGGAGAAAGAAGACAGCAATGGACAAAGAGCTTACTTCGGGATAAAAACAGCTGAAAGAGTAATAGAGTTTGAATGCAGAAGTAAAGGTGAAAAACAGATGTGGACTGAGGGGATTCAGCATATACTGAATTGCCATGGTAATATAAAACCTGAGTCATACTTTGATTGCTGCAAAAACTAGCCTTCGACTTTTGTAAAGTGATTAACAACAAGAAATGTATATTTCTGAGACTTCATTGGCAAGTAATAGTATCAAGCAAAATGTAAATGCACTTATAACAATTGTTACAGTCATATACAGAGCCGCAGGAAGGGTGGGGATCTACTAAATGAGGTTGGCATGGCATAAACCAGCATGTGCTATTTCTCATGAGAAAACAGATATTTCAAACAACACAGCATTCCACAACAAAATTGTTTAATAGATTCAGTCAAGCAGCTACCATGATACTCTGATCACTCCAGTTCCCTGAGAAAATCAACATTATCAACAAAGACCTGCAAGGAGGGATGAAAGGAAGTTACGTGGATAACAATCATCCAAGTGAAAAATAATAAGAAAGGAAACCTCTAAGTATCTATTTTAAGTTTGTTGCTTCATTTTAAATCTACCATGTACAATGAAATAATCTACAATGGATAACTGATATTGAGATAGGTACAAGTTTGATCTGTTGGTTTAAATCAAGCATCATTGGCCATTATGGAAATTAAGATGTTCCGAAAAAAATGTCATGCTCCACGATATTTGTGAGGAACCAATGCACTTTTGTTGCTCTTTCAATGCCAAACTCAGAACTGATATCTAGACTTCCATGCAAAGCTTAACCACATAAAGCTTTTTAAACCTGTTCTTGGTTTATAAGACAGTATGATTGATGCTCACCCTATAGGTGCCTTTTTCTCCTAAATTTGCTGACTACCTATTTCAAGTTTCAGTTGTCCGGAAACCACATAGTCTAGAGGACATTTGAAATGGTTATAAAAGAAAAATAAAAGCAAACCATATGTCAGCAGCAATGCTTGTAAAAAACCCAACAGGAAGAAGATTCTGAAAGTTCAAGATAAAACTCCAAATTAAAAGACCATACTGATTTCCATCCGTCAGGGTCCAAGCATGCAGTGATCTTGGTATTGATCCCTGGTAGAGGTCCAGGTTCAAGAATGACGTTTCCTCCACATAGTTTAATAGCTTCTGCACTCTTATAGACGTCATTCGTGCCTATTGCTATCTGATAAAAATACGAAGTTATGAACATTCAGTAGAATAACACAGAAAAATCCTGATAAGGAGACACCAGTATTGTAAGTAGCACATGCATTGTAGGCAAAACTTAACATAGATGCTATACAGGCTAAATTATTGAACTAGGTAACAAGGTAAAGAATTCACCTGTGCATAACCATTTCCTTTGTCATATTCTGTGATTCCATAGTTATATGTCAGTTCCAGCACAGCATTCTTATCTTCTGGACCATACCCCATAAAACCTACTGTATACTGAAAAGTTATAATGACAAATTTTTATTAGGATAGTGTCTGATATACCTACCAATAAACATAAGGACAGGGAGAAAAGCTTTAGTAGAGAATAATTGGCTACAACTGGTGATGATGAATCAATGCTAAAATTAATGAAAACCATGAAATTTTGGAGAGAAAAGCAGTTAACTTCATAACATGGACAAGTTATTACAGACACAAAGGAAAAAAACAATCAGGTAAAAATTGAAAAAGAATTCATGTAACTTGTTGTTGCCAGGAAGGTGTAAAATTACCTTTGATTCTGGGTTATCCCTTTTGCGGAGGAGTTGCATGCCAAAGGCCTTCAAATTCAGGAAAGACTAGCATCAGAACTCGATGTAGTTTTATATTGATGATACCGTCTCTGATTTTAAACAATCTAGCAGCTTGAGACAGCATGCGTTACAGCTTACCTTCTTGTAGAAATTAATGGAGCGATCAAGATCACCCACCCTGAGCATCACTTGGCACATTGGCTCAGGTGTAGGCCCTCTCTGCAAAAGCTCAAATTTATAACCATCTGGATCTTCAACAAAAGCAGTTATTGTACTTCCACCTTTAACAATTCCAGGTTCTTGAGTAACTCTGCCCCCCTTTGCCTTCACAAGATTTACTGTCTTGGCAACCTAAGTTGACAAGGACAAGTGCAAACATAGCCATATATAATTAAGCTTAACCATAAAAGGTTTCAATGAGGTGCAATGCTAAATGTAGCTGAATAGAGAAACCCTGGATGCATATCTATTCTTCTAACATTTCTGAAGATCAAACTCTCTCAACTACTCAAAGCGAGAAAAGACATGTAAAATGTCCAGTTCAAAATGTAAATAACTTAAGGAAGCAATCATTTAAGCTTCTGTAATTCTATCTAGTCCCTTTTTGAAAATTTTTCAAATTAGATTAAACGCTTTGCCACATGCAATGCACAGCCATTTTCAATATTATCAATTGTAATTAAAAGCTTCAAGAAAGAAGCACTTACATCCTCTACTGCAATGCCAAAATGGCCAAATCCATTTCCGATGTTATACTTGTCAACTCCATAATCTGCATAGATTACAAAATTAAGACCCCAATAGAAAAAAAAAAAAAAAAATTCCAAAATCTTGAGCGAAGACCACAAAATATACTAGTACATGAACAACTACTATGCCATTGAATACTTGATATGAACAAATAGAGGAGGGATAACAACTTACTATAAGTAAGTTCAACAGTAAAATTGGAATCTTCAGGACCATATCCAAGAAAAGCATTTGTATATCTTTCCTCTGGAATGTCACGTTTTCTTAACAACTTCATCCCCAAGCATTCTGTGTAAAATCTGTTCATTTCTGAAGGCTTACAGACCCAATATTGCTGGAGTAAAAGTACGAATTGTGGACATATGAAGAAGTAAATAGGCATACTTTATTGTCTTTTCCAAATCACCAACACGGTAAACAACATGCAGCATTCTTCTTTTGTCATTGTTAACCCACTCCAATGCATTTTGATCAGCAATTGCAGTGCTCACCTGCGTCATTTTCGGAGATGCGCTAGACTCCATCACATTTCCATCCCCTCTTAACAATTTAGACGTTCTTACACCCAACAAATGAGACTCGGGGATAGCTGGATAACCAATCAAAGTCTATTAGCGGAGAAGAAAATCAACTTCAAACGAGTATGTATAGCAAGATAGATTTACAGTCTCAAGTCATCAAAAACAAAAACGAATACAAGATTACAAGAGAACCCAACAAATTGTCCAAGATTTATAAGAATTCATATCCAATATATATATATAGTTTTCTTTTCTCTTAATAACTCTATCAGAAG
This sequence comes from Jatropha curcas, assembly GCF_041381405.1. NCBI lineage: Eukaryota > Viridiplantae > Streptophyta > Magnoliopsida > Malpighiales > Euphorbiaceae > Jatropha > Jatropha curcas. The sequence goes on along the minus strand of NC_143158.1, from coordinate 4,642,743 downwards.
CATAATAGGGCTCACCCGAAATTCTAATTTATTTGAAATTTTAGTGTATAACTCTCTTAATTAACTCCATCGCATTGTAGAGTTCTATAAACTCCAATAAACATATTCTGTTTGTTGGCATTACCCATAAAAGCCATGTAAACAAAAGATGGAAGCATTCTTCGATAAGCCATTAGTTAGAAAACCCACCAAGAACAAAACTCAAGTTTAGTTGAACTGAACATAACTGTATAAAAGCCAAACAAGTACATAAAAATCAAGACATATCATATTCTACATTTCTCTCTCTTGGTTTTATCAGCATCAAACCGTCTAACTTTAACATATGGATCATTTACAAAGGGCAAATACTTACCAGCACCGAGTTGAAAGAGAGCAAGTCTTCGAGAAGGATTGCCATCGCTCCAGTTACTGCTGCTTCCATTCTGCAGAGAAGATAGCTTCAAAGAGTTTGAGTTAAAAGGAGATATATTCTTTTGCGTCGAGAGACAGAGAGGAGAGAAAGAAGATGAAGAAGAAGAAGATGGCAGTGGCAGCAGTGCTAGCATTTTTCGTGCTCTTTCTCCCTCTGTATGGTCGCGCTGTGCGTCCCTTGTTCGTTTACCCCCGCCATGTTATCTACTTGCAGATTGAAATAGATACAAAAGGAAGTCCCACTTGGCCCATTTTCCTTTCTTTACCAGCCTGGTCTGGCCCAAAATCTAAGCATGGGTCATTGGGGCAAGTCCATCTCATTACTCATTATTATTATTATTATTATTATTATTATTATCACTACTTAAACTGTAGAAATGAATGTATTTGCAGCCTGTACTGACATCGATAATTTATAATGTCCAACTGACAAAAAAAAAAAAAAAAAGATGATAATTTAAATTAACACCAGATCACCTGTATAGAGAGACATGATTTTGGCATCACACGTGCTTTGGTTGGGATATTGTTATTTTATTTTTTTACTTTGTTTTATATACATTAGAGGTTCAATAAACCAGAAAGGTAATTTTTACCGTGGAAATAACTTGAACTCCAAAACTCTCACTTTTTAGATTTTTTACAAAAAATAAAAAGACCAATTAAATAACAGCTGGTGCCTGATTGGCATATAGTTGTTTTATTATCCTCCATGTCAAATGCATAATTAGTCAAACAATGTTGTTTTAGTAAATATGGTTTCATGTAAAATCAATAAATAATTTTTAATACATAATAAAAACATGAAGCTGACTTTCGTTAAATATGATTAATTATACTTAATTAATATAAGGTAATATAAACAATTCTTAGTTTTGTCCCCGTCAATTATATATATCCTTCCATTGACCCAAATATAGAACATCAAAGCAATTTTTTGGTTCCAGTTAATTACATTTTTTGTTTTTATATGTATAATTATTGCTTTGCCATTGTGCAAGAATATTATTTTCATTGGAATAGCCTTTTGACTTACTGTAGAGCATCTGTACTATTTAATTTTTGTATAGATTCTGAAAATTATTGATATGACATGGGACCAGCATGTGAAGTCATTATGAGCAAAAACACAGAAAATTGTTTCAGATTTAGATTATTAATTAGTAATTAGTAATTGAATGGTTCTAGCTAGAGATATTAATCCCAATTAGTAATTAGATGGGATGTAAATTAACAGCTGTAAATGTGACAAAGTTGAATATTTACTATTTAAGGGTAAAATATATAAGCTATGAAGATGGTGTTGAAAATGGAAATGATGAAAAGACAACACATTATCTATGCATATGCTCACTATTAGAAATCAGAAAATGACATTTTGTATTATTAGAACTTTTGACGGTCGAGAGTTTATTATAAATAGTACCTTTTTTATTTCAATTATATTTAAGTTTATGTCATATTGAATCGGTTGACCAGCAATAGAACCGATTGATCCACACACAGACCTGATGATCCGAATTGATTTTTTATATATAATTATTTGTAACCATTTTATTATATTATAATTATTTTAAATAATATTTATTTGATTAATTAATATTATTAATATTTTATGACCCATCGATTCAAGCATCAACCCACTGATTAAACCAGTGGCCTATTCATCTGATTTTTTAGCCGGATTGGGTTTAATAACACTGGTTTATGTTGTGGTTCACCAATTAACTATTAATGAATCATTCTCAAGGACCCAGGATTCTGTCTTTTTATGTTTAGTGGTGGATGAAAAATGATGAACCATAAGCTTTTTGAATGTAAAAGTATAATCATAATAAACTTAGTAGGGTCACATTGACATAATTAATTGTAGAAAATGGAAATTGAAATCATTGGAAAATGAAAGCCAACAAATATTCATGCACTTAAGGTTCTTGTCAATTTAGGTTTACATCATATTATCTATGTTGATTAAAAATAAAAATTAAAAAAATTATACTAATTATGTTGAAGTTGTTAATTTTGGCATATTTCACACTTTGTTTTGGTTTATTGTGGGGTAAAATAGGTTAATATTTTTAGTATTATTATTTTAATTTTAATCGAGGTTTAAATTTATATCAGTCGGTCTTGAAGACGATTTTAATACCGATAAGTTAAATAGATTAATATTAAAACTTATTTGAATATTACCTAAAATTTAAGTTCACTTCAAAAATTTTCTCTTTGTTGTTTCACAGGAATTTCTTGGAAAAATATAATAAATGGAGGGATTCTCTAATTTCATAACTTTGATTTATTAATTATTAGTTTAAATATGAAATCAAGTGCCTTATAGAATTTATTTGGTGGGTCTAGTGACCATTTGACATTATTAATTAGTATGTTAGAAGGTAAAGTGGATGGTGATTGGCACCAAGCTAGACACTTGAAATGAAGGACAAATGGAGCTTTGTCCTTTAAGTATTTTAACCATTAACAATAACTTTCATAATGTAAAGACACAATAATTTAGTCAACGACTAGTGGGTTTCCAGGTAATTCTGCTAACAAAATAAAACAAACGTGCATGATTGCGTGCCATGGATCCCATGTATCACTCACAAATCACAATAAATAATTTTTTATTTTCCAATATGGTGTGAATAGTTGTTTTGTTGCAAATACGGTGTTGATCTGGTTGGTCTTTTCATTTATGTAAGGAGTGAATTTACAAAGTAATAAATTCGAATCTTCTTAATCACAGTTATTTTTTACTAATTTGATGAATCAAATAAAATTAACTTCTATTACGTTAACTCTGCCCATCAAATCTCCCGATGAATAAAAAAATATCATATTTCTTTTCTGAGTTCATAAATTAGTAGATCATTTATATAGAGTCTATGACAGGAGTTCGAGAACTCACGAATGCCCTTCGTATTAATATTTTTAGAATTTTAATGACCACTTGAGGGTTTAAAAATCAAATTAATTCCTTTATCTTTAACGAGTAAAAAAAAAAAACACAGTAAGCCAGTGCTTATATATATCGTCATTGTCCTTTCTCTCAGCAAAACCAAACCTTTCTTTACCAGTAAAGTTTGATATATAGAGAGATGGCGAAGATCGCCTTAGGATCTAGGCGGGAGGCCACCCAGCCCGACTGCATCAAAGCCCTTATCGTCGAGTTTATTACAACCTTCCTCTTTGTCTTTGCCGGAGTTGGATCAGCCATGGCTGCTGGTCTGTACATATTACATTTTCAAAGCTTTGATCTTTTGTTAAAAAGATTACATATTTGATGTCTAATTTATTTGCATGTTTGATTGCGAAGAACAGATAAACTAGTGGGAGGTCCTCTAGTGGGCTTGTTTTTTGTGGCTGTGGCCCATGCACTTGTTGTGGCCGTCATGATATCGGCCGGCCACATCTCCGGCGGCCATCTCAACCCAGCAGTTACTCTTGGCCTCCTTTTTGGCGGTCACATCACCCTCGTCCGATCTATTCTTTACTGGATTGACCAATTATTAGCATCTTCAGCTGCTTGTCTCCTTCTCAACTACCTCACAGGAGGCTTAGTGAGTTCTTAGTACCATAATTAATACACACACACACAACCATACATAAACGTAGCCCTTTGCATTTATAATGAATTCATAATTATGAATTGTATTTGTAAGTGCAAGTCTTTTTAAAAAAATTGCTGCACTGTAAAGTTTACCTTGTATTATAATATTTTTTCATTTTTAAAAAAGTCATTCTTTCTCTCTACAATGCAGGCCACTCCGGTACATACACTAGCAAGTGGGGTAGGGTACCTTCAAGGTGTGGTATGGGAGATTATATTGACATTTTCCTTGCTGTTCACTGTCTATGCCACTATTGTGGACCCCAAGAAGGGTGCCATTGATGGGCTGGGCCCAACACTGACTGGGTTCGTAGTTGGGGCTAATATCTTAGCTGGTGGAGCATTTTCTGGAGCATCCATGAACCCAGCCCGATCATTTGGGCCAGCTTTGGTGAGCTGGGACTGGACTGACCACTGGGTTTACTGGGTTGGACCCCTTATTGGTGGTGGGCTTGCTGGGTTCATCTATGAAAATTTCTTCATCATAAGATCTCATATTCCAATCCCAATCGTTGAAGAAAATTACTGAAGTACTAGCATCGTCTTGCACTTGTTGCCCACCAACTCTTTTTCAATCTATTACATCCTTGTGTATCCGTTTGACATGTCATATGTTTTTGACATTTTGTTAGATGTACTTAGTGTGTTTAGTTTGATAAATTATATGTATTAATCAATAATTTTGAATGTTATGTCTTATTAGATTTTCCATTTTTATATTTTGGCTTTTACTCGCTAATTTTTCAATTGTTTTGATCAAATCAAATTAAATTTACCTCACTGAACCTGTCAAAATATTATGTACTGAAGGAAATCTACTCTCTATTTTAAGGTGGAGGGATCGTGGTTCGATTCAAAGGATTTATACAAATTAAAATAAACCAAACGTATAGATGCAGAATAGTTTGGTTTGGTTGAATTAACTTTTTGGTGTATAAAATAATGTAGAAATATAAATAAAGATAAACACCCAAATAGAGAAACACCACAGCTAAGCAGTGGTTGGGAGGGTATTTATGTAAATCATGTAATTGCATGGACCAGCTCATCTGAAAAAGATGGTACCAAAGTTATGGGCTGTTCGAAAGCCGGATTAAAGATTTCTACTTTACATCTGGACATGTTTATATACATACAGAACATTGTACATTAGTTATTGTAGTAGTTGGACCATAGGGTTTCGAATGAAAGCTAAAATGAAAACGACAAGACAACCTTTAATTCGTTTTGGTATCACTCTAACCTAATGGAATAACTGCACTCAACTAGCATCTTTAGTGTCTTGTCCTTTCTTTTCTTTTATGTTTCCCTCTTTGCCTGCTAATTCTCATACGTGGAAGTAAAAAAAAAAAGACACATATGTATATTTTTTTGGTATGATAAAGGAGATTTAATCCCTTCGGGGTTTTTAGCGATTGAGGTGCTTTTCGTCCAATATAAAAGTATGAACGGAAAATATTGGATTTCTAAAATGCTTATGTTAAATTTATGAATTGACAAAAATATCATTGAGAATTTTAATTTTATTAGTTGAAAAATAAATGTAGTTTAATTTTGATTAATTATGGTAATTTTTTATTTGAATTTAAATTCTATTAGGAAGTTTAATTTAACTGAATTTTAAATTCTATTAAGAAAATTTTATTAGGAAATTTAATCTAATTTGCATAAGAAAAATAATTTTTTATTAAAATATTGAATTGTTATTCTTATTAAAATTATAAAAATGGTTAATATATTGGAGGGAGGCCATGAGTGACACATTGCATTTACATATTGTAAGCCTGTAAATAAGTTTTTAAAGATGATATAAAAATGATAAGTTACAATATTAAATCAACTTATAAGTTATTAACGTTATATTCAATTTTTATTTTTTATTATTATAGAAGTATATAAGTTTTTATGAATTAATATATTTATTAGTTATATTAATAATATATTTATTAATTATATTAATTTTCTATTTGAATTTAAATCCTATTATAAAGTTTGATCTAATTCTAAATAGAAAATTGTTCCCATTTTAATTAGGATGGTGTACTATCATGCCCATATATATATATATATATATAAGAATTTATTCATTTGAATTATTGAACTTTCAATCACGTTTTCTGTTTTCGGTAAGTATAATTTCATTGCATTAATTGATTTTTAGTTTTTATTATTAGAATAATATGGTGCGTTAACCATAGTGGATATTGTCTGCTCTATCTCAAGTAGAATATATATATATATATATATATATATATATATATATATATATATAAAAGGAGAAAAAAATGGTGGAAGTGATGAGAAATAAAGAATTCCAATAAAATTTTAAAAGTTCAATATGATTCTATTATTAGAGAGATCGAAGTTTAATTATCTTTAGGAGATTGAAATTTAGTATTATTATTACTGTATTTGTTTCTTTTTATATATAAATAACATGTTTATTTATTTTTCTCAAAGCATGATTAAGTTTGTTTATTTCATAAAAATTAAGTGTTTTTATTTCATAAAAATTATATTTTCGATAATAAAAATCTAAATTTAATTATTTTTTTAATAGATAGTTGTTTGTAGAAATTCAAAATTTAGAAGTTATATACGATAGCTTAATCGATATTATGGAGCATCAGACTATTGTAGGACTTACGATTAATCCTATAGTGATTTGTAAGACAACAATATCTGCAGAAAATATAAAAAAGATATTGTTTGTCGATTTTAAGGTAAATATTTTATTTAATTATTAATTAGAAACAGTGAATATGTGCTTTGTAAATATTTTTAATAATTTATTATTATGATAACTAAAAATTAATATTTAATAAATCATATTATTTTAGCGAAATAGAAATATTAATAACAAATAAAATTAGTAAATAAAGCAAGAATAATGAATCGAAATAGAAAAACAACAGAAAATATTTTTAACTCAATTGGTAGAAAATTGTATAAATTATTTTATATTAATTTAAATTACTAAAAAAATTAAAAAAAGTACAACTAAAACTATTAACAAAATAATAAAATGGTTAAATAATAAATACTAAATCAATATTTATGACTAACTTAACTATATTATCTAACTCTTATAACAAACAATTCTATGAATAAAAAAATAATTCAATTAAAATAATTAAAAAATCGATACTTATTATTTAATTGTATTGTTATATTTCTAATAGCAAAACATAAGATATGCGAAGAATCTTAATATGAATTATAATATAACTCAATTAGAATCTTATTAAAATGCGAATTCATTATAGATTACCAATATAATATTTAATTCCTAAAGAAAAATCACCATAAAAATTTTTTTTCTTTGACTATAGAGTTTATTATTATTTTATGTTAAAAATTTTCTTCTCATCATTTTGCTTCTTTTAAGGGTATTATTTTACTTGAATTATTATTATTTTTATTTTTAATATTGTTTCAATTATAAAGTTTTATTTTTTTATTTAATTTTGATTTTTTTTCACAATATTTGTTCATTTTGTCTACATACATTTATATTATAGTATTTACAGTAAAATATTAAATAAAAAACCTAATTAATATATTATTCTTTTACTCAATAATTTATTATTATTATTATTAAAAAACCAATCAAACATATTTTTTTTTAAAAAAGATAAACCTACTGCGGTTGAACTCAGAGCAGAATTAGACGGTACTGATAATAAGTTACCAAAATAATGGTGGTTTAAAAAAAAAAAAAAAACACCTAATGGTAAAATCAAGTATAATATACAAGAAATAATTTGGAGTTTCCCATTGGATTTGTAAAAGAAAAAATTGCAAATTCTTGAAACGACAAAAGATCAATCAAACAAAAAAAACATTATCTTTTATTCATCAATTAATTTATTTATTTTTATTATCTATTGAAAGGGATTTTGCTCCGCGTTTCTTCTCTACCCATGAAGGAGATAGAACAGGACTCATCTCATATTCCATGATCGCCTTTGTCTTTGAATCAGTTTCTACTGTATTGTAATCCAAGCAAATTCTCTCTTCAGGCATAACCTTAACTCTCCATATCTTGAAGTTATGATCCAGACTTGCACTATATACTAAAAATCCCATCACAACCTTGTCGATTTCCAAACAAACAGTCAAGGATCTAACTGGACCTCTATGCCCTTCTAACACTGCTAGACATTCATGAAAATAACTTCCTTCTTCTCTCCGCCATACTCGAATTGTTGTGTCCTCTGATCCACTAAATATCAACTTCTCAGAAGCCGCTAGACAAAGAACTGCAAATCGATGTCCTTGCAAAAAACCACCATGATTAAACCGGCCAGAAAATCTCTCTTTCTCCCAAAAATTTATCATACCATCAGAAGATCCTGAATAAAGAAAGCAATTACTGAATGTTGAACTTATCGCCAAGGCGTTAACAGGCGATCGCTGGAATTTTAATATCATAGTGAGGGTATGAGAATTTTCTCCATACACTCTCCTCCATATTTTAACTGACCCGTCTAAAGAGCATGTAAAAACATACCCATCGTCTTGATTCACCAGTATTGCATTTACATAATCTTCATGAGCTAAAAATGAGTCTACACATTTTTTATCTGAAACCCTCCAAACTTTAACTGTTTTATCATACGAACCAGTATATAAAAGCCCCTCTGCATGATAATAAGCCATGCAAGAAACACAATCTTTATGTTGATGTGTGTCTGAACTAGAGAAACGAAGAAACAAACTTCTTTTGGGTAATGACGATATTTTTCTTCCTTTAAAATTCTCTGAAAGTGTGAAATTCCAAATTCGAATCCTACCATCTTTATGAGCAGAGAAAAGCACATTATCGTGAACTAAAACTGCACGAACTTGACCAGAACTAGCCTTTAAATATCCCCGTTCGAGGCAATCCGGTTGCCTCCATGCACGTATACGCTTACTTTCAGAGCCAGTGAAAACAACTCCTTTTGAGACAGAAATGGAGAAAATGTTGCCGTCGTTGCGATGAAGAGAAGCTATACAATGGTAGAGAAGGGAAGGAGAAGGGCTTCGGAGAGGAGAAAGTGTCCATGGCGATCCAGGACTCGTTGGAGGGATTAGAGTAAGCTCGTTAGTGTTAGAAGGTCTTGGAGGGGTAAATTGGAGTTCTTGATCAGTCATTTCTTGAGCTTGATGGGTTCTTATCCCAGGGAGAGTTGTAAGGGATTGCATTACATTTCCTTCTTGTGTAGACATGAAGTTATGCAGAGTTTTCTTATGGCCATAGAACTCCATGGCATCTGTGTAACGAGAGACAACGCGTCGTGGTGGATGATATATAACTGAAAAAAACTTGACTGGACTGGATCCATGGCCCCACTTTCGATTTTAACTGGTATAAAAGAATCGGAAGAATATGAAGCTTTTATTATTGAAAAAACCGTTGAACCAACCATATGTACGAATATATTAAGAGTGATTTTTTTTTTTCCTCAATCAAATCAAGAATGATTATATTGAATCCACATAAAAATCAAAATAACACTGCATGTTTTTTATTTATGATAATCACAATAATACTACTATAAGCACATGGTTTTGATCAATAAATATATTACCAGTCTATTAAATTATTTTGAAATAAATAAGATTAGAAAAAAAAAAATGATAAATAGTGCTCAAGAAAAAAAGCAATTTGGCACACATTTAGTTGATTGAGTGGTTGAATAGGGTGACACCTGGCCATCATCAGACCAAAGATGAGGGACCGACATTGAAACAAGCACTGTCCTGCACAGTGGCTAATTAACCCAGTAACCTACTGATAGGCGCTGGAAGACACATCACCATGCAATGTGTATTGGACCATCTGATTCTGAACCCTCACTAGCATATAGTTCCAACAAAGGGAGCAAGGCCCCTTTCGTGTCTTTGTTTTGTGATACTGTCACGTCTATTCTCGTTCTAAAACGCTTATCTAAATTTAATCCATATTCTCGTTTATGGATCAAATTAATAAAATTTAATATTTTTAAAAAAATATTTCGATTTTTTTTCTTCAAGTGTATAATCAGAAATACTTTCAATTCAATAAAAATATTGAATTTTATTAATTTGGTCCATAAGTGAGAACATAAATCAAGTCTAGGTAAGTTTTTTCCATTATCGTTAGCTCTTAGAAATTTGGCCCATGCGCGGGAAAGGGGCAGATAGGGGTGTGCAACCGGTGGCTCAGTCTTCCGAAACAAAAAAAAACCGAACTTCACTTGATTTCTTAAACTGAAGCCGAAATGAAATTTATTTGGAATCCAACTAAACTTTTCAATTCGGTCTAGGTTGGTTCAGTTAATTCCAGTAGGTTTGGTCTAAAATCACATAAATTCCAGTAGGTTTTGGTATAAAATCACATATATTGAATAATTGAACTAAACATCGAGACCGAAAATATTTAAAATTTCAAACTAAACCGCATTGATATTCAAATAATTGAACCTAAAAACCAAACTTAATTAATCAGATCGATTTTTCCATATGGAAGTAATTCTCACGTCTTAACCAAACTTCCTCCCCCTTAGACAAGGCAAATGGAAGTTATTCTCACATGTTGTTTCTTCATTTCCTCAGTACTCATTTACTTAATATATTTTTTTATTTAACCATCTGGTGTTTAAAATCCAATTTTACAATTAATTCAAATTCGCATTAGGAAGATCTAAAAAGGAAAGCAAAATGTCATCTTTCGAGTATTTAAAGAGATTTTGTATCTAGGATTCCAATTTAAAACTTGTTATTAAAGAAGAAAGCACTCATGCATTTAAACTTATCCCTCAGGAGTTCCTTACTCACTTACTAACTTAACACTATTTAATTATAAATTTTAATTGGTTATAATATTATATCTTGTATACTTTTATTCTTAATGACATAAAGAAACTAATTAAAAAATGAATAGAAAATAGATTTTAGTTTAGGGAAGAATCTTTATAAAGTTAAGAGTTTTAACTCGTATGAAAAAGATATGAAAAATACTTTCAAGTGGTAGCCAAGCATTAAATTGAAGAAGGAAAATAATAAACAAGGGAGGACATATTGGTACCGGTTGGTTATATCAATTAGTAGAGAATTAAAAATGTGCACTCTTCCATTGGCTCGACATAACTATAAGATGGATAGTTGTTTGGTTGCTGTGGTACTGTCATCTACTGTTCAAAAAACAGTTGGGTATATTTGATGATGATGAAGAAACAATACTAATTGGACTTTAGTTTTGGTCGTTTTAGTCTTTTTATCATGATTAGGTGAAAGCCTGCACGTTACACGGATTGCCTTTTTACTTTATTATTATACATTGTATTTGAAGTTACTTTTTTACTGTACATATAAAAAAAATATTTCTAAAAAAATAACTTGCAACTTCAGATAAATGAAGAAGTAAATAAATAAATAAATAAATATATATATATATATATATAAAAACTAAAATAGGGTAAATACATAAATACAAAAGTCTTAGACAATAAGTATTAGTTAAGTTATTTTTGTGGAATTATAAATTTGAAAAACATATAAAAAAATTCATCTATAATGATGATAATAATAAATATATAATTATTATAAATAAATGGATGCAAAAAATTAAACTATTCATGTGACATCCTACCGAGTCGAGTCTTAGTACTGAGTCGAGTCTTTTCATAAAGTCGAGTTGAGTCGGGCCAAGCCAAACCCGGTTGGGGTAGAATGGGATTACAAGTGGACTTACTTGATTGAGAGAGAAAGATCAAAGTATGTGGGTGAGGATTTATTTGCATTAAAAGATCAAGCTTGGGTATTAAGTTATAGCCTTTTTCCACTTGAGGTACTATTTAGTAAGTTTCACATCATTTGTCTTGATATTTTGATGGTCTACCCGTGCTAATCATTTTCACTTTCCCATTTTCATCTTTATCTTCATCTTCTTCATCTCCTTCCTTTCTCCATCCATTTTCATGGTAGTTTAAGGCAACCTCAATTTTCTCCAAGTAAGTAGAATACCTTGAAGCTTTATGTTATTCAACCTCTAATTGAGCTATATTGTAGATAAGTTATAAGAATTTTGATGTGTATAGGAGAAGGGAGTTCAAAGATTGTAGAAAAAAGAAGCTAAAGAAAAGCTCAAGCTTTTTGGAGTAAAGGTTTGATATCTCTTTTCATTTACCATTTTCTTTGCATGAGAATTTGTGTGGTGTGTTGATAATGAGACAATATATTGCTTCATGTTGAGTGGGAGGACTGGTAATGGTGAGAAAACAGGGGAGAAACAGGGAAGGAAGTGAATAAATGAAGTAAATATTGAGTTTATGTTGAAACAGGATTTGCTGGAAATTTTACCAGTGACTTCATCTTGATTTTGACCTCATTTAATGATGGAATTAGGAAGTGTTATAGAAGAGTTATTTGTTCCTCTATGTGTTAGCTTTACATGGGTTTTTGAATCATCCAAATCGGAGTTGTATATTGAGAGATATGACCAAAAGAGTACAGACTATGCAGGCTGGAAAACGCGACGCGCGCGCGCGAATTGCATGAAGAGCTCGCGACTTGTGCCTTAAACACACTGACTCTCATTTTGCACTGTACGCGATCGCGACTTTCATTTGCGCGCTCGCGACTTTCACCTGAAACTCTCTGACTCTCATTTGGTGCTTTACGCGCTCGCGACTTTGCACTGCGCGCTCGCGACTTGTGCCCGATAACACATACGCGCTCGCGACTTTGCACTGCGCGCTCGCGACTTGTGCCCGATAACACACTGACTCTCATTTTGCACTCTCGCGCTCGCGACTTTGCAAGGCGCGCTCGCGACTTGTGTTTTCATGCACTTTTGGACTTCTTTTTCTATGCAATTAGATTCCTATGCTCAACTTGTATGCCTCCAATCATTTTACTACAAAATACAACATTAGAACATGTATTAAAACAACATGCAAGCATGCAAATGATGTGAAATCAAATAAACATTATGATTTATGAAGTTATGAACTATGAAAATGATGTTGTGTTATATTATTGACATACCAACATTAGGCTCCATTGAAGTTAGGTAGAAACCACTTAGATAAGGCTATGTCGCGACATAGGATAGCAGATCTGCACCCCATACAGTTTGATACTCCGGCTACAGGCCGTTGAGTGGATATGATTATATATGGGCCATAGCAGCCAAGCATACAGTATTCATCCAGTTTCATACAGTTTTTCTTATCACTTCGGTTTCACTATAACCTTATGGAGCCATACAGATATCTTGACATAACATTTCATGAATCATACAGTATTATAAACAGTACAAAGAAAATCAAGGTATAAGGAAAGGATCATGCTATATGTGCTTATATGTTTAATTATCCATATGCATTTACATGCTTATTTCTATCTATGTATGTGCTTAATTGTTTCTTTATATGTTGAGATATCCACTGAGCTTTATTTGCTCAGCGAGTTACATGTTTAACTCGCAGGTTTTGAGTTTGGACCGTAGAGAGTCAGCTTGCAACTGCTGCAGTTCATCTGTAGAAGACTCAGTCTTCAGGGTAGCTACTCATTTGGATGTGTATCTTTTGTCTACCCTTTTTATGGCATGTACAGGGCACACAGTTGGGCCCATTTCATTTTGACACTAGTATCATGTCTTGTAAATATAAAGTACATTATCATTGTAAACAACATCAGCTGATATTATATTCCATATACATTATGATATCAGCATGACAAGACATAAAGTCAACCAGTTTGTAGCGTCTCGGTTCGGTTCATTCGGGTTAACTGGTGGACCGGGAAGGGATGTTACAATTCAATCTAAAACTAAAAAAAAATTCAAAAATTCAAATATAAATATAGTTAATTATTTTAAATAAATAATAAATTTTCAAATTAAAAAATATCTTAAGTGATCTAATAAAAAAAATAAAAATTCAAACTTGAAAAATAGATATAGATAATTATTGTTAATGAATATTAATTTTAAAAATATGATTCTTTAGATATAATTTTTTAATATTTAGATAATAAAATTAAAATTTAAATGACAAGAATATTATTTTAACTATAAATGATAAGGTATCTCAATTTTTTTTATTAAATGTATTTATTTTGAATTTATCAAATTCTTTTGTTATTTTAAAATGTATTTATTGAATATATATATAGTAAAGAGATTTCTCTTTTGATCTAAATGACAAAATAATAATAATAATAATAATAATAAATAAATAAATAAATAAATAAAAATTATATTTATATTTCTCAAAGGAAATAAATAAATACCAAGATTGGGTGACAGTACTACAAACCGATAGTGCAGCAGCAGGATCAGACAACATAGCAATAGTAATCTTACATTTCTAGACCACAACAGCAGGACTTTCTCTAATGGAAGCACCAAACTCTACCAGTTCATTACACTACAAATACCCATTTATCAATAAATAAAATCTTCAAAAACAAAAGATTAAAATAACAAGTAGAAGAACATTACCTTAGTGAGAGTCCTGTTCCAAACAGTGACCTTGAAACCACTCTTCATCAAATTAGTGGCCACGGCCTTCCCCATTATCCCTAACCCCAAGAACCCAACCTCCATTTTTCTTCTCTCTTGCTTTCACTCACTGGAAAATAAAGAAAAATAACTGAAATTTCCAGTCTTCTGAAATCTCCTTCACTTTACAAACATTGTAATGATCTATATTATTATATATTTGTTAACAATTAAAAAATGATGGTCACCTTCGTCGTCCTCGTCCTCGTCACCATTACCCTAAACTATTGTTAAGTTTGCTTTCACTTGTTTTGGCTTTGCACTGAGAATTTGAATATCCTAAAAAAGAAAGAAGAAAATCTATGGTAAGGACTAATGTTTTGGTTAATATAATTGTCGCATATAACACAATAATGTAACTGATTAATTAAGATCTTTTGATGATGATCGTCCACCATCATCGTTGATTCGCATCTAGATCGTGTATGATTAAGAAGGATGTGTGCCATGTCAGAGTAGATCACCGTTGGTTCGTGGTCCAGTTTTATAGGAGCAGGCACAGTCAGCGATTGAATCAGCAGGAGATCTATGTCCGTGATTGGGTAGGTTCTGGCCAATCAGTTTACGCCACGTTTTTACGTTATCCCCGTTTATGAAAGTGCTTCTTGAGGTCACATAATTATACAACTGCGTCTCTCCTGTTCTCAGCAATTTTTTTTTTTCTCTTTTGAAGGCTCAAAACAAAATTTAGTTTTATTAGCCAATTGCCCTTTTTGACAAATTAATCTTATGGCACCCTCAGGACTCGTCGACCAAATGGTTCGCGAGCTATGTCGCTTTGTCTCGGATTTAAATTTCTACAGTTCTTTTGGATATTTAAAATGCTATAAACGAAAAGCTTTTTGAAATGTACAATATTTGAAAGGCTGTGGTTTGTTAACGAGAAAGCTATATTCTTGTGTTTTTAACTTGATAAATAATTTTTGTTAATATTTTCAATTTTAAATTTTGATAAATATTTGTTGTTTGTTTGCATGCTTATATATGGGCAAGGAAACGCCAAAAAACTATTAGTTTATTTATTTATTTTGATGTAATCATGAAATGCATAATTAAATCTATAATTTTTTTTTATGAATTATTCTGAAAAAGAAAAGAAAGATATAAACTTGAGAAAGATGGACGATCTGGGTCCTCTTTAATAAAAATCATGTTTTTAGCCCTCTCTTTACCCTCTAATTTGCACAGAATTACACACCATGCCCAAGCATATTTACATTGCATACTTGGCTTCAGGAACCCACCAAAACTTTAAACAATAGCTCATCAGACGAGTGAGTCGAAATTGTAATACACGCGCGGTTGCCATCACGAAAATGTGTCTAATTGGTGCAAACTATTTTATATGCAGGTGCATAATTAGTCCACTGTAAGGTCGAGGGTGCTTTAAGGTTAATTTGTTAATTTTCAGGGATAATTTATGTATTTGGCCAAATATAATTAGATCATTTTTTAAAAAATATATATAATAATAGATCTTAGCCTTTTTTTAAAAAAAAAATAAAATCATTGTGTAATGTATCAATTTAAGAATCTATAAAAAGAATGGTCAACAATCGGTTGAATTTTATGTTTACTCTTTAAACATTTAGAAATATTTGTTCAAATCTCTATCAGCTTAATCATAGCTTTTTCCTATAAGCTATTAATTAATTTGATTTTTTAAAATCAATCAACCTTCTTAAAATTAATTAATTCAAAAAGTATTTATAAATTAGCTTTTTCTTATAAAGTGTTAAAATAATAAAGCATTTTTTTTTTTTTTTTAAATATTGAGAGAGTGGATTTGAATCTATTGTCAAGTCATATATGACCTTACCATTAGGCTATCCTTTGGTGTGTAAAATAATAAATAATTATTAGTATATTTTAATTGTTGATAGAGAAATTATATTATTAGTAACAAGTCAAAGTAAAATTATTGAAACATATGTATAAATTTTTTATTGATATTTTATATCATTTTATTTTATTGAATAATGAAATAAAATAAAAAAAAATCTAAAATAGATTGTAACTAGGTAAACGCGTGGATTTTCTTATTGATACACATTATAATTTATGATTTAATTTATAATTTATATTTAATTCATATTATTTCTAGTTTATATAGCTTCTTTTATAATATAAATTAAAATATTTGCCAATCTAAAAGTTTAATTCCATTCGAAAGATAGATACATTTAGAGATGAGAATTGAAAAATTAAATTTATCAACAAAATGCGTGAGACAATAATTATTTATTTTAGCATTTTGGAGTCAATATTTTTAATTATCAATTTCTTGAAAAACTTCTTTTTGTGAATATGCTCCCTTATCCAACATAAGCTTTAATTTAATGATTTCAAATGGTAGTATGAATCATTTTTCTTGCCATTAAATAAAATAAAATGAAATCAAGAATTGAAAAAAGTAAAATTAAATTATTAAACTAATTTCAAAATTTAGAAAGACACCAAATATTTTCTTATCAATAAGGATCACATCCAAACTTATCAATTAATTCTTGCCTTTTAAATTCAATTATTTTTAAATCTTGTAAATCCTAACTCTTATTATTCAATAGTGAAGTTCAAATTCAATATAGATTCTTTAAAAAAAATATAAAAATATAAAAAGATATATAGTAGATGTAGAATACAGAAAAATAGAGTTAGATATTAACTCTATTTATATTTTTTTAATTATATATAAAATTTAAAAATATATATGATTAAAGAAAATAATTTATATTATAGACAATATTATTTAAAGATAAATAAAAAATAAAAGGTAGAAAATATATTCCATTTGAATAGTGGTAAAAATAATCCTGAAATCTACATAATTCTTCATAACATTTATTAATTTTAAATCAAATAAATCAAAGAAGATGTATATATAGATAAGATAATATTGATTATCAAAGGAATATAGATAAAATGAAAAAAAGGATAAAATTAAAAAAAAAATTTAAAATATAAATATATTATTTTATAAATAAATAAATAAATCCAACAAAATTATATATAATATATAAAAACATAATTAATAAGTTTGTTTAAAGTAATTTTTAAATTAATTTGTTAATTTTTAAAATCTAACAAACTTACTTTTCCAGATATAGAACTCTTTATGATAATGTTTATAAATATAATAGTAAACTAATTTGTGAAATATTAATAAAAAAAAAACAATGTTATTATATATATATATATAGAATGGAACTACTGCTCTTATTATAAGGCAATTACCAACTTATCAGACACAGCAACAGATGGAGGACATTCTTCCACCCATACTTTCTAGCTCGTATCATCTCTCAAAGCAAGATGAGCTGATTTGTTATACACTCTATTAACATAAGAAAACGAAAATTAACTGAATTGAGAAGCTAACCTTTCAGATTCCAGTATCTTGTTCCCATTACATTGAGAAGCTAAATAATGTTGTTAGATATATATAAAAACTTACAGTAAAACAAAAAGGATAAATTTATATATATATAATTATTAAATAGATATAATTAATTATTATTTGAAAAAATTTAGAAAGATTATCCAATGAAAATAAAATGCTGAAAAAAATAAAAAATAATTATAAAATTAGAAAATTTATAAAAAAAAAAAGAAAAAAGAGAAAGCTCAATCAACAGAATGTCACATCAGCTTTCTGCTGATTTTTTTGAGAAAAAAAAAATTGTAAAAAAAGAAAAAAGGAGAGTGTTGAGTAAGGTTTTTGAGAATTTTCTTTTATTCAGGATTACACACATATATATATATATATATATATAGATGGACAATAGAAACATGATATATATATATATATATATATATATATATAGATGGAGAATAGAAACATGATATAATATTGCAATTTGTTTTTAAAATTTATTTTAGTATTACCGTGTGTTACGAATAATAATAAAAATAACGCATTAATGCTCATGATTAAATACTAGAACTCAGTGGGCTGCAGGCCCAAGCCCGCTGAGTCGGCAGGTTCACTACAAATCCAAGTAAACGGGGAAAAGTCTTCAATTGTCCTTTTTTTTAAACCTTTTTTTTAAACTATTTTTAAATGAAAAAGAAATTTATATTTAATTTTTTTCGCCATTAGACATTATGCACAATAAATATTATACAATTTGCAGATAAAAATATCACAGCCTATTATGGACGGTCCATCTCAAAATAGGGTAAAAAATATAGAAATATTATATGGAGTTACAATAGTATTAAAACCTACCAAGAACAATTCTAAACTAATCAATATATTCTAAAGAATATATTCTAGTTATGAAAAATTAAAAAAAAAAAAAAATCATGTCCATTGACCATGCAATGAGTAATAGAGGCCACTCACATATATTCAGAATAAACTAATGAATAGGCAAATAATGAATTTCTTATCATTTTCTCAATTAATTAGGATTAGATTTCTATCTCAACACTTAAAGGTAAATTTCGAATAAATAAATTATAAATTAATTTTTTTGAGTATAAGCACATAAACTAATTCTAAAGAATAAATTCTAGTTATAAAAAATTCAAAAATAAAAAAAATCATGTCCATTGTACACGCAATGACTAATAGAGGCCACTCACATATATTCAGAATAAACTAATAATTAATAACAATAATGATAATGATAATATAAGTAATCTTTTCTCAAAAAAAAAAAAAAAAAAATGTAAGACACCCCATACATTGTAATTGCAGAGAAACTTCATGGTTTCTCCAATTGTGGAATAGAAATGCCTCTGCGGGCTCTGCCTTATGCCTACTCCATTATTATTAACCTCTTCTTGTTCTTCTTCTTCTTCTTTTGTTTCCCTACAAGCCATTCCCTCCATTAGTTTCTCTCAGCTCTCTTTCTCTCTTTTCAATCTTCGAAAATGGACCGAGGACTTCAAGAGATCGTCCTGAAAGGCGATATGCTTACCTTCCTTAGCCTATTTGAAGAAAATGAAAACATAATTAACCAAAAAATCCCTTCAGGGTCATCAAACACGATTCTCCACATAGCAGCGCTTCATGGGCATCTAGAATTGGGAAAAGAGATCGTGAAGCTCAGGCCGGAGATGGTGTCTGAGGTTAATGAGAAGATGGAGACCCCTTTGCATGGAGCATGCCGAGAAGGGGAGTTGGAAATGGTGAAGCTGTTGATAGAGACTGATCCTTGGGTGGTTTATAAGGTGAACGGAGATAATGAAAGTGCTTTGTTTGTGGCTTGTGAAAGAGGGAAGCTTGAGGTGGTGAATTATCTCTTGAATTTTCATTGATTACTCATGTCGGAGGTTGATGGCTTGACTACTTCTCTTCACGTTGCAGCTTTAGGAGGGCATACAGGTAATTATACTCCAATGATGATCATGATGATGATGATGTATATATCTGCACTCACATATATATGGATGGAAGGGCCGTTTTCACAATTATCTAACTTGTAAAAACTCATTTAAAGCATATTTGATATTAATTAAATGCATTTAAGATGAGTGGAAATATTAAATCTATTATCTAGTTTGAGTTTAGATCCAGTGTGGGTTTAAAGCTACCGCTACCTATCACCCAATAATATATTCATTATATATAAATTTTTTAAAAATTATTTATAATAAAATATGTTTTTTTCATTTTGTCTTATATTTTGGAAGTTGAATTGGAGCAAATATTAATTTAGCAGAAGAGCTAGGAGTTCATGATGAACTTTTACTTTATATTAATGATATTATAATAGATTTTTAATTTATGAATGTATGTTGTGAATTTTTTAATTCACATGTGGATATAATCAAGATGACTAAATTTTTTTCTCCTAATTTATTTATGAAATATGATTTTTACAAATTCAAAGCTTATTTTAATATTTCTATGATATTTAATAGTTTTATTTGTTTCTCTTAGTTTATTTATGAATTTAAAATTTATTTTAATTTTTCTATATATTTACTAGTTTTATTTTATGTTAAATGAATCTGGTGAGATACTAAATACATAAACAGAGTGAGTTTTATGGATGCTCAATTCACCCCAATCCGTTTAAAGTAAATTTAAATATTATTTTAAATAATTTGGACGAGCATAAATATTAAAATTTTAGACAGATTTTGATATTAATATTTTAAAAGAAATTTTTAAATCAATTTGGAAGCGATATAAGCAACTTGCTCAATCTCTATCCCTACTCATGCACTGATGCACACAGTAAATAAAGGGTATGAATTATGAGTTTTGACTAAAAACAGTTCAAAACATTTTTAAAATGTACTTGGAAGAATGCAGCTGGATTCCACCGACTGCCTCCATCCATACAGACACAGTACACAATTAATAGCTGGCGCAGAAAAGTAAGCACCCAATTATAGTGTGAAACCAAGAAAATATCGTGTAAGGCCAAAAAGTATTTGGAATTTGGGTTCATAACAATTTTCCTTTTCGTTTTTGGATGGACCTGGAACTTAATTATCATTGATCGGCCATTGTTATCAATTTTTCTTTTTTTTTCTTTTTTTTTTTCTGGTTTTTTAACATAATTCTTTTTAGTTCAATTGTTTGCAGTTGCCACCACAATCATGCTTTCACACCCTATTTTCAGGGAAATTTTCTTTTTAATTAAAATAATACTACTTTTTCTTAATTTTAATTTCCTTTTTGATTATCGTTAATTTCATTTTGGAATGCTATAATATATAGATCCTGCTCATGTAATGTCTAAATAATGTTTTTTTTTTTTTTTTTTCTCTCAGAAATTGTTAAGGAAATCTTGAAAATAAGGCCAGATTTTGCATGGAAGAAGGACAAGAACGGGTGCACTCCTCTACACTTGGCTTGCAGCAAAGGCCATCTCAAGACAACCAGAGAATTGCTAAGATTTGATGCAGACCTTTCTTCTTTACAAGATAACATTGGTCGTACACCTCTCCATTGGGCTGCAATCAAAGGCCGGGTCGGCATCATCGACGAGATTCTATCAGTAAGCCGTGAATCTGCTGAGATTATAACTAAAAATGGAGAGACAGTCATTCATTTGGCAGTTAAAAACAACCAGTTTGATGCTATTAAGTACCTGATGGAGAATCTCAACATCACAGAGCTTATTAATAAGCCCGATAATGATGGCAATACTGCTTTGCATCTAGCAACTGCTGGAAAACTTAGCACTGTGAGACTCTCTTTTTCTTCTCATCTATAACTCCTTTTTTAAGCATGAGAGTAATTTGGCTTCTCGATTCTTGATTGTCTCTCCCATTAGTGTTTTTTCACAGATCGAAACCCTAATCTTGCAGTATCCTTTGCTCTTTTGATTTGATTTGAGAGCAGATGGTGATCTACCTACTGAAAATGAACGCCGACGTGAATGTTATAAACCGCAAGGGACAAACTGCACTAGACGTAGTTGAGTCAGACGTCGGCAACTCTGGAGCGCTCGTGATTATACCAGCAATACTAGATGCAGAAGGCAAGAGAGGTGACCAAATGCCACCAATTTCCAGAGAAATTCAACAAATACAAAACACAGGAAACACCTCTAATAACGTACAAATTTCATCTCCAAATCCTCCCAATCCCCATCGCCACCACCGCTGCAAGCATCGCCGCCGGGAAAAACAGTTAGAAGTCCAAAGCGAAGGTCTACGTAATGCACGTAATACAATTATTATCGTCGCAGTTTTGATTGCCACCGTTACATTCGCAGCCGGCATAAACCCGCCTGGTGGGTTTAACCAAACAACAGGAAAAAGTATGGTGGGGAAGCATACTTCTTTTAAGGTTTTCGTGGTATGTAATATTCTAGCATTGTTTCTGTCACTAGGGGTTGTTATTTTCCTAGTCAGCATTATCCCTTTTCGACGAAGATCGATGATGAAATTATTGGCAGTGACACATAAAGTGATGTGGGCGTCCACCTCATTCATGGCGGCCGCTTACATTGCCGCCATGTGGACAATATTGCCACATGGACAAGGGTGGGGTGCGGTGTGGGTTTTGGTGGCAATGGTGGGTATAGGAGGAGGAAGCACAATGGCAATTTTTGTGGGTTTAGGGTTTTTGTTCACGAAACATTTGGTTAGGAAATGGGAATGGAGAAAAAGAAATAAGGAAAAGAGAAAAAATGAAAGCCCAAGTAGTAGTATTAGTCGCTTAGAAGAAATGAAGGTTATTAAAAGAGGTAGTTGTGAGACTACTAGTAATTCAGATGTTGATAGCTCTGACCAAGGTGGTTACCACTTGTATTAATTACTTAATTAATTAGATTTAATTAATTAGTAATTATGTAGTTCTAGATTTAATTTATTGGTTAGATAGGTAGCCTTGTGAACCTGGCCATCATCAGATCAAGATGAGGGACCAACATTGAAACAAGCACTGTCCTGCACAATGGCTAATTAACCCAGTAACCTATTGATAGGTGCTGGAAGACACATCACCATGCAATGTGTATTGGACCATCTGATTCTGAACCCTCACTAGCATATAGTTCCAACATAGAGAACGAGGCCCCTTCCGTGTCTTTGTTTTGTGTTACTATAGCGTCTATTCTCGTTCTAAAACCCATATCTAAATTTAATTTATATCTTCATTTATAGATCAAATTAATAAAATTTAATATTTTTTAAAAAGTATTTCGACTTTATTCTTTTTTCTCTAAGTGTATAATCAGAAATACTTTCGATTCAATAAAAATATTGAATTTCATTAGTTTGGTCCATAGGTGGGAACATAGATAAGTCTAGGTAAGTTTTTTCCATTATGAATAGCTCTTAGAAATTTGGCCCATGTGTAGGACAGGGGCAGATAGGGGTGTCCAACCAGTGGTTCAGTCTTCCGAAACGAAAAAAACCGAACTTCACTTTTTTTTCTTAAACTGAAGCCAAAATGAAATTTATTTGGAATCCAACAAAACTTTTCAATTCGGTCTAGGTTGGTTCAGTTAATTCCAGTAGGTTTGGTCTAAAATCACATAAATTCCAGTAGGTTTTGTTATAAAATCACATATCTTGAATAATTGAACTAAACATCGAGACCGAAAATATTTAAAATTTCAAACTAAACCACATTGATATTCAAATAATTGAACCTAAAAACCGAACTTAATTAATCAGATCGACTTTTCCATCTTAACCAAACTTTTCTCAGCCTTAGACAAGGCAAATGGAAGTAATTCTCACATGTTGTTTCTTCATTTCCTCAGTACTCATTCACTTAATATATTTTTTTTTTTGATTTAGCCATCTAGTGTTTGAAATCCAATTTTAAAATGAATTCAAATTCGCATTAAGAATGCCCAAACAGAAAAGAAAAATGCCATCTTTCGAGTGTTTAAAGAGATTTTGTATTCAAAATTTCAATTTAAAACTTGTAGTTAAGGAAGAAAGGACTCGTGCATCTCATCTTATCCATCGAAAGTTCCTTATTCACTTACTAACTTAACACTATTTAATTATAAATTTTAATTGTTTATAATATTATATCTTGTATACTTTTATTCTTAATGACATAAAGAAACTAATTAAAAAATGAATAGAAAATAGATTTTAGTTTAGGGAAGAATCTTTATAAAGTTAAGAGTTTTAATCCGTAGAAAAACATAGGTAGTCGGGAAATTAGCCTCGTATGAAAATGACATGAAAAATACTTATAGAAAAAAGAATTCAACTAAAGAAAAGATTTTGAAAATTAATTACCAGAAATAAATAAATAAAATACTTTCAAGTGGTAGCCAAGCATTAAATTGAAGAAGGAAAATAATAAACAAGGGAGGACATATTGGTACCGGTTGGTTATATCAATTAGTAGAGAATTAAAAATGTGCACTCTTCCATTGGCTCGACATAACTATAAGATGGATAGTTGTTTGGTTGCTGTGGTAGTGTCATCTACTGTTCAAAAAACAGTTGGGTATATTTGACGATGATGAAGAAACAATACTAATTAGACTTTAGTTTTGTTTGTTTTAGCCTTTTTTTTTTTTTCATAATTAAGTGAAAGCATGCGCGTTGCGCAGATTGTTTTTTTATTTTATTATTGTACATTGTATTTGAAGTTACTTTTTTACTGTACATATAAAAAAATATTTTTTAAAAAATAACTTGCAACTTCAGATAAATGAAGAAGTAAATAAAAATATAATATATGTATATATAAACTAAAATAGGGTAAATACATAAATACAAAAGTCTTAGACAATAAGTATTAGTTAAGTTATTTTTGTAGAATTATAATTTTGAAAAACATATAAAAAAAATTCATCTATAATGATGATAATAATAAATATATAATTATTATAAATAAATGGATGCAAAAAATTAAACTATTCAATCTAAAACTAAAAAAAAAATTCAAAAATTCAAATATAAATATAGTTAATTATTTTAAATAAATAATAATTTTTCAAATTAAAAAATATCTTAAGTGATCTAATAAAAAAAATAAAAATTCAAACTTGAAAAATAGATATAGATAATTATTGTTAATGAATATTAATTTTGAAAATATGATTCTTTAGATATAATTTTTTAATATTTAGATAATAAAATTAAAATTTAAATGACAAGAATATTATTTTAACTATAAATGATAAGGTATCTCAATTTTCTTTTTTTTTTTATTAAATGTATTTATTTTGAATTTATCAAATTCTTTTGTTATTTTAAAATGTATTTATTGAATGAATAAATGATAAGGTAACTATATATATATATATATATATATATATATATATATATATATATATATATATATATATATATATATAATAATAATAATAATAATAATAAAGGATAGCTTGAGAACTCTTTATGATAATGTTTATAAATATAATAGTAAACTAATTTGTGAAATATTAATAAATAAAAAATAATTATATATATATATATGTTTTTTTTTTTTTTTTTTAGAATGAAACTACTAATTTTATAAAGCAAGGCCAACTTATCAGACACAGCAATAGATGAAGGACATTCTTCCACCCATACTTTCTAGCCCGTATCATCTCTCAAAGCAAGATAAGCTAAATGATGAGCTGGTTTATTATACACTGTATTAACATAAGAAAATGAAAATAAACTGATTAAGAAGCTAACCTTTCAGATTACAGTATCTTGTTCCCATTGCATTGAGAAGCTCAAAAAGGATAAATATATATATATATATATATCAAATTTAATTGATCACAATTTACCATAATTATAAAATTATATTTTTATGAAACAACAATAAAAACAATTTAATCCTCAAAAAAAAAAAAAAAGAAAAAAAAGAAAAAAAAAGAGAAGCTTGTATCCAGATTTGGTAGTTCTTTATCCTCTTGCTTGCGGCCTAAAAGGATTGAAAGGAGAGTGAAAGAACAAAAATAAGGCAAAAATCTATAATACTAAAACTTAACACCAATATTTATAATTAAAAAATAAAAAATAATTAATAAAAGAATCATTAGCAATCATAGATTAAGATATTTGAACTTGAAACTCTGTTACTTACTATGCTTCTTTTGTTTTCTTTTGCAATTGAACAGCTAAAATATTTAAGGAGCTTATATATAATATGAATGAATAATGATTAGATTTCAAAATTTGATTTAAGTAGTTTGTATTATTTAAGTTTCAAACATGATCATGATTATTAAATAGATATAATTAATTATTATCTGAAAACATTTAGAAAGATTATCCAATGAAAATAAAATGCTGAAAAAAAGAAAAAATACTTATAAAATTAGAAAATTTATAAAAAAAGAAAAAAGAAAAAGCTCAAAGAACAAAATGCCACATCAACTCTGTGGAGATTTTTTTAGAAAAAAAAAAAGAAAATTTATAAAAAAAGAAAAAAGAGAAAGTGCCGAGTAAGGTTTTTGAGAATTTTTTTTGATTCAGGATCATATATATATATATATATATATATATATATAGATGGAGAATAGAAACATGATATAATATTGCAATTTGTTTTTAAAATTTATTTTAGTATTACCGTGTGTTACGAATAATAATAGAAATAACACATTAATGCCCATGATTAAATACTAGAACTCAGTGGGCTTCAGGCCCAAGCCCGCTGAGTCCGAGAGTTTGGCAGGTTCACTGCAAATCCAAGTAAACGGGAAAAAGTCTTCAATTGTCCTTGTATTAAAACTTTTTTTAAATGAAAAAAAAATTATATTTAACTTTTTTCGCCATTAGACATTATGCACAATAAATATTGTACAATCTGCGGATAAAAATATCACAGCCTGTTATGGACGGTCCAACTCAAAATAGGGTAAAAAATATAGAAATATTATACAGGAGTTACAATAATATTTAAACCTACCTAGAACAATGCAATTCAAAATAGGAAAAAAAAAATATTAAATGGTTAAAAATATAGAAATTAAGCTTAGGACTTTGTGGTCCCAAAGCGTGATCCTTATCATTTAAACTAAGGATCATTTGTTATTTATATTTATTTCAATTTCTGATTTTTGTAATGTGAAAAATATTTGATTCAATAAAAAAAAAAATCAAAAAGGGATGAGGTCACCGTACAAATTACGAGCAGGATTTCTTTGAATTTTCTGATTGACTCTCTCATCAGCTTCCCAATTTCGCTTCCAGGACGCTGATTAGTCCAACCTGACCCTTTTCAATTTCCTATGAACAGAAATAGAGAACAAAAGCCGGCGGCAAAGGAGGTGTGTGCCGGTACTATTGACAAAGATAAGAGCCCGACCTCGCCATATCTACTTCTGGAACAACACCTTTCCTTATTAATAAACCTTTAAAAAAAATTTTAATTTCAACCATTAATAAAAAAAACTGTCTGCTACGTTTGACATTTTATTTTATATTTTTTTTATCGACAAAATGAATTTATTTTATTAATTATTTTATATTAAGAGGGAGTGTAAGAAAATGGATTTCTTCTCATTTTGTCAATTAATTAGGATTAGGTTTCTATCTCAACACTTGGAGGTAAATTTCGAATAAACAAATTAACAACGAGTCGATACATAAATTTTTTTTTTTTTTTTTTTTTTTTTGAGGATAAATACATAAACTAATTCTAAAAAATAAATTCTAGTTATAAAAAATTCAAAAAAAAAAAAATCATGTCCATTGACCATGCAATGACTAATAGAGGCCACTCACATATATTCAGAATAAACTAATGAATACGCAAATAACAATAATAATAATAATAACGATGATGATGATGATGACAATGATAAGAAATTTTTTCTCAAAAAAAAAAAAAAAAAAAAAAATGATAAGGACCCTTAACCCCATACATTGTAACTGCGGAGAAACTTCATGGTTTCTTCCATTGTGGAATGGAAATGCCTTTGCGGGCTCTGCTTTATGCCTCCTCCATTATTATTAACCTCTTCTTCTTCTTCTTTTGTTTCCCTACAAGCCATTCCCTCCATTAGTTTCTCTCAGCTCTCTTTCTCTCTTTTCAATCTTCGAAAATGGACCGAGGACTTCAAGAGATCGTCCTGAAAGGCGATGTGCTTACCTTCCTTAGCCTATTTGAAGGAAATGAAAACATAATTAACCAAAAAATCCCTTCAGGGTCATCAAACACGATTCTACACATAGCAGCGCTTCATGGGCATCTAGAATTGGGAAAAGAGATCGTGAAGCTCAGGCCGGAGATGGTGTCTGAGGTTAATGAGAAGATGGAGACCCCTTTGCATGGAGCATGCAGAGAAGGGAAGTTGGAGATGGTGAAGCTGTTGATAGAGACTGATCCTTGGGTGGTTTATAAGGTGAACAGAGATAATGAAAGTGCTCTGTTTGTGGCCTGTGAAAGAGGGAAGCTTGAGGTGGTGAATTATCTCTTGAATTTTCATTGGTTACTCATGTCGGAGGTTGATAGCTTGACTACTTCTCTTCACATTGCAGCTTTAGGAGGGCATACAGGTAATTCTACTCCCACGATGATCATGATAATGATGATGTATAGATATTAGATAGGAAACGCACCACTCACATATATATGGATGGAAGGGCGGTTTTCACACGTATCTAACTTGTAAAAACTCGTTTAAAGCATATTTGATGTTAATTAAATGCATTTAAGATGAGTGCAAGTATTAAATTTACTATCTAGTTTAAGTTTAGATCGAGTGTGGGTTTAAAGCTACGGGTACCTATCACCGGTACCCGTTTAAATATCCATTACATATAAATTTTTTAAAAATTATTTATAATAAAATAAGTTTTTTCATTTTATCTTATATTTTGGAAGTTGAATTGGAGCAAATATTAATTTAGAAGAAGAGTTAGTAGTTTATGATGAACTTTTACTTTATATATTAATGATATTATAATAGATTTTTAATTTATGAATGTATATTGTGAATTTTTTAATTCACATGTGGATATAGTTAAGATAACTTAATTTTTTTCTCCTAATTTATATATGAAATATGATTTTTACAAATTCAAAAATTATCTTAATATTTCTATGATATTTGCTAGTTTTATTTGTTTCTCTTAGTTTATTTATGAATTTAAAATTTATTTTAATTTTTTTATATATTTACTAGTTTTATTTTATATTAAATGGATATGGTGAGATACTAAATACATAAACAGAGTGAGTTTTTAAGATACTCAATCCGCTCCAACCCGTTTAAAGTAAATTTAGATGTTATTTTAAATAATTTGAACGAACATAAATATTAAAATTTTAAACAGATTTAGATATTAATATTTTAAAATAAATTTTTAAATGAATCTGGAAGCTATATAAGCTACCTGCTCAATTTCTATCCCTACTCATGCACAGTAGAACATTTTTAAAATGCAAGTAGAAAAATGCAGCTGATTCCACCGACTTCCTCCATCCATACAATACACAATTAATAGCCGGCGCAGAAAAGTAGGCAGCCAATGATAGTGTGAAACCAAGGAAATATCGTGTAAGGCCAAATAGTGTTTGGAATTCGGGACCATAAGAGTTTTAACATAATTAAGTGATCGGTCATTGTTATCAGTTTTTCTTTTGTCCTTTTTTTTTCTGGTCTTTTAATATAATTTTCAGGGAAATTTTCTTTTTAATTAAAATAATACTGCTTTTTCTTTAATTTAATTTCCTTTTTGATGATCGTTAATTTCATTTTGGAATACTATAATATATAAATCCTGCTCATGTAATGTCTAAATAATGTTTTTTTCTCTCTCTCTCAGAAATTGTTAAGGAAATCTTGAAAATAAGGCCAGATTTTGCATGGAAGAAGGACAAGAACGGGTGCACTCCTCTACACTTGGCTTGCAGCAAAGGCCATCTCGAGACAACCAGAGAATTGCTAAGATTTGATACAGACCTTTCTTCTTTACAAGATAATATTGGCCGTACACCTCTCCATTGGGCTGCAATCAAAGGCCGACTCAGCATCATCGACGAGATTCTATCAGTCAGCCTTGAATCTGCTGAGATTATAACAAAAAATGGAGAGACAGTCATTCATTTGGGAGTTAAAAACAACCAGTTTGATGCTATTAAGTACCTGAAGGAGAATCTCAACACCACAGAGCTTATTAATAAGCCCGATAATGATGGCAATACTGCTTTGCATCTAGCAACTGCTGGAAAACTTAGCACTGTGAGAGTCTCTTTTTCTTTCTCACCTATAACTCCTTTTTTAAGCATGAGAGTAGTTTGGTTTCTCGATTCTTGATTGTCTCTCCCATTAGTGTTTTTTCACAGATCGAAACCCTAATCTTGCAGTATCCTTTGCTCTTTTGATTTGATTTGAGAGCAGATGGTGATCTACCTACTGAAAATGAACGCCGACGTGAATGTTATAAACCGCAAGGGACAAACTGCACTAGACGTAGTTGAGTCAGACGTCAGCAACTCTGGTGCGCTGGCGATTATACCAGCAGTACTAGATGCAGGAGGCAAGAGAGGTGACCAAATGCCACCAATTTCCAGAGAAATTCAACAAATACAAAACACAGGAAACACCTCTAATAACGTACAAATTTCATCTCCAAATTCTCCCAATCACCATCGCCACCACCGCTGCAAGCATCGCCGCCGGGAAAAACAGTTAGAAGTCCAAAGCGAAGGTCTACGTAATGCACGTAATACAATTATTATCGTCGCAGTTTTGATTGCCACTGTTACATTCGCAGCCGGCATAAACCCGCCTGGTGGGTTTAACCAAACTACAGGAAAAAGTATGGTGGGGATGCATACTTCTTTTAAGGTTTTCGTGGTATGTAATATTCTAGCACTGTTTCTGTCACTAGGGGTTGTTATTTTCCTAGTCAGCATTATCCCTTTTCGACGAAGATCGATGATGAAATTATTGGCAGTGACACATAAAGTGATGTGGGCGTCCACCTCATTCATGGCGGCCGCTTACATTGCCGCCATGTGGACAATATTGCCACATGGACAAGGGTGGGGTGCGGTGTGGGTTTTGGTGGCAATGGTGGGTATAGGAGGAGGAAGCACAATGGCAATTTTTGTGGGTTTAGGGTTTTTGTTCACGAAACATTTGGTTAGGAAATGGGAATGGAGAAAAAGAAATAAGGAAAAGAGAAAAAATGAAAGCCCAAGTAGTAGTATTAGTCGCTTAGAAGAAATGAAGGTTATTAAAAGAGGAAGTTGTGAGACTACTAGTAATTCAGATGTTGATAGCTCTGACCAAGGTGGTTACCACTTGTATTAATTACTTAATTAATTAGATTTAATTAAGTAGTAATTATGTAGTTCTAGATTTAATTTATTGGTTAGATAGGTAGCCTTGTTAATTAATTTGCTTCCTTATTATTGAATCTTTATATCAGCAATAAGATTGTGTTCTGTAATAGCTTTTTGAGTAGCTTTTAGTGTTTTGAATTTTTTGTGATATTTGATAACGTAGCGTTAGCATTTGAATTAGTTTTTACGGGTTAAAGTAGCGTTATATAAAAGGTTAACTTTTGTGATATTTAGCTTTTTAGAATATTAAAAAAGTTATTCGAGCAGTTAATAGTTAAACGTTACCACAACAATTAATTTTGCTGAATAGACTCTAGATTAATAACATAACATGTCAGTGGCCATACTTCAATATTAATTAGTTAATTATGTTCATGTATACCGATAGATTATTAGATTATGATTTTACTATTTATGTAGCTCAATTTCTTATAAATTTAACCATTTTTTGGAAAGTGGATTTTTTTTTTAATCAATTCATGATAGGGTTAATTATATTATAAGTGTTTAAACTTTTTATCTTTGGTTATTGATCTGATGTCTGAAAAAAAAGTTTTTACACGGAAAAAGCTTTGACTGCAACATTGAGGATTAAAAAAAAGAAGAAATATAAGTGATTAAATTATGCATTTTTTAAGTATTTATTTTAAAACTATATTTTTAATTAAAAATTTTTCTTTAATAACATATCCCCAATAATATACGGGTAATTTTTGCATGTATGTGGGTATTTTAATAAATTCATAGAACTTTAGGGATACAGCTTCAAAAAATTATTTTGTATGAGGTAAAAAATTAGATGGATTTTTGTGTATGGGAAAAATTAAATGTCTCCTAATTGTATTAATTGGTATTTTGTTCACTACCTAAGACTAATACATACAAATCTGATAGTGACTTATTACCAACTTAAGAGATTAATAATAAATTAACTAATAAAATATCAAAACAAGTCAAATAGGCAATGGGGAAAGTTTGAAACGGCAATTAATAGATTCTTTTGCTGAAAAACAACACGAAGATGCAAGTCGATATGTCAGCATCATGATTTAGAAACAATTATTACATAATTAATACTCCATAAATAGCCACTTAAAAAAATTTAAAACTAAAAAAAAAAAAAATTTCAAAGATATTACATAAATTTATCAAAATTAAAAATTCCTAATAAAATTACAAAGATCCCAAAAATTGAAATATTTTAACAATATTTGTAATATATAAGCAACATTAAGAAATTCAAAAACCTTACAAAATTTGAAGCTAATTAAGATCATCATCACACATTTGATGTTTGTCTTTTGTACTTTCCTTCTTCACCTGCAAACCATTGAACTGTTCTTCTTACTATAGGTAACCAAAGCCTCCTTTTCTCATCTTCCTTATTATCACTATTCCTTGGCAATATTTCCAATTCTTTGCTTTTATTACTCTTCGTATTTAACTCTTTAAATCTTGAACAAATTGTAATTTCAGACATTGATCTCTTCTCTCCATGATTGATTATTTTCGAATATGTTTCCTCCTTATATGAACTTGAAAAAGAATTACTTCTTTCACTGCTACAAATCTTGGAGTGATACAATCTTTTCCTCTCCAATATGTCTTCTTTGATCTTTTCTATATCTTCATTCATTGACAGAATACTACTGTTATAGAATCTTGAATTGGAAAATCTGTTGCTTGAAATAGCACTAAGCATTTCTGAGTTTAAAGAAAGCAAATCCGAAGAGTTAACATCACTCCACCGGTTCTTGATAATAACATCAGAGACGATAATTTTGTGCTTCAATTTATGCAAGAACTGCTGGTTATTATAATTATCACTTTCCTGATCAGCAAGTAACAATTCTTGTTTGTTGCTGCTGCCTCGAGAGCTGCTTACAAGATTAAATCTTGATGAGCTGTGACGGTAATCTTCCTCTCTTTGAATAAAAAGTTCAAGATTTGGATCATCAGTTAAATTTGAAGGATTACGGTACTGCAAGTCTCTATTAGAATAGCTGAAACTCTTGAGATCGTTGTCAGGGTCGAATTTGTACCTGCAAAGAGGGCAACTAGAGTGACTTTCAAGCCATTGGTCGATGCAGTTCTGGTGAAAGGCATGCTTGCATTTAGGTAATAATCGAAGAATTTCGGTTTCTTCGAATCTTGATAAGCAAACTGAACACTCTAAGCCTTGTTTTGATCCTTTTAGTGAAGAAAACCTGAAGAAAGGAAGTGAATCGATTACAGCTCGATCAATGCCTGAAAATCTTGACCTTGACCGAATAAGAGCATTCAAATGTTGGTTATCTCTGTCGCTATGATCATTTCTGTTTCTACGACAGAATTTTGCATAAGCAAGAACAAGAAATGTTACAGAAAGCATGATTGAGGTTATGCCAACGACCACTGCAAGACTTGGACGGAGTGGTTTGAGGACACCTGAATAGGAACTCGGGTTCGATGGACTTTGAGCTTTGACATGGAAGAAGAAGAAAAGAATTACGAGAGAAAGTACTCTCAATTGATTACTCATAGGAGATTAGGCTACAAAGACACCTTGCTGTTGCAATTTCTGAAGTACATTCATATATGCTTCTTGTGTAAACAGAGTATGTAGAACAATAGGACCTAAAAATGATTTTTTTTTTTTTTTTTTTTTTAAATTAAGCTTTTCTTGTTTGTCATTTTCAGTCTTTGTTTGTATCAGTTTTAATCTTAATCCATGTCTGATTACCGTAACATATGTATTAAAATCATAAAATGGTTCTCTGCTTAGCTCACGACTAATTGACTGATCATGAACAAATTATATATTCTAGTCTTGATTAATTGGATAATTTATTATTTTTATTGTATTGGAAAACTAGTAGACCTAAAAATACTAAAATTACTAAAAAAATAAAATTAATTTATTTCGAAATCAACCTAAAGAATGTTTTGCTGTGATCGCAAAAGACAAAGGAAAGTGATCCCTATCACTATATCAGTCTCAGTGAGAGGAAAAGTTTCCGTCCCATGTTGGGCTTCCAGTTGTCTGCACGTTCAATGGGTTTTTTGCGTTCAATTTGATCAAGTGGGTTCAATTACAATTAGGTACTGGGCCTAAAAGCAAAATCGAAGCCCATACAAAATGAAAATAGAAGGAAGGGACCCACAAAAGACAGTGCACCGCGTCCGCGGCAGGGAAGCGCGTAACCATCGACCAACTGTAGTAAGAGCTTAGTTTTGACGCAACCATACTGCTTTGCTTTCTGAAGGAGATTCTCCTTCAATTCCTATATCTAACTTATTATTCTTATCTCCTTCTCGCTTGAGCTGCTTCAATTCTCTCTATCTCTCTGTTTCGATCAAGCGAAGCCAAAGATGTCGTGGCAGCAGTATGTTGATGAGCACTTGATGTGTGATATTGATGGCAACCACCTCACTTCTGCTGCTATCATCGGACAAGACGGCACCGTTTGGGCTCAGAGCTCTACCTTTCCTCAGGTTAGTTTTCTTCTTCATTTCTCCGATCTGGCTGCCTTCTCTTTTTTGCTTGGTCTTTCGATGAAATAGATAACTTTGGAGATTACCGATTTATTTTTCGTGGGTTTGAATTGACAAATCTTCGTTGAAGTTTTTTCTTTTTTTTTTTTTCTTTTTTTTTTTTGTAAACTAAAAGATGGCTTTTTTAAGTTTTTACTTTAAAAATGTAAAACGACTCCATTTGCATTGTTCGTTTTGGCACGATAGTTTACAGCTGAAGAAGTAACTGGAATTATGAATGATTTTGCTGAACCTGGAACTCTTGCACCAACTGGCCTCTTTCTTGGTGGCACAAAGTACATGGTGATTCAGGGTGAACCAGGGGCTGTTATACGAGGAAAGAAGGTGAATGCATTCTTCCCCAGCACATGTTATACTTGCATATGTATTCATTTTGCCATCTCTCTTCCATTTATTGACTAAACAATAATTGCATGCTTATATATTGGAGAATAGCCAATTAGCATTCTTAACCAACTCCAGAGAATAATTAGATTAGAATCTATTTAGGCACAATGTTATATGAATTCACTCATCTTTAATGAGAATTGACAGTAAGCTAAATCTTGATAGATATATAGGCAAAACAGGGGATTGAATCCCATTTCATTTATGGTATTGCAAAAGTTATGTAGTGTAAAAGTTATTCCTTTGGAATGTTGTCTAGTTGGGAACTGATGAAGTGTGGAGAGTGGAGTAATTTTTAGTGTAAGACAATGTTGTGAACTCATGTATTACTAGCGTTGAAGAAATGTTTTTTCATACAAAAAGGTTGGCTTCTGATGTTTTATGTTGCTTGTTTCTGTTGGCCAAACATTATATATCAGGGCTCTGGCGGAGTAACTATCAAGAAGACCAATCAGGCTTTGATAATTGGCGTATATGATGAGCCTTTAACTCCTGGTCAATGCAATATGATTGTGGAAAGGCTTGGGGATTATCTAATTGATCAGGGTCTTTAGTTTCTTAGGTATGCCTTTCTATTTCTTTTATTCTTTGAGAAAAATGCTTTTTAGGTTTGGAGGCTTGCATCTACCTACATGGGTTGGATATTTTTACAGTTGAAGATGTTGGGATCTACAAGCACTACAAAACTTGTAAACTTGGTTTCTGCTGTATTGAGTATTTGTATTTGTGATTCTGGATAGAGCTGTGTTAATTTATAAAGAAAAAGTGATGTCTTTCTGTTATATTTCTGTATTTTAGTTTTAAATTTAAATCACTTTGCAATGTTATAATATTTGCATTAGAAAGCCGAGATGAGAACTTGGAGTTGCTTATCTATTTCAGAACCACGTAATAGATGCAAATAGTTTGAGTGCCATCCAATTTCTGAATTTCATAAACAACAGCAACAAGAAGGAATGCATATTGAATCCCAATGGCGTCAATTTTATATATGTAAGTTACATAAGAATCTCAATGAAGTTGAAAAAAATAACTACACTCGATGAAATGAGGGAAGAGCAAAACTGTATTCAGAGCCCATATAAGGATATAATGCCCTGTTTATTCATTCAATAAATAAGGGAAGAAGGGAAACTACTCTATTCTATTTTGGTAGGCTTACCTAATCACTAATAAAAACAAAAAACAAAATTGACAGGTCAAATTCCACACCATCTAATATCATATGCCTTGTGATCTTTGTGATAAGTTTTTCACACATGAACCAAAAAGCTCAGAATGCATACCGGTAGATGGCATCTGCTACACCATCTTCGTCGTTGCTGGTGCCAATTATATCAGCCACAGCTTTTGTCTTTTCTGATCCATTGCTTAGAGCAATGCCTAGAGAGGCCAACTCAAGCATCTCAATGTCATTTTCCCCATCACCAATAGCCATTATCTGAAAATTAAGTAATTAGAATCAGTAAGGAACAAGTTCTAACTGGTTGCATCTTCAATATCAAAATTCAGAGAAATACAGGATTGTCACAGTTTTGACCAGATAGCTTTCTCCATGTTCCATATTTTATATTTGTTTCTTTGTTCTTTGCTTTATCATTTTCATAATACCTAATGCCATTATATCTATTTGCTAGATGCCTCATCTCTCTTAATAATCCTCTAGCATGAAGATTTGAGATCACCATGCAAATGTAAATTGTCCGAGTAGAAGATTTGCACTATTCACTAGAAATTGGTTATTTTCCTGTTGTTCACCAGCATGGACCGTAAGGCAGACAATAAAAGCAAGATAACAACTCCAACTCTCAGAAGAGTTCTTTTTTCAGTTAAGAAAAAATAGGAAAAGAATAAAAAGCAATTTGCATATTCAGCTATACCTCCTTTGCAGTGACACCCAAATGATCAAGCAGCATTTGGACTCCACTCCCTTTTGACGTTCCTCGAGGGACAATTTCAACCATGTCCGGGATAGCTTGGATAACATTGGCCCGATCCCCAGTTGCTTCTGACCAGTATGGCCGCAATGAAGTAGCCACTCCCTCAGCAGTGTCTAAAAAGAGCAGCTTCTGCAAATCCAAAGGATTGGAAGGGTCAAAAAAAAAAAGAGGGAGAAACACCTTTAAGTATCTCAGTCTAGCACCAATTTCCCCGAGAACATTCAGGTTAGAGATCAGTATCATTAACCAAATTCAAACTGGAAGGTAAACAACTAAGTTAATCCCACTAAATAAAAGACATGGCTCAAGCCATCTGTCATGCTCAAATCTTATTACCTTAATTGTTAGTAATAAAATGGTAATTTAATCTTTCCCGCTTTCTTGGTTGCATTATAAATGTAACTACTTTGACAACATTTGCAGCTTTTATATATAACACATCTGTACTGTTTCTATTTTGATGCTTCAGATATCGGAATGAATACAAGCCCAAGTCTGTGACTATACCTGTATTTCAGCAGTAGCTAGGAGGTCTTCAACTGAAGGCATGATCTCTGCCTGAAATTTTTTTTTTTTTCATTAATCATGCGCATCCATGCAAAAGTTGCTTAGGTAATATCAAGGTTTTTGTTACCAGAAAAGCACCTTTGGCTCATGATATATGGTATGTAATGATTCAACAAGAGGATGATCAAACAGCGTTAAGCAACGGTCGTTGCTGAATGCAATAAGAGGAACCTTATGCTCCCAAGAGTAGAAGCATGCCTGCAATTATGAATTACAACCCAATCAACAACAAGAAAATTTGATAATAATGCACATGTTGGTTACAAACCTGTCAAACCCAAAGCAAAGACAAACAATTTTGGATAGGTCTACTAATTATCATTAACAGCACAGCATATGATGGACTTTTTGAATGGGAAGAGGGGATGAAATCAATGAATTTCTGGTTAAAATAGTCTTGTCCGCAGCCACAAGTATTCCCATAGAGGGTAAAGCCTTGCTAAAATTTAAAATAGAAGTCATTTAACAATTCCGGATGAAAGCATTCAGCAGAAGCAGCAAATGAAATGAATTTTTTAAGCCAACAATTTAGTCCGTGAAACAGCATTCACCAGAGTTATCTCTCCAGCAACCATGTTACAAACATGAAATTGCAGCACTGCACACAACAAGAGAGGTGGAAAACCTAATCATAGAGAATTAGGCCAATCACTGCTGCAGCATAATATTCATCTCAGATGACACTAAAACGAGTAACTGCAAACAAATATGCAATAAAACTGAGCAGCAAAGCCATATGCTAACAAAACTACTCCTATTGTACAAAACACCACATCCACAGACAAAAATTGTGAAAGCAGTTTATCCTACGCGTGTTTGGACAATATAAGCATCCAGGTTTTTTAACATTTTCATAACACCAAACAAAGTCAAAAACAGTCATAATAAAACAATTACCTCTCTGCAGACACTTAGATCTAAGTTGCTTCTAAAAATTTCCCGACCCTGTCTACCGTAAACAAGCAACCCCTGAAATGAAACAATAAATTGAAATTAGATCAGCAGCTATAGACTGAGCACAAAAAACATTAAATGAAAGCAGAAGATTATTAACTAGTTAGGGGCCTTTAGGCTTTACAGTATTTGGCAAAAAGAGGAATTTCAACAGATTTCCATAAGAAAAAGAAATCGATTCATTGGTATAAGGGGAAGGCGTACGAGAAAATAATAGGAGGCAGAATGTGCACAACAAAGTTTTAAAAGGAGTAGCATCTTAAGACAAGGTGTCTGGTTATACATCAATAGATCTAAAAATACTAAGAATTGTAGATATCTTTATAGCTTTCATGAAGTTAAGATAGTTGACTGGCGCTATGGCGCTCCAAACTGCTGCATATCTAACGATTTCATCCCAGAATGTATTGAGTGACTAGTTTTACAGATTCATCTCCTTGATTTCTCACCCATTGTAGAAATGAAAATGTTATCTAATCATTGCAAACTGAAAATTCTAACTGATCTATTTCATGCTTTGAAAACATTGATATTCATAAATTCCTTCATACAAAGTTAAACAGATTCAAACTCCTTTTGTCGCATAAAAGCCTAAGATCAGTTTCCACAAGAGGGATATGGAGTGGCTTCAAGATTGAAAAAGCAATGCTCTTTTCTTGCTTCTAGTAGCTATAGAGTGAAAGAAAGAGCGGTAGAGCACTTATCATACCATGTTCTTGGAAAACCATACAGAGACCGGCAGACCAATTTTTATAACAGGTAAATATGTTCCATTAAGTTGAGTTTAAGAAAATTTTTATGCATATGCTTTGTGATTATAAAAATCCGTACAATGTTTAACAAGAGCTCTGCAACCAAGTTTAAGAACGTCTCTAACAAGATCATTCAATAATATAAATCTGAAAATGAGGATTTGTGAATCCTAGTTGAGAAAAGGTAACTGCATAACAATGACAAGAAACAAGTAAGAAAGAAAAAAAACCTGTAGGAAAACCCCAGGAGAGAACTCTGAGAGAACGCCATCTTTACCACCTAAATCTACCATCTTCAAAATACTTATTGCAGCAGGACGAGCCTGTTTAAGAGTTCAAATCAAAAAACACCAACTGGAATCCTCCTCAGACACATGGCATGCTCAATTAATGAGAAAAATAACAAAGAGAAGTCATCACATAGGACCAAAATAAGTAACCACAAAATGATATTTTTAGCTATAGTTTCAAGGAAAATGAAAAAAAAAAAAAAAAAAAAAAAATGTATGGGGCGTT
Organism: Jatropha curcas; assembly: GCF_041381405.1. Lineage (NCBI taxonomy): Eukaryota > Viridiplantae > Streptophyta > Magnoliopsida > Malpighiales > Euphorbiaceae > Jatropha > Jatropha curcas. The sequence goes on along the minus strand of NC_143158.1, from coordinate 4,602,851 downwards.
TGAAAACATCCCAGTAATAGTTAACTGGAAAGAAGGAGTAAGATTCCATAGTTTCTTACTTTTCCAGTTGCTATCACCACTTTCACACCCCTTGACAGAGCTTCTTTCAGAGCTTTCGCATTTGTCAAGGAAATTTGACTTTGGCTGTTCAGCAATGTTCCTGGCATTCAGGTAGACAGGAAAAATAATTAGAATCTGAGTGCTGCAGCCATGGATATTCAAAGTGATGTCAAGTTGTTCTCACCATCCATATCGCAAAAGATATATCTGAATTTTGGTTTGTAGAATCGAAGACTGCCTTCTTTCTTCCTGTCTTTTAACATCATGTGTGTAAGATTATCTCATTGCCAACTCTTGCATTTGTGGCACGTTATAGCCTCCAAAATAAATAAAGAATGAAGGCCTTTGAATCTATAAGCAATAATACATATTAATTACCATCCAAATTTTCTTTTTGAAGATTCACATTAGTTTCAGCATCATATGCACTCTGAATTAGTCCTTTTCCTTTCCACCCAAGACTCTTTAAAAGAAGTTCCTCCTCCTTCTCCATTTCTGCTTCAGCCTCTTCACTAATCTCATGATCAAATCCTAAAAGATGCAACAACCCATGAACCTGCACATATGTAGGAACATTAAGGGAATGACTCACCCAATCATCCTTAATTCCCATGATCATATTATCTTGAGTGTTGATTTATGATTATCTTACATATGAAGGAAAGTTACGGGTCACTGACTGTTCTTATGACATTCATTGAACATTGAACACAGCCAAAAACCATAAAGCAGCAAAGCAGATAAAAGCATGCATATTAATTAAACAATATGATTCAATCCAGCCACCAACCAGGAGGATGCGTATTTCGTCAACAAGACTATGCCCTCTTTCCTCTGCTTGTCGTGCAGCTGTCTCAACAGAAATGACAATATCACCCAACATAAGCTGCGAAAAAATGAAAAGGAAAAAAAAGGGGGTCAGTAGGATTCTACCGAAGAACTACAATTTGATCCAGAAGAACTAAGTGAAGGGGCCCTTGAAAAGCTAGAAAACGCCACAGAAGCAGATCAATTTTGAATGAAAAGACACCCTGAGATAAAACGAGAAAATCAAATTTGATTATGTATGTACCACTTACAACTGGAAGCTCTAGTTGAGGAACATGTTGTGACATGGAGAGAACATCAGTAGCATGGTCCTCATCCCTCCATTCCTTATTAAGTTTGCAAATGAACTCATCATTGCAAAGTAGTACCGACAACTCAACACTTTGAAATCCTCCAACATCACTTATAGCAGTGTCTCTGGTTTTATAAGCTGAATCTTTTAAACCATCAAACGCTAATTTCATTGCCATTGGCACATTAAGACGAAGCAATTCTGCAATACTCTGCTCAATAAAAGTGATCAAAAATACAAAAAATTAATGTTTCAAATTGCCAATTAAAAGACGAAAATAATTTTGCTTTAATTGTCTCCTATTCGCAACCATATAACAACTAAAGATAAGGTAGTTCATATACCAATATTTCGGGATCATCGGGCAGCTCTTCTTCAATGCAAATGCTAACATTGAGCTCCAACTCCGTTTCACTCTTCCGCGCCGCCCGCCTCCTCACTTTCCGGTATCCTCTCTGTGCCGCCCAAACCCGCCCGCTTATTGGCCGCAGAAGCCTCCCATCGCCTTCTCTGCATACAGCGTGAAACTTTTTAGCGAAATAAGAATATCTCGATAACAAAGGGTCATTGAAACAAATAGGCTTTCGAGTGAAGGATAGGCTTGAAGGATAGTAGACAGTGGAGATGGCATTAATAGAGGGAGAATTTGCGAGAATGACAGAGGCGGTGCGTGGTAACACACGCGCCATTGGAGCTGAGGTGGGAAAAGGAGGGCAGAGAGGGCGAAGGAGCGGAGAGAGGCGAGAGAGCATATAGGCGACAGTGGCGGGCGGAAACGAAAGCGGAAGGGTATTTGGCCAGTCGGCTTTACAACTTGTGCGACAACGGCTTTTCAATTTTCAGTTTTTCACTGGTCTAGTCTGCAAGAATGGGAGGGGTTGAAAGTACTATTGCAACAAATTAATAAATTTTCATTTCTATTGTAATTTTTTATTACCAAATGTGCCCTCTCATCTTCCCCTTTAATCATTAAAGTTTATTGGCCATATTGTAATTATCTGCATCATATTTAATGGGCTTCAACCATAGAACAAATTATTTTAAATAAAAAAAAACATTTTTTAGATATATAATGCTATAATTTTTTTTTTAATTAATGTTATAATTTACTATTGAACTAGTAATTTATTTTAAATTTAAGTGGAAGTTTTATTTATAAATAAATTATACATTTAAGATTTGGCTTATTTGTTTTCACTAGCTAAAAACCATTAGTTAATGATTTTGCTAACATTTTAGTGGGACCCACTGATTATAATGCAGTATTTTGTAAATATTCAAAACAATTTATCTCTTATAAAACCATCGATCTCTGAACAACCAAAATATTTTAATAAAAAATAATTGATAAAATCAACTAGATCACTTAAGTGGATGACATAGTTGCAGAAGCTATAGAAAGAAAGCAACGACATTTAGAGAGGAGGAAAAACAACAAATTGGTAATAAGAAAAAAAAAAAAAAAGACAGATAGCTTTTTTTTTTATTATTATTATTACAATCTCCTTTTTTTATTTATTACAATCTCCTTTTCAAGATTCAACTACACATAACAAACAAAATAAAAAAAGAAATATTTAGAGAGAGACCAAATCTCAATAATAACCATTATAAAAAGAAACGAATAATATTAATAGGTCATAAAAATTAAAAGAAGAGAAATGAAACAAAAGAAATGCTGCGTTTTAGTTCCTTCGGGTTAAATTAACCCAAGGATAACTAATAGATTCCACTAATATATATATATAATCCTGAAATAAAAAATATATTAAAAATGCTAACTCGGTGTTCTATTTTTTCAGTATTTGTGTTTTTTTTTTCATTTCTTTTCAGTTTTACAATTTACAAACTATATAATATAAATTATTTATGATTTTGAAAATCTTATTTTGTTATGATTTTAAAAAATCTTAGTTTGTTATTTTGTTCTAACTATCTATATGTTAAATAAATTATGATATAAATAGTGATCTCTGTTTTCTAATATCTCATCTTCTATTGAAACTCATTTATTGAAAGTTAAAGGTCTCCATCTATTAGTAATTTTCAATATTTTGTTTAGTATTAATAAAATATAACTTTCTTATCGTGGTTTTTGTTTTTCTTTTATTTTTTTGTTTTGCTAATTAATATTGATCGCGTAGTAAATAAAGAAGAAGCGGACAATTTCACTTGACTAGCTAGCCAAAAGTTTCCTTTGAAAAATAATCATTAAGGTTTCTTTTTTATTTTTTTATTTTCTTAAGCATGATTGGTATTGATATGTCAATCCAAAATGCAGGGTACAAAAGTGTGGTAGGAGAGACAGTTATCCGAGGAACAGAAGCAAAGAGTAGTTATAGCTCACGCTATTAGACGAAGTTGCAAGTGTATTAGATATAGAATCGGAGAGAGTAGTAAAAAAATAGATGTTATATAAATTTAGAAAAATAGATCAACTAAATATATTTTAGTGCTATTGTACTGTACACTATATGTACTGTTCACTACATTTTATTGGCATGCAAATTAAAGCAGAGGTTGTATATTCAGATTATTACGCCAAAAACCCAAACTTTTTAATTGAGATGCATTTTTTTGTCATTAATATTTGTTCTGCTTCTATTTATATTTGAATTTATTATTTTTTTATCAAAAATTTATTTTATTTACTCGACCTTACATTTTTATAGCAAAAATAAAGTGATATTAATAAACTAAATAAAAGAAGTTACTTAAACATTAAAAATTATTTTTTTATATATTAATTAAAGAATAGGAATAGTAATTTGACTAAATTTTTAGGTTATTTTTTCATGTATTAAAGAGTCGTAATAAAAAGTCATGTATATAATATTTATCTTTGAAAAATTTTCATTTTTTTCTTTCCTTTATGTATACCTCTATTTCATTTTTCAAAAATTTTCTATATCTCTTTAGTTTTTATTAGAAATTTTATATTTTTTAAAGATAATTAGGCTTTGAAAAAGTTTAAATTGTTGATTATCTATATATCTCTCTACTTAACTCTATTTTTAAAATCATTTAAGTTATATATGTCAAATTTAAACTAAATTATTTTTTATTTGAGATTAATAGATATTAGTATAGGAATTTTTAATTTTTTCTTTGTTTTTCTATGTTTTGTAGAATTAATATTCAATATAAATAATTAAATTATATTTTATTATTAATAATGAAATATTAAATATTATTGATTTATATATTATCCATGGTGAATGATTTGAATTTTAAAATTTTATCTGAAAATATTGTTTGAATTATAAACTTTAACTAAAATCTGGACATTATTAATCAAATTTTATAATTATTTAAAATAAATTAATGTCATCACAATTTCTATGATCCCATAATTTATTGAAATTTCTATAGTATAATAATTTAATAAATTAACCCATGAGAAAAATAAATATTTTATATACTAATATATTAAATACAATTTATAAAATTTAATTATGATTAGTCTCTTCAAAGAGAATAATAGAACACCAAACAATATTCACGTGGGAAAGACAGGAAGGCGGAGAAAGCGCGTGCACACCGTAACTTATTCTTCGTTCGTTTAGTGATTAAACACCGTTAACACTCTGACAAATCACAAACTTCCAAAACCAGCTTCTAATCTGCTTTTTCCAAACAATCCGTTAGCCCACCGAAGCCTTCCCCGCCCGCCTTTCTTTCTCTCTTTCTGTCTCTCTTTACTCTCTTCCTCTTCTTCTCGATCTCTCCTCACTGTTCCTTTCTCTCTCCGAAATCGCTTTGTTTGACCTTCTTTGAGTCTTCCACCTCGTTTCTATTACCGAATTAGGGTTTCGATCTGTTTTCTTCTTTCAATTTCGCGCTTTCTTTGTGATTGTGGTTTTTTGTTTCCCTAAATTATTTGCTTAGTTTATTTTTGTTTTTGTTTGTGTCTCTTGGGGAATCGAAATGGTGGTTTCTCCGAGTCCTAATGGAGCTTCGCCGCTGCCATCTCAACCTGCTAAGAGGTATGGAATCACTAGACCTATCTCCCTCGCAGGCCCCACTGAGGCTGATCTTCATCGAAATGCTGAATTGGAGAAGGTAAAATCTTTAGTTGACATTGATCCAATAAATTAATTTTGTAATTTTGCTTATGTTATTATTTTGCTGTATTTGGATTGAATTTAAAGTTTTTGGTGGATTCGGGGCTGTACGAGAGCAAAGAGAAAACTATGAAGAGAGAAGAGGTGCTTGGTCGCATAGATCAGGTATTTGAATATTTGCTAACGCTTAAATTTATATGCTTGCGTGCACTATGACTGAATTAATAAAACATATTGTAGTTAGTAAGAGCAGTTAATTTATAGATTGATTTGCATTATTGTTGGAGATTTCTACTTATGGAGTTGAGGTATATTGATAGTCAACCTATAAACAAATCAGTTAAAGACTTGTGGAAAACTCAGGGATTTCTTGTGGAAAGGCAAACACGGGAGGTAGTTTTGGATATTTATTGTTAAAGAAACACAAGGCATGCATTTGGACGGATTGGATTTGGTTTCATTATTGATGAATCACTATCTTCTTAAAGAACCATTTTTGACGTTTCAAAGGATTTGTATGGCATTTAGGTGAAAGCTGACTGTTATGGAATAGCGTGCTATATGAAATATTCTATTTATTCATGGGAGTTATGGTTATTTTGGTGAAATGTGAATAGAATACCCTTGGCAACACCTTACAGTATGAATACTTTTTGCTGCTACAGAACTTAAATAAAAGGAGTTATGTTTTGCCTAATCGCTAGCTTCGTTTTACTTCCTTTGCTTTGTGTGCTCGGTTAGAGTTTTTTGGTGTGTTCAGGGGAGTGAGTTTTCATGTGATTAATGGAGGTTTCATCTAAATTTCATCCAAATTAAATGTGTCTTTTATCAATTTTTAATATGTAATATGGATGTTTGATCTTTGCCAAGCATTGTTAATAGTTTTGTTTTAAGAAACGTTTTGGTGCTCATGTTTTACTAGTATGCTTTGCTTTTCCTGGTGTGATAGAGATGATTTATTGTTGCCTTAAATAAGTAATCGTGTATGATTTGAACTCCAGATTTTCATTACTGATCTTAATTATGAAAAGAAGTTTCTATTCCATTTTGGCAATCTTGTTGCTTTTCCTTTCTGGTTCCTATTCTCTTCTATACCAATGCGATTATCTTGAGCAAATGGTTATGGGGAAATCAACCTCTAACAGATTGTCAAAGGTTGGGTTAAACAATTGACACACCAAAGGGGCTACACGGATCAGATGGTGGAGGAAGCAAATGCTGTCATTTTTACTTTTGGGTCTTATCGTTTGGGGGTAAGTATGACTTTTTATAGGATTTGTTATGTTCTTTGAGCACTATCTTTTGATGTCTTTTATCGCTTTCCTTATTTCTTCTCAATTGTACTTCTTGGGTGAGGTAGCTTTGTAAATTAATCTTTTACATGGTACTGAGGAGGGTTAACTAGTTGATATTTTTGAAGCGCTAGACTGCATTTTTGTTGAAAGACAATTAGCAATGTGTTCTAATTTTTATTTTTTGCTCTCTGATTCCTTTTTGGGGGTATTCTTGAACTGTGGACCAAAAAAAGTACAATAAAATTGTTAACTTTTCCACCCTAATTAAATAGTCCTTGGGGAGCAGAACTTAAGTTTTAGAAGTTTGAGGCACATCATACTCATATCCTGGACAGTAACAACTGCTTTGCTGTAAAACGAGTAATTGATAGGGGTAAGTGTTTGTGCCACCTTTCTCAGATTCTTGGCTTAAATTTCATAAAACTCATGTAACAGGTTAGTTTTTTATCCCACTGCTAACATTGTAGCAGGGTAATGTGCTACCAGCTCTCTTGTACCTTTCACTTCCCTAATATAAAGAACTGGGTATTTTGCAGCCAAAAGTAGGCTACCTTTTGGACTTATTTTGTTTTTTACAAGATGTAATATTTTGGTTCCATCCTGCATTGAAATAAGTACCTCCTCTACATGGAGATGTAGCGATTAAATGCTGTTTTAACAGGTTCATGGTCCTGGAGCTGACATAGACACCTTGTGCGTTGGGCCGTCTTATGTGAATCGAGAGGTCACTCATAAACTTGGCCTATTTGCATTAGGAATCTGGAGGGATAGTTTATGGTTTTCATTAACATTTTGAGTATCTTTTCCCAGGAAGATTTCTTCATTATTTTGCATGACATATTGTCCGAAATGGATGAAGTTACGGAGCTTCAACCAGTTCCAGATGCTCATGTCCCAGTTATGAAATTCAAGTTCCAGGGGATATCAATTGATCTTCTTTATGCTAGTATTTCTCTTTTGGTTGTTCCTGAAGTAAGTTCTCTATGCTTATAAAATATTCATGAGACGTAGCACTTTCCTGGAAGCATGCATTTCAATTATTGAAAGCTTCTCTTCTTTTGTCTGTGTTCTTGAGAGTGGATTCACATGCAAGTCTGGTAGCATGTCTGGATGCAAGATTTTTACCCTTATTAGATCCATTTTAACAATCAGGATGCTAATCTTCAAATAGGGAAATGCTATGTTTTTGTGCTTTAATGATTTGAATGTAACATAATGTTGAAATTGTATTTAATTGTTGCTTGCTGAGATTGATCTGGAACGAACTTGTCAACACAATTCAGGATCTGGACATTTCGCATGGGTCTGTGCTGTACGATATTGATGAGCAAACTGTTCGAAGTCTAAATGGGTGTAGAGTTGCAGATCAAATTCTTAAACTTGTGCCAAATGTTGAGGTGGACATATTGTATGCTTTTTACCTGGTTTATTTGATTATATTGTTAATTTGACAGTATTTTAATCCTTGACCAAATTGTAGCACTTTCGAACAACACTTAGATGTTTGAAGTTTTGGGCTAAAAGGCGTGGTGTTTATTCAAATGTAAGATGAGCAGAGTTCCCTTTGCAGTTGATGTTTCACCTCAATATTATGGTTTTTTCATTTGCTTTTAACCAACGTATAGGTTACTGGTTTCCTTGGTGGCGTAAATTGGGCTCTTTTAGTTGCACGGCTATGCCAGCTTTATCCCAATGCAATTCCCAGTATGCTAGTTTCTCGATTTTTCAGAGTATATACACAATGGCGCTGGCCAAATCCTGTGATGCTGTGTTCTATAGAAGAAGATGAACTTGGATTTCCTGTATGGGATCCTCGTAAAAACCATCGGGACCGGTTTCATCATATGCCAATAATAACTCCTGCATACCCCTGTATGAATTCTAGCTATAATGTCTCTATAAGTACCCTCCGTGTAATGATGGAGCAATTTCAATATGGTAACAAGATCTGTGAGGTGTGTGCATGAGTGTTCACCTTTTACTTCAGCTGCCCACATTATACTATTGATGCCTTCACTCTGGTCAATTTTTTCCATGCAGGAGATTGAGCTAAACAAGGCTCAATGGAGTGCTCTGTTTGAGCCTTATCTTTTCTTTGAAGCATACAAAAACTACTTGCAAATTGATATTATTGCAGCAGATGCGGATGATTTGCTGGCTTGGAAAGGCTGGGTGGAGTCCCGGCTTAGACAACTTACTTTGAAGGCAAGGGCTTTACTTTTTGAAGAGGAACACATATTATTCTGTTTCTAGTGTTTGTTCCCGTGTACTTCACAGTTCACATATACGAAACATTGTGCCCAAGTGATTCAGTATGGTGTCTTTCCTTATTGGTGCTTTTCATATGCCACTTTGCAGATAGAACGGGATACAAATGGGGTGTTGCAGTGCCATCCGTATCCGAATGAGTATGTAGACACATCCAAGCAATGCTCGCATTGTGCTTTCTTCATGGGCTTACAGAGGAGAGAGGGAGTTACTGGTCAAGAAGGCCAGCAATTTGATATACGGGGAACAGTTGACGAATTTAGGCAAGAGATAAACATGTACATGTTTTGGAAACCAGGAATGGATATCTATGTTTCTCATGTTCGTAGGAGGCAGCTTCCTGCTTTTGTTTTCCCTGATGGGTATAAGCGATCTCGCCCTTCACGGCATCTCAACCAGCAGGTTAGTAAATCAAATGATGGTGCTGCAACATCTCGGATTGGATCACCTGAGGGACATCTTAAGCGAAAGAATGACCATGAAGAGGTGGATCTGAGGCCGGATAAACCAGAGAAACGAGCCTCTATAAGCCCACAAAGGCTGCAATCTGTGTCTCCAGAAAGTAGTACGAGTAGGTGCGGTGGAACATCTCTGGCCAACTTCAGTGAAAGGATTAAATTAGGGTGTTCAACTGCTGCAGATGTTGACAACAATTCTGAGGCTAGGTCATGTAGAGGGCCATCAAGCAATGAAAACTGCATCTTGGGGAATGTGATGCAGGTGGGTGAAACAGTTATGGGTTTGTATGATCCGGCAGTGGTTAGGGGTGATGTAGAGCCAGCTGAGTGCAGGAATGAGGTAGAGCCAACTGATCTGGCGGTTGAAACAATTCTTAAGCAGGAGTTGCTTGATCCATATGAAATATCAAGTTCTGAAATTAGGAAAATACATAACGTCACAAATGAGAACAGAAATGGGGATTTGATATCGGCTTCCTTGGAAAATGGTTCTCCCAACAGACTGTTAAAATGGGGAGGGGAAGTTATAGAGGTTGAAGAGGAGTTAGTCAGACCATGTAATCAGACAGCAGTTGTAGAACTTGCTGAAAGCGTTATATGTTCAAATACCAGTGCTCAGAACCTCAATTGTGAGGTGAGTTACTCTGTTTGAAGATTTTGGGTTACAGATTGTTGCGGATGGCAGTGGCAAATACTCGAAGTTCTGGAGATAGTGAGAGTGGGATCTTTGCAGGGTGCTATATGTGCTGCAGATTTGGATTCGCTTCTGGAGAATGGGTGTTTGAATGCAAGCGGAGCATTTCAAAATAGCTTGCCAGAAGAATTAGAGGTTCCAAATCTAAATTGCTTATTTTAACTTATTGTAGTATAATTGCTTCATTTTTTCACATGATTTCCTTTTGTTCTCTTTCTGTTGTGCTGAGTCATTATGATGACCCCGCTGATGACCCAGCTAGTCGATTAATATTAGCTGGGCCGTCTTGTGAAAAATTCCAATTAAAAAACTTGTGAGTAAGATGGGTTTTGGTAGTGCTTTCATTGATTAAGAATGTGTTAGCAGATAAATTTAAATTTGTTAATTGCTCCTTTTCTCTTTTATATGCTGGGTTTCATTTTTTCTTTTACCTCCTAACTGCTGCATATGTGGTCGCAGGTCCTGCACCACTATACGTGCTATGTTTCCAGTAACTGTGCTTAAGAACCTGACCATGTTTTGTATCTGACTCAGATACATGACTCTCCCTTAAATTTTCACCTTGAGTACCTTGTCACAAAGCTAACTCTTAGTTTTGCTCTCTGTATTCTCTAGCCAAGTACTGCAATTGGGAAGGTTGTAAATTCTCAAGATGGAGATAGGTCAGAATCTTTGCAGAAGCCAGTGATAAGGCATGCATTTGAACCCTATAAATTGTCTTTTGTAAACCATGGTATCTTTATGCTGTCCTGTTTTTTTTTTTTTTTTGTTGGCTCTTGTTTAGCAGGTTGAATCTGAAGTCAAAAGCGTAACATTTTGGCATCGGTCATTTAATGCGCTTCACATTTAGAAAGGCGTGTCAGCAATTCGGTAAGTGTCAAAAATTAATTGCTGGCTTTCATGGCATCGTACCAGGTGTGTGCACAAGCTCTATATTGTGGAGTAAGAGAGGATCAATAGTTCATAGCAATGTGCCTTGCTTGGTGATTTGACCAGTCATCTAGTTTGTGTTATAGAGCACTGCTGAAGCTCTGGACTTCCCAGAAGCATTGGAGACATTCTTTGCTGTTATTGAGCTCTTTTCTTTGTTCCCTTTGGGTGTGGCAGAACGAGTGAATCGCAAATTTGGAACCTATTTGTACATCAAACGAGACCAATCAAGTTCAGTGTGGTTTGTGAGGGCATTTGCTTTCTTTCTTTGTGCTTCTTTATAGGCCTTTGTACACTAGCTCTTTTGTTCTTTTCAAACCTGTGAAAATGTAATCGAATTGGTACACTTGTTTGGTGCGAAACATTTGTGGTTCAATGGCCAAGTTTTTCTGACTTGTGGCAGCATGTGCTGTTTGGTTACTTGCATGAAACATTTGGTTTAATGGCTAAATTTTTCTGACGTGGCAGTAAGTTCTGTTTTTTCCTGTTTTTTACTTGCCTGAACAAAATCCAGATAAATGCTTCTGTAATTTATGGTAATTTGTACATTTTTGAGGCATGTTGACTTGGTTTACGTGCAAATTTTATTTTGGGGATTGGGATGACTGAAACTGAGAAACCTGCTAGTTAAAAACAGGGATTATTTTTTGGCCTGTAGCATATGATACACCCTAGAAAGAAAAAGCTGAACTATTTATTACTAGACATCACTGTAAATTAAGCCACTTTCAAAGTCGTCATCATCTGCTACTCTTTTACTGCGCCTGTAACTAGAAAGATAAGTAGAACTGCCAAGAAGAGGAGCAACGTCAAACTCCATTCCCATCTTCTCTCTATTATCCCTTGGAGAACATCGACGTAGGACCTGCAATACATCCTTCATAGATGGCCTTGCAGACGGTAATTTGCTTGTACAAATGAGCCCTAGCTTGAATACAGTTGTCATTTCTTCTAGATAACATGGTTCCCTAATTTTCTCGTCGAGGCAATCAACAAAAGGCTTTCCTTCTGCACTTTGCCTCCACGCCCATTCTGCGAGGCTGGAATTCTCATCTCCACTGTTAGCTTCTCTTCCTGTTACTAGTTCGAGGAGAACAACTCCGAAGCTATAAACATCAATCTTCTCATTCACTTTTGTTGTATAAGCATACTCTGCAATACAAACAATATTAATTTTTGAGTTGAACAAAATCTACATAATACAAGTACTTTGTAAAGCATTTTGAAAGGAGTCTTATGCTTTTTACCTGGTGCAATATAACCGAACGAGCCTGCTACAGCAGACATTGTATGATCTTCTCCTTGCTTAGCCAACATTTTAGCTAATCCAAAGTCTGCAATTCTTGCTTTGAATTCAGAATCCAACAAGATATTGCTTGATTTGATATCTCGATGTATGATAGGTGGGGTGGAATCATGGTGCATATAGCATAAGCCTCTCGCAGCTCCAATGGCGATCTGCAACCTTGTTGGCCAATCCAAAACAGAATCATTCACTGTGTTTGTTACTAATGATGATCTCCTCCTCTTCCCATGAAGCCATGTATCGAGGCTTTGATTCTCCATATACTCATAAACAAGAAGTTTCGAATCCCCATTTGAAATGCAACACAATAACTTCACTATATTTGAATGCTTAACTGTGCCCAGTATTTGAACTTCTGCCAAGAACTCCTTTTCAAGCTTCTCATCAAATTTTCTGTTATTCCAAATCCTTTTAACAGCAACAGAATCTCCTGCACGGTTCACAGCAATCCGGTATACCTTTCCCGACCCTCCACTTCCAATCAGATTATTTTCTGTTAACTTCGCCAAAATATTTGCTTGTGTGAAATCCACTCTCGAGAATGAGGTCAGCTTCCATGTTGCCAGTTCTCGCTTATGCTTGTTTCTCAGGTAATCTCTAACTCCAAATAAAGTCAATATAGCAGCAACTACAAAGATAGTTAAGGCTAGAACAAGAATCATAGCAAGAACTTTAGAAGACAGTTTATTTGAACTGCGATACATAATATAGCAATTTGGAAGGTTCAGAACTGGATTAACTGCACAAAGATTAGAATTATTCAAGAAACTGTACTCGTAAGCAAGATTATCAAACTGGTCCGGGATTTGACCAGAAAGCTGATTAGATGACAAGTTGAGGTATATAAGCTTCAATTGGCCAAACCCAGATGGGATGTTGCCAGAGAGATGGTTTTGAGACAGATCTAAATAAAGCAAATCAGGTAAAGACCCCATTGCTGCTGGGATTTCGCCAGAAAGTGCATTTCTTGATAGATTTAGATCAGTCAACGACTTCCAGGAGATCATCTGTGATGGAAGTTGACCGGAAAACTGATTACCATCAAGAAAAAGAGTGCTAAGACGTGACAAGCTTGTTAATTCCTCCGGAATTTCACCTGAAAACAGATTATTACTTGCCTTGAAAACAACAACATTCCTCCAACTAGAGATTCCAGTAGGAATTGGACCAGATAATTTGTTGTTGCTAATTTCCAACCTGGACAAATTCCAGGCTACTGAGCTTGGAAGTTTGCCCGAGAAAGAATTATTACTTAGCAACAAATATGTCATATTGATTGCTGTCCAAAAACCTAGAGGTATCTCACCAGAAAACTTATTGTTGTAAAGCTGAACTGTGTTCAAAGTAGTACAATTTCCAAGCTTTTGCGGCACCTCCCCTGTAAGATTGTTTGAAAATGCAACAAAAGTCTGCAAAACACCTCCAGCACAAAGATTTTCAGGTAATCGACCACTGAAATGATTACTTGAGACCTCGAAAACTTCAAGTTTGGAATGAAGTCCAAATTCTGGTGGCAATACTCCACTCAATTTGTTAGTGAAAACTCGAAAAATACTCAATTTTGGAAGTAGAGCTATACTTGATGGTAATTCACCAGATAACTGATTAATATACAGAAGCAAAACTTCCAATCTCTGTAACTTACCGAAGTCATCTGGTATTGAACCAGTCAAGCTATTCAGAGAAATATCAATTTCTACTAAATTAAATGCTTCTACTACCTGTGGTATTTCCCCCGACAATTTATTATGGAACAGATATAAATTAGTCAGATTCTTCAACAAAAACAACCCATTTGGCATATTAGCTTCAAGCTTGTTCATTGCCAAATCTAAATGTTCAAGACTTGAAAGATTGGAAAAACTCTCCGGTATTGGACCAATCAAATTAGCGAATCTAATCCACATGAAAGTCAACTTCTTTAGATTACCGAACTCTACTGGAATTCTTGAAGGCATAAATGGATTAAAGGCTAATCCTAACTTTACTAGATTAGCCAAACTACCAATCTCCTTTGGAATAATCCCATTAAACCCGTTTTGATAAAGAAACAGTGTCTGCAACTCCGTTAAGTTACCAATTGTCGTTGGGATGTCACCGGAAAAGTTATTAGCTCCGAGGTCTATATACTGGAGAGTTGAAAGACGATCAATATCATCAGGGATTGGACCGACAAAGTAATTTTGAGAGAGGTCTAAATGCTGGAGCTTTGAACAATTGTAAAGAACTGTAGGAAATGTACCGGGTATGTAATTGAGGGATAAATCGAGAGAAATTAGGTTTTTCAGGTCACAGATTGTCGCCGGAATTGTCACTGTTATGTTCACGTCACTGAGCACAAGTCCGGTAACTGTGTTGCCGATGCACTGAACCCCTTTCCAATTGCAGGGTGGCGATGAGGAGTTCCATGACTCGAGCAACGGTGGATTGCCAAGTTCTCGCCGGAGCTTCAAGAGAATAGTTTGTTCTGTGTTGGCATTTTGTGAAATTACAGTCAAGGGTATAGTGGTTACAAAGAATAGGAAGAGGACCGTTGGGAATTTTAGAAATGGGAGGGGTAGCATGGACATTTTCAAGTTTCCAGTTTTTTGTTTTTTTTGCCGGGAAAGAAGCGGAAGGTAACGGTTGGTTTTCAAATTTGGCGATACGACATAAGGAGGTCATGTATTATCTTATATGTAAGAGTTGAGTTTGGTGAAATGACACTGTAAGTGACAATAATTACATTTCCACCACTAAAAGTTATTGGACGAGTCAAAAGTCAAACCTCAAAAGTGGTATCAAGTTATTTGTTCTAACACGGTTCGGTTAAATCTAACAATAAATCATTTCCTTTCAACTAACAAGTAAAACTCAGAAAATGACAGGTAAACTTAATTTCCCACGTGAATAATAATTTGACAAGATAGTAAAATGATTCTAATTCCAAAACGACTACATTTTCAAACTACACCCATAGAAAATGTAGTGGTTTTGGAATTAGAATCATTTTTCTCGAATCAAATCATTATCTTTACCCCTCGTGTATGCTTATGCTAAAGTGCCTCATACTATATTTCATTATAAATTCTCTCATTGACTTGTGCAATTTACCATTTCTTTCCAAGATTGAGCACGATTTACTTAAAATTGTAATATTACAATGAATTGATTTAATTTAATTTTTTAGTTCAATTGTTGAAAGTAATCAGTTCGATTTAATTCATAATTTTAGATTGCTTTAATTTTTATGTTTGGTTCGATTATAAAAATAAGTTAAATTTGTCTAAAAATCAAACCAAATCGACTGATTGAACATATTTGATACAATTCTATTTAATTTAAAATAATTGTATTCAATTTTCAATTTCATCGGTTCAATTCAATCCAGAACCAAATCGATTCTTCAGGGGCAATTATGTAGTTTTGGATGTAATAATGAGCAATTTTACGCTTTAAGGCTCACTTTTATTGGTCAAATTGTCAAAGCAGTACAACTTACAAGCAGAAAGATAGAGACAAAAGGGGAGGCAACTTGAGAGGAAGGTTCATACTATAATTTTCTACTCCATCACTATCCATTAGTTGTTGACTGTTGACTATTTCAATTAGGAAAACTCCTTATTCAAACTTATCTATATATATATATTCAGTGGCTGCCCCTTTCCTGGATTTGTTTGATAGAAGCAGACTTTAACTGGTAATGGTGGATGGCCAATTGGCAATTCATTGAACCTTCATTAAATTACTAATATTAGGATCTAGAAGATGTGATCTCATCCTTTTTTATTATTTTTTTTAAAAAAAAATAAAATGGAAAAAGAGATCTAGAAGAAAATCATGTGTTATATCACATAATTAAGAGTAGTTGATTGACTTTTATGTATAGTTAATTAGTTAGTTTGCACTTCTTCCTCATATTTGAATATGCCAAGTAAAATTTTTATATTTATTACTATAATTTTTTAAGTATTAGTATATTTGTATATTAACCAATTTAATGTTTCTAGGAAATATTTTATATATTTTTTTGGGCTCATCAATAAGTAATATATATTTTTATTTGTGGGTATATATGCTAAAATTAGTTGTTTTTTTTTTTTTTTATTGTACTATTTTCCCAATAAAAAAAAATAATCAGTTTCTAGTAGAAAATTTCAAATATATACAATATGAGACTATTCTCTAAGTTTAGAGGGTAGGTTGAGTAGAAACTACAGATTGTTTCTCCTAGAAGGAAAGTGACACTAAATTTATTCATATAAATAGGACAACCAAATTTAGAGACATGTGCATAATAATGTTTTTACTTGTCAAATTAAAAAACAAATACTTAAAAAATTATAGTGAATTATTTTTTTTTTATCAAAATTTTTTATAAAGGGTCTCAAATTCTCAACTCACATGCTACAAGTTAGGTATTTCAGGTTGTGATGCTAAGTGAAAAATAGAGGGTAACGTATGGAAAGCTCCTTACTTTATATTTAAGCATCTAAAAATATCTATAATGATGAAATACAATGTTGATTGCAAGCAAAGGAAAGAATTAATTAATTACTAAAATACTTAAATTCATTAATGCATCGCTTAATTAAAGACTCTTCTCAAATTAAAATAGGGAGTTACTATTGGAACCCACAAAATTACTACATTCAGATAATCATTAACTAGGTTGAAATTTAACTAACCAAATCAAATCTTACCTTTAAAAAAAAAAAAAAAAGAAAACCCAAATGACATCTTGGATTGTGGATATTGAACTAACCTAGGGCAAAATAAACCTATAGGGTTAATCATAAGAGAGATTTAGAATTGGACTAGTAAAAATAAATCCATATGTTCAAATGGTAGGTGATCTAATCCCACTTCCAGCTTTATGAGATCCATCAATGGAAGAAAAAGAAAAAGAAAAAGAAAAATGGAACTTTTTGATGAGTACAAGTAGGCAGTGATTGGCTACTTCATAAAATTTTATATATGTAGACATTGACTAAAAAGAGAAAAAGAAAGACTTCAAAGTCTCCCTTAAATTCTAATGAATTATTTTCACAAGAAAACTCATTCATGATATGGACATGATTGCACCCCACTACAATCTAAAATGCTTTTAGAAATTTTAGTTTAAAGGTCTGTTTGGAACCGAGAGGAAAGAAAATAATAGAAGAAAATCCACTCTTGTATTTCGAAAGAAATAAAATAAATTTAAATTTTTTTATTTGCAAAAGGTAGAAATTTTGGAAGAAAGAAAATATTTTTATTGAAAATTAACAATAACGTCCTCACTTATAGGATATTTAACAAAATATGAAAGTTTATTAATTAATTTGAGATTAACGTAATTTAATAAAAATAAGTGAATATTCCACTTCTTCTTTTTTTTTTTTTTTTTTTTTTTTTTTTTTTTGTTTTTCATTATTTTCTCTATTAGTGTAGGGTCAATAAAGCTTGTAGGAGCTTTTGTCCTTATAGAAAATAATGAAAATCGAAAATCATTTACACGTTTATTATGCTTGAAGATAGAAACAACACACAAAAAGAAAAATATAAGATACGTAGTGGAACATGACGAAACATGTCCATGTGACGTGTTTTTACTATTGAATTGATAGCTCAACGATCAAGCCTTGTTTGATCCACATTGGCTTTTTAAATAAGTTTAACGTTTTAAGTAAATGTTATTTTTACATTAACATAATATTTTAATTAATTTTTAGAAGTTAAAATAATATTTTATAAAAAGTTAATTAATATAATGTTTAGGTTTAAACATTTTATGAAAAATTAATTAAACTTGTTACAATATTAAAACAACTAAAAACTATCAAAATAATAAATTTTACCGAACAAACTCTAAGTGCGTATCTCAAATATAGAAGGTAAAATCATTAAATTGAAGATTACTGTAGCAAATCTAGATTAACAAGCTATTACAAGTTCATTAAAGTAACAAGAAGAAATTAATTTGATGGGTACTTTTAGAACTTGAAGGGCTTGTAGGTTTTGAGACCTTGATTTAAACCTTGAATAGCACTACAAGCCACAACAATAGTAATAAGAAAGCAAACTAAGTTCAATAGCTCAAGCCCTAACCACCTTAGGCTTTGTGGTCTAATCTTTTTTTGTGCAATACACATTTCCACTGGAAAATAGACTGTCATGGGCCAATAGGAAACAGCTCCAAGAAGGGCAAGTATGTCATTAAAGAATGGAAGAGCCATTGCAAGCAGAGTTGCAATTGCTACAAATGTTGTCCTCCAAATTATCCTTAATAAATTAATGCTAAAATTGCAATCTTTCTTCCCAATCCTTAGGCTTAGTGGGTATTCTTTGCTTACAATTTTGGAGTTGGGCCATTTCTTGCTGGCCCATGATTCTACTGTACTGTATACTGGCTGGGCTAGTACCTGTTCAAAGCAATTTTGTTAGGGTTAAAAAATTGCAATAAAGAATACATACATATATATATATATATATATATATATAAGCTTAAATTTATATAATTTGGGTTGGGATAGGAATTGGGATTTAAATTTGAGAGTTTTGGAATGTTTATCATGTATTATTTTATTGATACAAAAGAAATTATTAAAGTGAAGGATAAATATTTTACATCACAAGACAAATATTCGATCACTAAATTATTATTTTAAAGTAATTTTAAAGTAAAAAATTACTTGTTTTAAATTTAGTAAACATAGTACACTGTTTTCAAATTATGTTTGATCAGATTTTTAGTGACCCAAATCAGTTGAATTGGTCTGATTCACAAAGCAATTAGTCAGTGTAGGAGTGGATAGATGGGAAGGAACCTGGTAAGCTCCCAAAAGGTGCACCACAATGCAGAGATTGGCCAAGTCAATCAACCAAAATGGCTCATAAAACCCAAACCCAGTTAACATGTTGCCTGGAGCATTGTTCCCAAAAGCAGCATATCCTAAACAACCGCACATCATATAGAAACTTGTTGATGTAAAAACAGCTATTGCACTTGCTTTCTTCATCACTTTATTTTCTGGTGGTGATGACTTCAGTGTATTCTGATAATCGATGAAAATTGCAATATTAGAAGAGGATTTAATTGTAATTAAGTAATGAATTTGATTTTCTTACTTGGATTTCAATTAAAATTGGAGCATATGAGCTTGCAAATGCCATATCTCCAATTGCTCTAAATATCCTCCAAAGTTTATCTTCTGTTGTTAAATTTAATCCAACTTCTACTCCGCTCAAAGTTGTTCTTCCTCCTTGTCCTGTTTTACATTAAAAATAAAAAATAAAAAATAAAAAATAAAAAATAAAAATTTCTCCAATTAAAAGAATATATAAGGTCATCTGTTTTGAAGTTCTGCTATGATATACAGCTAATTGTTAAAAATTACTTACTTATTCTCACTATACTAGTGATTCAACTTTGATAAATAGCAGTATAATTTTACCTGAAATGACCTTGGAGAATGCAAGTCCAAGCCCAATTGACGCATAAGCAAAAGACATGGTAGCAGCAATAATGGAAAGCCAAGAGAGCTTGTGAAAATTAGGGATTTGAGATACAAAAATTTCTGTAATCCCCAATCCAAGCATGTACCAATTACATGAAAATTTGCAAGAATCTTCATGCCCTTTCTTATGGAAACAATTGGATTCTCTAATAGCCCTAAAAAATTAAAAACAGAACCAAAAAAACCCATCAATAGAATAATAAATAACTCCTCTAAACTAAAATTAATAAAAAAACACAATTAATTAAATTCCAATTAACTTACACCATGCTTATAGATGCTGTAATTGTGTAACCGATAGTAGAGCCACTCAGAAAGACACACTGAACAATCCCACTAGTCTTTTGCATTTTTTCACCTGATTATTCAAAACCAATTAATTTGTATATACAATTTATTATGAAGAACTGAAACCTTAATCGAGGTGTAATTAATTACCTAAATAGGCATTAACAGTGTCTCTGTAAGTGTAATTTCTCTTGCCAGTAACAGGATTAGGGTATCTATAACAATCAGCAAGAAGACCAGAAGTATAATAAGTAATGCAAGAGAAAGACAAGAGGGTGAAGACACCGACTACCCATCCAAGTTGTGCTATACCCCAAGCAAGTGATAGAACTCCTGATCCTATAATTGCTGTTATTATATGTGCACTTGCAGTCCACATAGTTCCTGCATCATTTGAAATTTCTTATTTTTTGTACTTAATATAAATAAAAAATATTCATTTGATACCTAAAAATTAAATTATATAAATACCAGTTCTTCTGGGTTTGCCATCATCGTCTAGCTCTGCATCTGCATCCTTGGAAGAAATAACCATACCAGATTCGCACATTTCTTCTTGGAAATCTTCTTCCATCACACTCTCTGTATTCATTTTCAAATATATGTGTATATATATTTTTTCTTTATACGAGTACCGAAAGGAACTGCAAGTTGAAAGGATTGCAGTGTGTTTGTGTTTGCAATAGGCTGGGGTTTATATACAGAGTAACGCTGAATGACACAACTTGTGCCTAGCACAGTTCAAATAAATTATCTATAATGCCCTCTTAAATTTATATTTACTTTTGTAAATAGAGAATCGAGAAAGTACAGATTTTTTTCTCTCTCTAAACCAAAATCCATGCGTGCAACTCTGGCCTATGATCTAAAATGAAAAACGAACGCCATTTAGATCTTCATCTTGGACATTGCCAAATTCACAAACGTCATCTCTCTTTTATCCTTACTTTGATCCATCGATTTTATTGATTAACCAGAATCGCCGGTGAACATTGGACAGATTCATCGAATGGTTAGGAATTAAAAGAGAATAGCAAGTTGTTATTTTTGTAGATCCGCTGGATGGAGGATTGTTTAGTTTGAGGAAAGAGACTGAAAGAGAAAGAGTTGTTGGGAAAATCGCTATTTTTCCCGCCCTTCGGATCGGCTTCAAGCAGGAATAAATGAAAAAATAAAATAATAAGTGAGAAATTAAAGAGAACACGATAATTTAACGTGGAAAACTCCCCAAATGGAGAAAAACCACGGCCGTTGTCAAACGACAATCAAGAAAAATATTCACTATGCGGCAAATTGTTACAACCACAATTACAAAATATTTTTCTACCCGACACCCTCAAAACACCCCAAATATTTTATACTCCAAGAGACTCCAAGAGACTTGCTCTAAATCCCTAATATAAAACGCACTCAAATATTTTTGGTGTGTTTTGGTGTGTTTGGAAACCTAAACATTGTTTCCATTTTATAGCCAAATCACTACCTTCACTTTGCTTATCTCCCCGATGTGGGATTAAGCAAAAACTAATTTTTTTATATTTTTTTTTCTTTTGTTTTCAACAACGGCGGCTAACAATCTCCACCTTGAAAAAAAAAAAAAAAAAACACAACATTGTCTGCTACCGACAATCATAATTCTTATCGTCAAGAATTATCATACTCCACCATAAAAGAGTATCGCCACTTGGAACCACGTTACCGACTCCAAGAATTTTCCATCGGCCATGTCGAATCCCGCTAATAGTTTATGGTGCAACCCTCCTGTTGACTTTTCCGAGAGTTCATTAGCCATCGACATATTTTTTCCACCACACACTTTGCATCAACTGTCAACCAATGCCGTGCGCATTTCCGTGGACCAGCTACCAATAATCCGTCCTCTTTCATGGCATACTAACGAGTAGCAATCATGCCATGAGGACATACATCTCTCAATTACAGAGAGATCACATCATCTCCTTCGCCACAGGAGATCACATTGGCAGCAACAACGTTAGAGCTTCTAGCCGAATCAGCTCCACCGTTCGGGCAATCCTTCCTCACGTGTCCAGTTTGACCACAAACCCAGCAGACGACCTTCCTCTTTCTGGAGCTTTTATTCTTTTTCTTGGTACCGACAAATAAAGCTGAATCCTCATATGATTTATTTTTCATTTCATTCAGTCTTCTCTCCTCAGTAAGGAGCTTACTAACCACATCCGCATACACCACATCCGCATACACCACTTCCTTACTACCATATTTCAGAATAGGTTTCATGTGCTCATATGTCGAAGGAAGTGACAGGATGAGTCGGAGAGCTTTATCTTCATCTTCGGTTTGCACTCCAAGAGTTTCTAATTCAGAGACGATGCTATTAAGAATACTCAGATGATCTGACAGCTTTATACCTTCCGCCATTTTCAACGTATGAAATTGCTCCTTCAAATATAACCTGTTGGATATATTTTTGCCCTGGTACAATTCTTCCAGTTTCTCCCACAACTCCTTTGTCGTGGACAACCCAAGCACATTAGCAAAAACATTTTTTGCTAGACACATGCGAATTTGACTTGCCGCTTTGATATCCAGCTCCTCCCATTCTTCATCGCTAATCTTGGATTTTTCTGAGTCTCCACTGCTACTGTCTTTTCCTGAATTCTTTCCGCTGATTGGTTTACCCTTCAAAACCTTATGCAGTCCAGACTGAATCAACACGTCTTTGACTTGCACTTGCCACAGTGCAAAATTCATTCTCCCGTCAAATTTCTCAATCTCACATCTCATAGCCGACATGCTTACTTGTGCTTATGACAGTGAACCCAATAATTAGTGAAGTAAACCGATTCGGCAATACCCAGGAAAGATCACAATGATCTCCTAGACAATATTACCATTCCACGTAAAATCTCAGTTGGACGGAGGGATCACAAGTGGTCCCACTTAAAATCCGGCCTTCTAGACAGAAGTTACGTGCACGGTATATTATCAGAATAGAATAACTTCAATAATTATCGTCAGGACATTCACCATCGATACTCAAACACACCAAAGCAAAGCTCCACCCGCTTCAAGACTTCCAAAACTCCACCTGCTTTTAAAATAAAATAATTTCTAACAACAGTATTTCTGATGTGGAAGATCAAACTAAGCCGCAACCACAGAGCATACTTATAATTACAAGAAATTATTTTAACACTAAAAGCTCCGCCTAACAACTTGGCTCTGATACCACTTGTTGGGAAAATCGCTATTTTTCCCGCCCTTCGGATCGGCTTCAAGCAGGAATAAATGAGAAAATAAAATAATAACTGAGAAATTAAAGAGAACACGATAATTTAACGTGGAAAACTCCCCAAATGGAGAAAAACCACGGCCGTTGTCAAACGACAATCAAGAAAAATATTCACTATGCGGCAAATTGTTACAACCACAATTACAAAATATTTTTCTACCCGACACCCTCAAAACACCCCAAATATTTTATACTCCAAGAGACTTGCTCTAAATCCCTAATATAAAACGCACTCAAATATTTTTGGTGTGTTTTGGTGTGTTTGAAAACCTAAACATTGCTTCCATTTTATAGCCAAATCACTACCTTCACTTTGCTTATCTCCCCGATGTGGGATTAAGCAAAAACTAATTTTTTTATATTTTTTTTCTTTTGTTTTCAATAACGGCGGCTAACAAGAGTTTGGTTCAAAGTGAGAGAAAGAAAAGTTATTAGCGGAGATAATAGAGTAATTTTTTTTTTTGTTTGAGAGAAAGTACACTTTTTTTTCTTCTCTATCCTCACTTTTACCATACTTAATAATACGCAAGGATATTATAGAATGATAATTGAAAATATAAAAATTATTTTATTAAAAATTATAAAAATTATATTAATTTAATATTTTGCATATAAAAATAAAAATTTTTAAATTTGTTTTATATAAAAAATAAAAACCCTTAAAATTATTGTTGTGTTATTGCATAAATATGTAAAATATAGCCAAATTCGTAACTTTAGAGACGATCAATTCGTTGGTGCTAACAAATTTTTCACAAAAAATACAGGATATATCAACTTGGTTGGTGGGTTGTTGAGAGTGAGAGTAGGTGAGATAGAGGATTGAGTTAGATGAGAAAAAGTAAGATTATAAAATGTTTTGTTTTAATATATTTTTTGATTTGAAATTATTCTATACCTATATATGATAAGCTATTGACACATTTTTCTTTCGGATTATTATTCTTTTACCGAAAATGAGATGTATAAATAGAATATTAATCATTTTCAAAAAAAGAAAAAGTAGAATATTAATCATCGAATATCTATTACACATTCATGCGAATTTAATCAAATTGGCTAATGATGTTTCATTTCTTGTCTTTTAATCAAATTGGCCAATGACGTTCTATCTCTAGTCTTCTAATTTCATATCAAGATTAGGCTATCATTTTATCCCCAAATACCCTTCTTTTGAAAGAGAATAAAAAGATGTGTACCACATCAAATGTTACTAATAATAGGTTTTCTTTTTATTTTCTGAAATTATATGATATTGGAATTGTCATTACACAATTAGATAAATCTCCAGAAACTTCTGCTACGTTTGGTGAAGTATAATGAAATGTATTTTGGTGTAATCAAAAAGTATTTTCAATTTAAATTTATTTACATAGAAATAACTTTGAATATTTGATTAGTTTACCTTACTTTTTATTACCATCGTAAAACTTAATCTAGCTAGGGTAATATATTTTTACAGACATTTTTTATGAGATACTGAAAGTTGTTTTTAATGTTTTTTTTTTAATAATTATTATTTTTTTCCTCTTTTGGTTTAACAAAAGTTAGTTTTTCAATTCCAAATCTATCTCAAATAAATGAAATTAGATATATATTCTGGCTTTTAATTAAAAAAAAAAAAAATCTCATATATGCTTCAAGATTATAATTTGCATGTAGCCTCACTTTATGTATAGAATCTCTGCTAATTAAAGGTGTACATTCTTTGTAGTATTTAATATATTTTTTTTCATTGACATAATAAATTCTACAATAGAACTTAAAGATTTTGCCACTTGAAAACTTCAACTCTTAATTAAATAAATCAATTCAAACATATCTAGAATAATATATATTCCTTTCCATGTTATCTTTATAAAATTTATCTGCGGTCCTCATATATAATATATAATAATAGAAAGGAGTTTCTATACGGAGATTCAATAATTTCAATAAAAATATTATCGAAATTTTTGTATAAGAATATGATTAAAAGCTACTTAATTATATTTACTACTTAACAAGAGATAAAATTAATCAATTATTTTTTAATATAATGAACTTGAGTACCCTTAAAACCCATGAAAGGCCAAAGTTCCTTTTTGACTCGATCATCGATGGGGAGTCCTCTAACTAAAAAGAGTAGGCATATTAGAAAAAGCTTGCAGATAGTCCATATTGGAAGACTAATCAATGAGTAATAACAGATTTTGACTCAACAATGCAATAAAGAAGTAGAGAATACAAATATCGACTTTTATATTTTGAATCTCGCTTCTTTCTTTATATATGTTCTTCTTCTTGATGTCTAGGTTAAAATCAACCTTCTATCTGTATTCACCGACGAAGTTTTATTAGTTATTACCTATAAATTATAGCTGAATATATAAATTTAACCCTAAATATGTAATTTTAACCCTATGACATTGTGAATTTTGTACGACCATATAATTTGTTAATAAATACAGATTAATATTTCCTTCTCTGATACCCAAAAGAACAAAAAAAATATTGCCAGATGCATTGTTATCCAAATTTCTCCTCACCTTTTAGAAAATAGACTATTTTATTATTAATTTTCTGCATTTGTCGAACCAATTAGTCATCTCATCATCTTTCGTGCTCTTTTTCCTCGCTAAATATACAAAATTAAAAATGAGAGAAGAAACTTTAATGCTGAAATATACCTTCATTGTATCTGAAAATATATAGTACAAAATACGATATCTTTAACCTGAAAAATCATGGAAATCTTGGATCTCTCCAAATTTTATGCTTTGTTAAAAATACAAATAATAAAAACAATAAATTTGAAATGAAAAATTAAATAATTTGAAGAATTACAGGATTTTAATTAATGGAAAATGAAAACAGCAAAATTGAAGCCATAAGCTGTAGTTACGACTCGATGAGGTAAGCTCTCTACTTTGACACCCGCGAAAAACAATTATATAAACAAACAAGTTCAAATATTTAGCGTGTTTATTCTACGAAACCCTAGAGTGCATCTGTAGAGGCCATGGCGAGAATGGAGAAAGATCTATACCTTCATACTTCGATTATTCTTCTTCGTCCGGCTCTCAGAAATTCCGAATTCAACCCCTCTTCGGCTATACCTCCATTCCTACTGTCACCTACTGTTGCCGTGGGATATTCAGAATTTAATCGTATTTACCATCCTTATTCAATAGGCGTTGTCAAATCCGGATCCAAGATATATATGATTGGCGGGGAGTATCGAATTATTGGCCATCCGTTGTCAAGGTAAGTCTAAGAATTCGATCCAAGTAAAAATTCCTAGATAGAATCTAAAACCACCTTGAAATCTATGAAACTGAGGCCTATAGTGGAAGCAATTGAAGGCAACATTTATGCTCTCTATAGAAACTCAATTAAAGGAGATATGAATGTGCCTCCTAGATTTGACACTTTTGAGGTTTTGGATCCCTCATCTGTCGATCCCAGTTGGGAGGTTGCCCCAACCCCCTTTCTATCTTACTCCTAGTCAAGATGTAAATGATGATATTACTTCAAAGCATTTTGTCCTCGGCCATAAGCTGTGTATTCAGACTCGGTCCGGTAAGTTCTTCTACTTTGACACTCACGAAAAACACTGGTTTTTGGACATAAACATATTGAAGTATTGGGATGGGCCTGTGCTGGATGATCATTTTCCTGGTGGGGGAAGGATGGTATCGGGAGATGTCATTGTTGCTATCGCAGATATGGATTTCGATTGTGATCTTGGTCGGAAGGTACGGTTGTATGGATATCTCTACTCGGCGGATGGTTGTCTCTTGAAATGCCAAAACCTTGGCGATGTATTCTCTGGCATTACTAAAAGGGGCCTATATGTAAGGAGTAGTCTTATTATTGAGATGGAGGATAGCAGAATATGTGCTCTAGCGATAGGTTATATAGAAAACCAGAAAATGCTCACCATAACTATTTGTAGTGTCAGAAAATTGCCCGAGGCTGATGAAATCCAAGCCAAAGCTGCAAATATGTCGCCGCCTTCTGCTTCTGGACATACAGGCGAGTTGCTCTCAATGCAGATTGAGAAGCAATACATCTTCAACTTGGCTACTACAATTCTCTCTGTTAAGGGGGCATTCTTCGCCTAGCTCTTATTACGTTTTGGTTAGTTAGAAACTTATGAATCTGTTTAATGATAAATACATGTTCAAATATATATACTCCTTTGTGCTTGCTAATTTCATTCAAAGTGGGGGAAGGTTTGTATTCGGGAGATGTCATCCTCTCTTTTCAGCAAGATACGGGTCTGTATTCCGATGGTGATTATTGTAGTTTAGGTATGAGGGTACGGTTGTATGGATATCTATACTGGGCGGATAGTTGTTTCTTGACATTTCAACACCAGGGCGATATATTCTCTGGCATTACTAGAAGTGAGCTATATGTACATAATGTTCTTCTTATTGAGATGATGTCAGAATCTGTGCTTTAGCACTAGGGAACGATCGTGAATAAGGGCGAGTACTTTCCATATCTATTTTTAATGTCACCAAATTGCTTGAGGCTGATGAAATCCAAGCCAAAGCTGCAAATATGCCTCTCCTCCTGCTGTTTCTTCTGCCTCCGCATACACCAGCAAGTTCCTCACAGGCAAGTTCCTCTCAGTGCAGCTTGAGAAGCAGTACAGCTTCAACTTGGATGATACCCCAAAGTTCTTTGTTACGAGGGCATTCTTCGCCTAGCTTATTACATTTTGGCATTTTGGTTTTCTTAGCAAAGTCAAATTCTTATGCTTAGCATTACATCTTCAACCTACATTATAAATTAAGTTACATATTTCTTGGCTTTTTTCGATTATGTTATATGAGGATTTCTTGGCTTTATGAATTCTTGGTTATTCTCAATTATGTTGTGGATTTGTTTGTATTTTCTGTTATATTATGAAGCAGAGCCAGGGTGACGAGCTGAATTATGTCGTCACGAAGATAGAATAGAATATCACTGTCCTGTCCCTTTTATAACACCAAGACCAGTTGATTGGTTTTGGACATAATCTAAAAATCCTTAAATTAATCATCTGTGCAGGTGCAGCACACAAGGCAAGCATTAAACGACAGAGCGTATACTTTACATAAAACCCTTTTATTATTTATAGGGAAACTAGTAAACATTATGTTTACATTTGCTTAAATAAGCATAAACTTCGAATTAATAAAGCTAAAACAGTAACTAAGCTAGCTGATTTAGATTGCTAATTTAGTACATGATTTTTCTTAATTAAAGCTCAAAGAAATTCGAAGTTCGAAGAGAATGAGTGAGTCCCTCAATGGCCCCACAAGCAGCACCTATGGCAACAACTAAGCAAACCACATTCATCGACTGGAGACACCACCACCTCATCGATTTCTTTTCTATCTTCTTCTGAGCAATGTGCATTTCCACCGGAAAATACACTGCCATCGGCCAATATCCGATGGCTCCGAGCAGAGCAAGTATGTCATTAAAAAATGGTAATGCCATAGCAACCACAGTTACTATCACCACATATATTATTCGCCAAATTAAACTGAAGAAGTTTACACTAATCTTTTTCCTGAAAATTTTAAATGGGTAATTCTCTGCCACAAAACTTGATTTTGGAAATTTCTTGGTTGCCCATGCTTCAACTGCATTCAACACTGGTTGTGACAATACCTGATATGCTCCCAGAAGATGCACCATAACGAAAATATTAGCAAGGTCAATTAACCAAAAGGGTTCAGTAAAGCCAAACTCGGTGAGCAAATTGCCGGGTGCTCCGTTACCCAAAGCAGCATAGCCAAGGCAACCGCTCATTATGTAGAAACCAGTTGAAGTTAATATGGCAATTTTGTTTGCCTTCTTCATCACTTTGCTTTCAGGCGGCCATGATTTTAGTGTGTCCTGAAATTCAAATCCAGACATCAGAGGAGAATGTTGATTAATTAAAAAAAAAAAAAAGATAATCACAATTAGATAAGATCCTACTTGGATTTCAATCAAGACGGAGGCAAATGAGCAAGCAAATGCTATATCACCAGTGGCTCTCAACATAGACCAAACTTTATCAGCTTGACTTAAACCCATCCCTACTTCCACTCCTGTCAACGTTGTTCTTTCTCCTTTCCCTGATGAAAAGTCACTTAAAGCTTTGGTTAGTTAAAGATTCTAATTAATTTTTCAGAACAGTGGAAATTATTTATAAAGTAGTAATAACCTGATGTGATTTTTGCAAATGAAAGTCCAATTCCAATTAATGCATAGCCAAATGACATGACTGCTGCAATAACGGAGAGCCATGACATTGTAGAGAGGTTTGGAATCTGAGACAGAACAATCTCTACAAATCCAACTACTATTATATATGTCATTGCGGTATAGTTGCATCCAGCAGCACCAAACCCATTCTTGTGGAAGCAATTTGATTTTAGCAAGGCCCTTATTTAACACAGAAAAAAAAAAGTAATAATAATAATAATAATAATAATAATATTAATTAATGCTTAACTTACATAATTAACTAATTAATGGTTAACTTACACTGTACTTATAGCAGCTGTGATTGTATAGCCTACTGCCAATCCACCCATGTAAGTATACTGGACCAACCCACAAATCTTGTACATTTTCCCACCTGGTCGATTTTTTACCAAGTAATTTAGAAAAATGTAATAATTGTTTGTATTAGTTAAACTTAATCTAATTAAAATGTTTTTTTTTTTTTTTTTTTTTTTTTGCGTCTAGGCCCATAAAAGAGAAATGCTCATAACGAAAATTTTTGTCATCCACAAAAATCAAACACTCGACATCTTACTTAAGAGATCTAAGTCATTTTCACTCAGAAAGAAGTATTACCGAGATTAGATTTGACAGCTTCCATGTAAGTATGATTTCTTCTGCCAGTGATAGGATCAGGAGTTCGATAAGAATCAGCCAAGAAGCAGGAAGTATACAGGGTGACGAATGAGAAACTCAAGAGAGTAAAAATGCCAGGGATCCATCCAAGCTGTGCCATAGCCCATGGCAGTGAGAGCACTCCTGATCCTATCACTGCTGTTATTATATGTGCAGTTGCAGTCCACACAGTCCCTGCCACAAAAAAAAAAAAAAAATATATATATATATATATATATATTACCAATTTATAGAAATTAATGAAAAATCTCATTAATTACTAATTAGTTGGTCCCTAAAACATTATGTGGAAGCTATGTAAGGGCGGTAGTTGCCAACATTTTAAAAGCGACGTTGCTATGTATGGAAGGACTCGGTTGACCACTCACTGACCCTCTATATGCACCTATCAACCGGCCTAGGCCTAGCTATAATAATATTTTAATTTAATTAAATAATAACCTATTTAATTTCACAAGTACTTTATTGTTCGACTTTATCTTAAAAAGGAAAAATTTTTTTTCTTTGAAGTTTGGAATAAATGGGTAAGTATATATTGGAGAATAATTCGAGTTATTATTAATTAATATAAAATTGACATAAAATATTCAAGTTTAATAAAAACACGGGAGCGGTGTAGGAATAAGAACAACTATATCCATCATGCATGCAAAATTTAAAAAGAAAAGAAATATCTACAAAATGAGAATGTAAATGACTTTTTTAACAAATTATAATTATTTATATAAAAACCATTAATTAGTTTAGCAGTAATGGAGTGCCTGTTTGATCAAGTTCGACAGACTCTGAAAAATAAAATAACAAATGAAAATTTACTAGTTAAAACTGTAAAATTTCAAGTTAGAGCTCAAAAACCAGTTTAAGCTCTACAAGCTCCCTCTTTTTTGCAGGACAGAGAGGCTGTTTACATGAAGCCCATATCCTCCAAGTTGTTTTTGCATAGAGGAGGTTTCCTGGCTCGAAGCTCTCTACAGTTTAAGGGTGTAAAATTTGAAGAAAAAAAAAAAAAAAGAAAAATGAAGGAAATTCACTAGCTTGTATAAGAATGGAAATCTTATATGTGGGCTAATGTATTTTTACCAGTTCTTTTGGGTCTGCCATCATCGTCAAGCTCTCTAGGGTCAGTAATTTCGCATATCTCATGTTGAAATTCCCGATGAACAAATGAACTCATCCTATGCAATGAGCAAATTTTGACGAGTTTTTAGAAGCAATATTGTTCAGGCAAACAGAAAGGAAAGAAATGCCAATATACAGACAGACAGAGACAGTGTTTTTCTCTGAGAAAGACTTTCTGTGGCCTGGAATTGAGACCTCCAGGAGCTCCTATTTATAGTGGATATTTCTTACTCTTGGAAAAAAAAAATTGCATACGTGGATCAATATGATTGGAAAAAGATTGACAGAGAGGTACATGGCTCGTTTCCGCCTTCATTTGCCAAGTGCACCTGATAATTGCTAGGGCTATATATATATACACAGAGTTCACATGAGCTTTTTAATTATTTCTTTTCTTTTTATCAAAAATATTTTAAGAGACCATGTTAAATATGGAGAATGCTTTATTTTTTCATATTAATGTTCTCTTTTACTGTCATTTTAGTGCAATAAAGAAAAAAATTTAAATTTTGAGGAAGAGAATTTATATTAGTGAAATTGGAATATTTTACTTTCACAGTGAATTTCTCTATTTTTAATATTATTATATATTATATAGTATATGTTTATAAAATATTAATATTTTAATTTTAGAATAGTGTTTATGTGTCCGGTTGAGGAGATGGAATTCAAGAAAATATAAAATTCTTAAGTTTGTAAATGTAGCTAGAAAGTTGATTTTAAGACATTTAATGTGTTACGTAATAGCTTTCGGTTTTCTGAAACTTTTATGTCGGAAAAATTAGCAAGATGATTAGTTATAACATTTAATATTATCATGATATGTTTAAAAATGTTCTAACAATAAATGCATACACATTGAAGAAATGTGATTTAAGAAACTATAAGATTCTCAAATTCAACAATTCTTCTGAAAAGGTTATCTAAAACGTTAAATGCTTTCAGATTTTAACATTATAGTTCCCAGTTTTTATAATACTTTTTTTATGTTCAAAAAGAAGAGATATGATCGATCATATAACGTATATGTTCACAAACATTGTAATTAATCTTTTTGGCTTTGTTTAATTAATTAAACCTCATTTATTTATAAGTTTATTTGAAATTGCTTTCATCATTTATCTTGTTTGATTTCAAAAAAACAAAATGATACCAAAAAATTATATTAATTGATGTTTTTTTATTTCATGCCGCCTTTCTTTTTTCGCATATCTTCTCGCTCTTTTTTCCTTTCTTCTTCTCTTATGATTGATTTATGATACTATTCTTTCAATCTCTTTATCATGCTACTCATCAATTTCAATTTTTTTATACTTGTAATAACTAGAGCTATATTATTTTGAATTTAGGTAGTAAAAAATTCTTTTTATTTTTATTTTTATAATATAGTATACATCACTGTATTTACCATACCTCTCTGATATGATTTAATATTTAACAATTGGTACCAAATAGCTATAATTGATTTTTTTACACACAAATAAATAGCGTTTTCAATTAAGAAAAAGGTTCATATACTGTTCCAACTTTCAGTTGAGAAATTGCCATTAACGCCAATAGTAGTTTTACATTTGGCCATAAACGGTTACAACAGCAGAAGCAAGAAGCCAAAAACTGACATTTCTTGGTCGCAAACACCATCTACTGATTGACAGACGGCGGTACAGCCTCTACGACTACAGTGCTAATTAATCAAAAGGCTTATCCATAATTTTAAAAGATGAAGATGCTAATGAAAAGAAAAAGAAAAAATAAGGCCATAAAGCATTCAAAAAGTAATTAACTGACAAAAAATATAAATCTTTTCAGATTTCTAAAATCCTAATTGCAGATTTTTTTTTTTTTTTTTTAATAAATGATGCCTTTTTTTGGCATATATATATATTAACCAATGACAGCTTTTTTTAAGTCAATCAAATGAATGTATAGTTGTAAGTGCAGGATATGAGATGCCACGTGGACAACAAACTAAAATGTTAGCTCAACAATATTGAAGTCATTTATAACATTAAATTTTATAATTCAAATTTTATTTAGAATCTAATATGTATTGATATTTAGAGATGGCAATAGTTTGAGTATAGAACGAGTTTCGTATTCATCAATGAAATTAAATATGTATATATTCCATTACTCGCCTCCACATCTAGATAGAGTGTTACAGAGTGGATTCGATTCAGCGGGTTTCATATAAGATTAGATTGAATTTAAAAAAAAATAAACGAATTGAGTGGATGATGGATGTATCTTGTTTTATTTTTTAAAAAAATTTATATTTAGTATTTCTATGTATTTATTGTAATAAATAATATTATATAATAGTTTTATTAGTATATCTTATATATTATAATACTAGTATTGTGATCATATTATAAGCATGACTATTTTAATTATCACTAGTGTTCTAATAAAATTACTCTCTTCATTCTGTAAATGTAGGCTTAATTTACCTTTTCACTTTTTTCAAATTACCGTCGTGTTTCCCTTTTAGAATAGAATAATTTTTTATATTTTTTATTTTACTTCTATTTAATATATTTCTTTATTAATAAAATCATTATTATTGCCATATATATTAACCAATGTCATAAATTTAATTGTCTTGATTGATTCTTGTATGAAAAATTAAAATTTTGATTGGTTTCAAAACTAATTTAGCATGAGATAATTGGAGAATAGAATAAGATGATGATAATTCCATGGGCTTGAAGAATACCTATGGGCTAATTGGGTAGTTTTAGAAAGAGCCCACGTTGTAGCCTCTCATTGTTTAGGCCCACCGGCCCGCCATAAGTACTTGGTTTTCAAACCTTCTTCTAAATTAAAAAGCAACAGAAAATCTACTTACAAGATTTTCTGTCTAACATGAGATATACTTCTCGGATTCACTCCGGGCAAGCTCATAAAGGGCGCAACTGAGTGTTTAAAGAGACTTCATATTCATGGCTTAACTCGAGATTTCTAATTAAGAGAGAAGGGACCTATGTTATCCCATCTCACTCCTCCAAGGTTCTATTAAACCTTTTTTTTTTTTTTTTACTATACATGCTTTCTGTCTCGGGCGAAAAATGTTATTTGGATAAAATTTTGATAATAATGATCACTATAGATAAAGTTTATTAAATATTAATTACTTTTAGTCATAATAAATTAATGAATGTCACCTAACCTAATGATGTGTTTCATTTACTCTATGGGCATAGTTATAATTAAGATCATCAACATCATAAAGTTATCTGATTATGAATTGATCATGATCATCATAAAGTGCATGTAAATCTTTTACTCGAATAATATTTAGTGTACACAAACTTCTTCTAGCTCATTTTTGATTCATTTTTGGACTCATGATGATGATGATGATGATGATGATATTATATACATATATATTACTGTTTCATGTCAATTAAATCAAAAACCAACCTCATACATCAATCTGTCACTTCCCTACTGCAAATTCTTGAACTGAAAGAACCAAACTTCATGTACATATACATGCACGTGCTTA
Source organism: Jatropha curcas (assembly GCF_041381405.1). Classification (NCBI taxonomy): domain Eukaryota; kingdom Viridiplantae; phylum Streptophyta; class Magnoliopsida; order Malpighiales; family Euphorbiaceae; genus Jatropha; species Jatropha curcas. The sequence continues at coordinate 4,568,098 of NC_143158.1, read as the reverse complement.
TATCTTACAAAAATATTTAAAAACAGAATTAATTTTACATTGCTAATGAAGAAGGATTTTATTGGATCTCCACTGATATTTCTTTATAAGCTTAATATTCATCTTCCAATTTCCACTATGGAGCTAGTGATGATGTCATGTCTTGCTCTCCTCTACCTAACGAAACTGATCAAAGTGACAAAAGATCCATCGTCATGTTGTCTTCTTCTTCCAATAAGCTTTAATTAGAAAGTTTTAAAAAAATAAAAATAAAAAATTGTGCATTATTATCACAGAAGTACACTCACGTCGTGGGGTGGAAAGTTCAGAGCTCTTCAGCACGCGCAGCCTTTTTGCTGTACTTACAAACATTCTGCAAGCAAATAGTAATATTGCATTTCATAAGTTAATTATAAACTTATCAAGGGTTTATTATCTTTTATCCTGAAATGTGATGGTGGGAGCGAAAGAATAGGGCCTATGACTTGACAAAAAGTAGTAAAAGATTGAAAGCGTAAGAACTAGGAAGCATACTGCCAAGGGACATCCCCAACAAGTATCGTGTCACCTTCACTATCCTGATAAACAAGAGTATATTCCCCACTTTCAGTTCCTGTTAAACCTGCATCTCCTTTTGCTACATCAATCTTGTTCACATTTCTAGCTTCACAAGTTTCCCTTTGAGCTAAAAAAAAATTAAAACCCGCAAATCAATAATTAAAAGGATTTTTTGAAATCATATAATAATGAGAATTACTATCGTTACAAAGAGAATTCATCTAATTGAGTTTGTATTTGTATAAAATACCTGCAAGCAGACCCCTGAAGAGCTCATCAATGGCGACAGAAAGTTTCTGATAGCTGTCATAGGCATTGAGATTTATTTTTCTTCCAATAGGGACACCTTCCATATTTATTTTTACAAATAAATCATTTTTGCAGTTATAATTTTGAGGGTTTATAGTACAGTCTTCTGTTGAAGTCTTGTTTGCTAAATCATCTGTAGCAGTCAGCTTTGAGTTGCTGCTGCTACTTGCAAGATTTCTCCTGAATGATCTGATCGGAGGCCATCCCACCACCGCTGCAGCTGTAACTCTGCTTGTTTCAGGTCAAAAAATCAAAAAAACACAAAGACAAACAGACTTTTAGTGGATTAAAATACACTAATTCCTGGAAATTAAACTGCTTAATAAAAAATTATGTATTAGCCATATCCAATATCGGCAAAGCATTAGTGAACTTTATTTCTGTTTAAAGAAAATAAAGTTATGTATACAAGATTCATCAGAAAAGAAAGCAACAGCGCTTGAAGAAAATAATGATGGTTAATTTTTTGAAAGAACAAAAAAGAAAAAGCAAGATAATTACCTTTTATGATGAGAAGTGTTAGTACTAGTTGTAGTAACAGCAGGAAATGAAGCAGTAACAGTACCAGAACATGCCTTATTATCTAAGCACTGTAAGTTATGTTCTTGTGGTTGTTTTTGCATCTCCTCCTGATTCTGATCCCTCTGATTCTCCTTTTGGAAAGGTAAAGAATGTAATAAAGACTCATTTGATGATTTTGACCATGGGGAAGAAATTAATAAATCACCTCCTCCTTCACAGCAAGAAAATTTTTTGCATTGCTTTTCATGATCTCCTGTTTTCTCTTCAAATCTGTCTCTTTTAGCTCCATTATAGATTATGGTTGTAATATTTTTCTTGTAATTAAGAAATTCACCTGGAGGACCCAATCTTAGCTCCAATGTTTTGTCCTCTGCTGCCTTATCACTACCATGCCATTCTTCTTCCATCCCAGTGAATCAAAATTAAAGAACAAGAAAATCCTTAGTGAGTTACTTTCAAATAACAAGAAATGAGGAAAGAAATTAAAAAAGGAAACTATACTAGAAAGGTTTATGAGGAAACTGGGTTTTTCGATTTTGTATCAATTGGTATATATATGTCTGTGTCTTAGTTTGAAAAAGAACACATATAGAGTAATTAGAGAGCAAGAGGTGAATGCTAATTACACTGTAAATGAAAAATAGAGTTTATACTGTGGAATTTTGTTCCAAACTTGAAAACGAGAAAAAAAAAAATATGAGAGCTTAAGAAAAGAAAGTGAGTATAACAATGAAATTGGCATTGACTTGAGTTAAAAAAAAACGTGTATGGTCGCTAGTAATTTAGTTGACTCTTTTTTTCTCAATAACTTCCAATTCATTACTAATGGAATAGCCACTACCGAGTAAAACCCACTTGCCTCTCTTGTCAAAATGTCTCTACTAGCTATTCCACGCTCCCCCTTCCCCAACTATTTTTTTTGTTTTCTTTTTTTTTTTTTTATATTGAAACCCTTTACTAATAGTAAATCTTTTTTAATACAATAACGTACTGATTAGGGTGGTAAGTAACCTCAATCTCCATAAGGATTAAAATAGAAGTTCGATCCCGGGGAAATTATTGAGAGAGTCAAAAAATTTTTACACTCTATAGCTTGTTTTCTACAAAAAAAAAAGCTGTAAATTTTTAAAAATTCACATTATTTTCCAACTATAATTATAATTTTGGATTCATTCATTTTATTATTAGCTATGTAACATCCTAATTTTGTTTTATTTTTAAAACATCAAATGAATTAGAATAATATTGAATCTACAATTGAAAATATGTAATTTTTACTTTTTAGTGACCTTCATTTGAGTAATGAAAATTTTTTAGATGAAAATTTAATCTCTCTAATTTTCTACACGTTCAAAATGAGAAAATTAATAAAATACGACTAATTTATCTAATAAGTTTCTTCTATGAGAAATTAGTCTAATAAAATCATTTTTCTAATTATAAAAAATACGATTTTTTTTTTCCAAAGAAGCAATGGAATTGTTCAATGAATATTGGAACAGATAAATAAATAAATAAATAAAGTCATCTTCTTCATCATTAGCATCACACCAAAGAACATCTCTAATGGCGGACCCTCACATCCCACTTATTATGATATGATAGAAGGCTGCAATTCTCATAATAATAATTCCCCAATTTCACTTTAGGGTTTGCTCTTTTGGACCCCATTTTTGCTTTTCTCTTTTCCAAATTAAAATTTTTCTTCACTTGTTGTTTCTTTTTATCATTACAAGTTTGTCTATTAGCCAACCGGCCAATCTCAAATCACTCTTATCAATAGCATGCTTCTTTTTTAATTAGTGGCTATGATTAATTAAGAGGTTTCAAAAATTTAAAAGCTAATAATAATTAATTAATATAATGCATTCATTCCTTTTCATGTACTTCTAATAAAATCTTGGATTATGGCCCAAATTTTCTAGTACTCTAAAGTTCGTTCTTTTACGAATAAGAGCACAAAGTTTTTCTTCTTCATAGTGATAATTAGATGCTCATATTTGTGAAAAAATATGTAATATTTACAAAATGATGTATAATGCGAGTGATAAGTTGATACGCTAAAATTGTTATGTCGCATATTTATTTGTAATAATTTATGCTATAAGAATATATCACAATTAGATCTCTTTTTTTTAATTTATTTTTTAATAATTCTTTGATTCCTTATTATGATAGGTATAAATATTAAAATTTTAATATTTTTAAAAACCTTTTTGAACTTATTACTGATAATAAGTAGTAGTAAAAAAAGTTATATGCATTTTTCATAATATTAATTCTTTTATGACGTACGTTACATGTTGATTTTACTCGTTACATATTCATTTAATTTTGTTATTTATATAATATTAAAGTATAAATTCTTATTTAGATTAAAATAAGTACAATGATTAATTAATATTGCACTTATATATATAATGAATTTATTTAACATGTCTTATATTATAACATCTAATTGAAAAAAAAATGATGTTTCTGCTTCTCCTTTTAATAAAAAAATTTTAATTTTATTGTTAATTAATTATACAAAATCACTACAAATTTACATTTACCATACTGCAAAATATTTTATAATTTGGCGATATTAATAAATTAAGATTTACTCTGTATAGTTGCAATATAAGATATGATTTTGATCTTTACATTAATTATTTTCGTCAAATGAAGTTAAACTGAAATTTTATCAACAACGTATAATATTTTGGACTATGTCCTTATACAAAATCACAAAATAAATTGCTCCACATGGAAATCAATACGTAAAGTTGTAAACAATAATATTGGTAAAAGAAATAATATATTTAAAAAATTATTCTACTTTCATTGAAATTAACTAATAAAGTCTAATAATAAAGTGTTTAATCATATTTTAAAAAATTCAGAACATAATAAATTAAAAGAATCTAAATTCTATTTAAAATAGTTCAATTAATGTTTTTTATTTACCTCCTAAAAAATAATATAACATGAGAATATGTGATTAAGAACATAAAAACGAATAAATATAAAAATGATCAAATAGAGAATATATATACACATATACATATTTTCTAGAATTAAAATGCATAAAAATCTAACTAAAAGCATATTCAAAAAGATAAATGAAATCTATTTTCTTTGATTAAAATGCATTAAAAATACAACTAAAAAGCATCTTCAAAATGATAAATAAACTTATTTTCTTCAATTAAAATGCATAAAAAATTAATTAAAATGATATATTAGGAATTCCAAATTAAACTAAGACTATTTTAGGAAATCCAATAATTCCCTCCTCTATTCCCACGTTTGTGTAGATTATAGATTATAAATTTATTTACTATTTATTAAGTTAAAAAGAGAAAAATAATTATAATAAATACATGAAATATGTAATATGTATTTATTAATTAATATTTTTTAAAAATAGAATATTTGGGCGCTGTATAAATGAGGTGAAGAGACAAAGTAGTGTGGCCGTGACTACCATCATGAGTCAACCAAAATAGGGTGTTGATTAGATTTGGATTTTAGACAAATCAAGTTGTTTAGAAGATTGTTTATCTTTGTGGAAAAGAAATTTCTGGAACAACTACCTCAATTGTATATAAACCAGAGAGCTGAGAATATTCTGATAGTATTTTTCTGTAAGAGTGAAAATATAAATTTAAATTTAAATATATATATATATATATATATATATATATATATATATTAAAAATATAAATATACCTTATAGTCCGATTGAGACTAAAATTAACACCTACTGGTTCTAAATAAATAAATAAAAAAAAACGATAATTAGAAGTTGTTAATTCCTTAATGGGCTGTGATGGGAATAAAAAGATAATGGACCCTAAAAATAGCTAATTGTTGGACACTGGACTGGACAGGTCCAAATAGAAAGTAGACCTGTCATCAGTTTAAAGCCTAAATTAGGCAATTTTGGAATGAATATCAATAGTGAGAGATCCAAATTATTTTAATTTTTAATCCATAATATAAAAATGGAAATGGAGAGATAAACATTAGGATCAGTAAAAATATCATATTATAAATGTAATTTAATTCAATTGATTAGATTTTCTATTTAAATCTAATAATTATTATATTAATACTCAAACAGGGTTTGGACAAACGTAAAAAATTATATATATATATATATAATTCCCATTAATGACGTGATTTATATATCCGAAGAAACTTGAAACAGAAATTGTTGGAAATACTTCACATACATAAATATTAATAATAATAATTTTCAGACAAGCTAAATACAAGCCATGAGCTATATAAGCTGAAGAGGAAGGTTCTATACGTAATACAGTGAAAGTACATAGAAAACTGCTAGTTATGAAATTAGTATTCTGTATTGGTTTCCTTGCCACCTCAACCATTCTTAGCATTTTCCAGCTTGTCTTGCCAACTAATCATAAAAAATCACCAAATAAATAAATAAAAATTTTTAAAAAATTGATAATTAAATAAAATTTAGCTACATCTTATATAAAGACTAAAGTCATATGCATAATAGTAACCTGAAAATAAGTTTCTAGCTTCCTCCTTAAAGTAGCATGCTCTTGCTTGACTTGTTGAAAAGTTCTAATGCATCTGCAAAATTATATATTTTGATTATTATTTATTTTTTCTTTTTCTATAAATTAGTAAATTAATAATAATAGTTAATTTAAAAAAGAAAAATAAAAGGGCAGAATCTAGCAATATTTACCCTTCTGTATTTCTTGCACAGCAGTATTCCCTAAATTGTGCGCATTCCATCTTGACCTTTTTAGCTCCAATGCTGAGTAAGCAAGAATCAAACATCTTTCATGTATTTATACTTTAATATAACAAATCAAATTAAAATTCATAGGAAAAGATTAATTATTTCATTTTATTTTAATAACGTATCTTGAATGTCATACTTTTCTTCAATTATGTATTCAGTAAATTTTAATAATGTGTCTTAACGAATTTATTTTATTTTTTCAAACAACAAAGTTCTTTGATAAATTTATGTAATTGTCCAATTTTAATAATGTGTCTGGAGTGTCATACTTTTCTCGATTTAACCCTGTAAGTGTATATAAAATTTTAACTGCTACCTTGAGCTGCTTCCTTTAAACTGGTGCATGTAATCATCCAATTTACCAAAATCAACAGGCCTGTTACCACTGTAAAAAATCAATGTAGAAAGGTAATTAGTATCACATTAACGACCATAACAGTTATTTATTATTGTTAATGATGATTATTTATGGTTTTGGCATCACTTACAGTGCTTGTTCTATGTTCTGGATTAATCTAGCTGAATCGCTATAAAAGGAAGCCACAATTTCCTCAACAAAATTAGGGTTTGCATCATCTTGCAAATCCTCAAGTTGCATGAATTGGTCATCAAGGTACCCCTGCAATATAATTAAGATAATTAATTTTCTTTCCTTCATTAAGGGAGCTCTGTTTTAATGTCCAGGAAAAAGAATGAGCAATAATTTTCAGCTATGGAGTTTTCATTTCTTAATTATTTTTATCCATAAACAAAATGTGCAAAAATGAGGAAACTAAAAGTGAAAATGAGTTTGACATAGTAAATGTTAATGCGTTATTAATTGTAAAATAATTTTCTCCTTAATCTTTTTTTTTATTTAAAAAGATAAAATATAAAGATTTGACGTGCTGTCAATTTATCTTTTTATCAATTAAGTATTTATTTTATAACGGATCAACAATAATAATAAAAAAACATCATTAAAATAGAAATTCAATAATTGAGTATCTATCGGAACCTAATGTTTTTATTTTCTTTAAACATTTTAAATAAATAAATACAAAAATTCGATTAATTTTTTAAAAAAGGAGAGATGCTGAGTAGAGGAAGTGAGGAACCTGATCAAAAAGGGACTTCCTCATGCAGGCGACCTGGTGTTTCAAATGCTTTCTGTCCATTTCGAAGGGAAAGAAAATGTGTACAGCACCACAATAATAAGTTACTCTATTCTCTTCTCTTTTATTCTAGTAGTTGCCTTTAAATTAATGGACTCGACTGAATGAATACCTACAGCTCTAGCTACTATATATAGTGTACCCAAGAGGAAGAAGAAAATGATTTAAAAAAAAAAAAAAAAACAAAAAACTGGGAAAATTCAGGGGAGACGCGTGTCATTTTTCTTTTAAAAAAAGTAGAAAGTGAATCTATATATAATCACAGCAACACCCTGGGTCCACTGGTGTGGATTTTTTGTGTCCCCATGCTTTTCCGTTATCAGTTACTTTTTCGTAAGAAAAAAAAGTTTACATTATTTCTTAAAATCTGAAAATAGATTACCATTTTTATAAGATAAAAAAAATTTTAATTTCACCTTATTAATCATTTGATCTGAAACGTAGTCTTTGTGCAATTAGGAGTAATGTTTTCGATTATGAAATCTCTGCCTCTATACCTGAACTGAACGTGGATAGATAATGTAATTTACATTTTCTTCTTGACCAGTAGTTTTCATAAATTCAAAAATTTTTGTACTTATAACCATGGGAATAATCTGATTAGTAAGTAAATGTAATCTTCATGCATGTCGACTATGAGTAATTATATATTATTATTATTATTCACACTGATGAAATTCAAGTATTGCAGTTTATCAAATTATATATAAATATTCAAAATTTTATTCGTTTAAATTGACTAGCCCCCGCGATATATATTCCCAAAGAAAAAAATTAAGCGGTACAATTTTCATCATGAAGACTTCATTCTAGTAAAGAGAACCATCACCAACAACTTAATTTTGAATTACTAAGGTAGCAAAAGAAGCAAAAAATAAATAAATAAATAATAAGGCATAGACTTGTTTACACAGACTTGTTTATGGGCAAAAGATTCACCCGACCCGTAATTTCTTTTCATAAATTAAAACCTTAAACCAAGCCCAGAAACAAGTCTAATCAAGAATAAAGATCCAAGAATAAAATTTAAATTATTGGTTATAACAATAAGAGGTGTTACATGCACTTTCACACAGGCAACTGCCGGCATGTGGCAGACAAACGACAGCCTACCAGTACGCACGCACACGTTGACACAGCCATCGAGTTCCTGAAAATGACCAATTTACTTTTAATCATGGAACAATTCGTGATAAGATCTCTGGCCTTTATGCCTTAATTTTCGACGCGTGTTAAGTGGGACGTAACTCACTGTCTAAGAATCCAAAAATTAGTTTCTTTAGCATCTCTTTTTCCTTCTGAAATGAAGATCGTATATACCAACACAAAAGTTTTTATAAAGGTTCATTCTGGTGCAGCTCACAAGCAGAGTACAGATCATTCAGAAAGCCCATTTTTGTACATCATTATTAATAATATATCTATGTTATCAGAAATAGAATTATCCCTTTACACATATTTTCTATAGCACTAAACAGTAAGGGGCAATCAATACATACTGGATTTGATCATTCGAATATCACAATGATAAGGCATGTGACATTCTGCATCGAATCACACTTGGCATTTGTTTTTTATGGTGAATCAGCTACTCCCACTATCATAATAGAAGTAAGTTACAATACTACGCTAAGGTTTTCCATAATTAGCAAGAACTTTTCGTCACTAAATTAACTTCATTGAAAAGTACAAGATTTTAAAGAAATAAATTGTTTCATAATCAAATAACTCAAGGACTGAAGTATTTTTTACTGTTGGAGATCACAGTGTTCTGTAAGCTAAAACATGACGAATTAAAGTGCAGTGAAAATTCATAATTGTATAAACAATGAAACATCAGGGACTAATAATACCAACTTAAAAACAAACGGGACACATGTCATAATTATGGTAAAAGTCAAGACTGATGTAATATCAACAAGCAGCAGATACTCAAATTGATTGGTAATATGATAAGATAACATGATAGAACAGCGGATTAGGAAAACCAATGATAACCAGGCAGTAAGTTCTTTCCTCTTGGTAAGTCTTTTTTTATATATATAAAGCAGGAAGAGTTCGAGAGGAGCCAGACCTCCCCCTTTATTCCTTTGCCACCCAGAGATAGGAAGAGAAAGAATGTATACGTGCATCTGTAAGAGTGTGCATGTGTGTGTGTATGTGCACGCGCGCGCGCGTTTGCAGTGCATCTATCTCTCTCAATGTGTGGGCGCATATCTCCTTTGCAAAAAGGACAAGATGTGAGTGGGTGAAATGGGAAGGGAATATGAATGATGTTTCATCCTTCCACTGGAGAATCAATATTCCCTCTTGCCATCACACGTGTACTGATAAGAGTCCCACCAGAAATAGGATAGATGCTACACGGAATATCAGGCTCAGCTTCTAATAAAGACTTTCAAGAAGAATACCCCAGATATCAAATTTTTATAGTTGCTCAGTGAGTGATTGTGAAAAATGGAAATTGCAATGTCTGATAAATACGCCAGGGAGAGAAAACATAGCCTCATCATTGGTAAATTGAAATATTGAAGCATAATAATGTTATCTTTTTTTCCTATTTGTCTATCAAGTCCATGTCAAAGATTAAAAAGTAGCGCAAGTTACGGCATAATTCATACTCAACTAAAACCTGGCTGATCAGATCGCCATTTATTCATCCTCTTAATCAATCTGTTCCAGTAGACACAAGACACTGATATACTCCAAGGGCAACATGCCCCACAGCATAATGGCCATTGCTACAACTCACCAGTACTATTAATTCGTATATTATGTCGCTCAAGAGTCGAGACAAGAGAATGGTTAATTTGTTCTTTGCAATAAAAGCCTAAATGAAAACAATTTTCATTCAGAAACAAATTTTATTGTAAATTTTCATTCAGAAATATTTTATTGTAAATAACTGTGGAGAAAAAATAAAATCAACATAAATTTACGCACTGGTCAATTGCACAACAGACAGCATGGAGAAAAAACTCTATGTAAAATTACCAAGTTCAATAATCAGCAGAGAATAAAAGAGGCACCTGTCTTGAAGATAAGTAGAAGCAGCTGCATCAAGAAAAAATTTGTGGCCGTTCCCAATAATTATCCCATTCACTGGCCAAATATATGCTCATGGGTGTACTCTAAGTACTTGTGGGCAATAATAGATCCTCCAAAAGTTAAATTTAAGGTTGCAGTTTGCAGATCTTTTTCAATTAAAATTTTCCCCAAGAATTGATTCTGTTCATCTCCGCAAAAATCCCATTGCTTGGTATACATTATTGAGAGTGGCATCTGCTATCTCTGAAGCTTTAGTACTGCCTTCTTCCAAGACTCCATCCAAATAAGCTGAATCAGATATTATTTCCCCATATCGAACCTGAAAATATATAGAAGAAATAATAGGGACCTAAGTAATATTTAACAACAATCAACAATAAAATACAAATTGGTGATCTTTTTAATACAAAAAAACAACAATCCCCACAGAGTTGTCAGCAAAATGGGGCAACCCATGAAACAACGATTGAGCATAAAATGATCTTAGCCTTGGCAGACTGCCAGACTTTATAACAACAAGCAAAATGTCTACACTTATGCATAGATAGAATAACATATGAACTTAGGCATAATGCCCACTAACAGCCATTTAGCCAGATAGTTAAAATAGGATGTGCTTGCACCACGCAAGCATAGGCAGAAGTAGATCTCCTTAAGTGATGGAAACAGCACAGAACAGATAACACATTCCAGAATGGATAAGCTCTAATCATCCAGATATGAATGACTATCTATTCATACGTAGACTCCCTCACCTTTACACATGGCTGAATTGACAGCATCTATATACACACACATATATACATATATTTCTCTCATATTATAGGGATGTAAGCTATATATGCACTCAAAGTCTATCAACAAAAGGGGATGAAGAAAGCACGCATGAAAATATTTTCTTCCAGGTGAACTAGCACAACTCTCACTAGAATTGTCAGCAAAAGTTGTTAGCAAAATTTTCTTCAACTACAGTATCAAAATTGAAAAACGTTAAAAACACACTTGAAAGATAAAATAAAGAGATTGAGAAAGCTGACTCAAGGACATATGTTGTTTGGTGGTAGTTCAAATGAAAACCATAGGAAAAGTTAGAAAGCAGTTGCACTTATAGGATACAACAAAAGCCATGAGTCATTGAAATGAGTTGCCTATTTGAATATAAGAACACCTTATCTGAATACCAAGAGTCGTGTTTAGTTCAAAACAAATTAAAATAAGATAAAACAGAAGGTGTGTTTAGTTCAGCATGGTGAGTGAATATACTGCCCCATGCAGGTCATGCCTTGTGAAGTAGAATGCAGGAGCAGGAGTAGAAACCTGGATGGGGTGTAGATGATCAATCAAGGCATCTGTCAAAAGAGGTTTGAATGTGCCCCAATTCATATTTTGACATTCTTGTTTGACTTCCTGCATTGGGAAGTGCTTAACAAAGTAATTTTCACTATAAAATATCTCCAAGTTAATAAGAGCAATGTCAAAGTCAAGCTCCTAAACCAAAGAAAACTAGATACAAGTTAGATTACCTCCTTCGTCTTTCCAGAGACGAGCTGATAGACAGAAAGAAGATTGTTGCATTCAGGTCGTTCAGGGTTATCAAATTCCAGACTGTAAGAAATTAGAAGGAAAAGCACACAATAAGATGCTACACAGTAGAAAATTCTTGGCAAGAAATTGAAAGTAAGAAAAATTCTTTCAATTTGCAGGACAAATTAAGAACTAACCCTGAAAGTGAATCAGTTTTGCATCGCTTAATCTTGTTCGCTATCACCTACAAGATAAAAGGTAAAAAAATATCAATTTTGAGGGAAGTAAAATGAGATTTTAAACAAGAAATTGGAGATATAGTATTAATCATTCATCAGGGAAAAAATTATTAACAATAATCATATATTTGAATAAGAGTATCAGAGTTAAACAACCAGAAATTAGCAGAACCATAACCACATTCTTTGAATCCATGCTTAATTGTTTAAGACTAATAGATAATCTCATTGAAATTTTCATAGAAACTCAGCTCCAAAACTTTAGTTATCCAACAAAAGATCAAAAGGACTGAGGTTTTATTGTTCCTTAATCTTTATCCACGTTATAATAACAGTACAATAAGATTTTCATGAAATGCTTTCAGATGCCAATAAAATTATAACACCATAATCTAGTTTTTAACAATATCATCTCAACCTACCCTCAAGAAGAAGAGATTTAACTAAAACTTGGAGAATAATTCAATACATTTGAGATCTGTGTCAATTTAAAACGGAAAGTTTCAAACAGTGGCTTGCACTTTAATTACTGAGTTCAGCAGGATTGAGATGCAATTCTTACCAACCAAACAGACACATTACTTCTGCTTCAGCTTAGTGAAGCAGAGATGTTCAACAGTTGGCCGGGCCCAAGTCGAGGCCAGGATTTTTTTTATCCTCAGCCTGAGCCTGGTCAGCCAATCAGGCCTAAAATGCTGTGCAAGCCCAGCACAAAGCAGTAAAATATATTGAAATATTAATAGTTTATTAACCTGGTGAGCTAGGCAGGGCACTACGTAATAGCAATTCCCAAACCCAGCCAACCTAGGGAGTAGGCCTCATCATGGTCAAGCTGGGCCAATCTTAAGGATCAACTAGCTTATCCAAGCCTGTGCTCAAGTCAGGGCCACATGGTTACTTGCGCCCTGAACATGTCTCCCTCGAAGCAAAGATCGAAGTGAATGGAATTACCTTTATTAAGGGTTAATTACACTTAGTGAATTTGGTGATCAAAATGAAACTACATTGAAAGACAAGTGGTAACAACTCACATCCTTTGGGTCAAGAAGATTGATTCGAGATTGGTCAGAAGGTGCAGACTTGGACATCTATATAAAGATAAGCACAGGAAAATGTCAATATGTATAAGAAAATCCTTCTACAAACATAAATAAAAAGAAAGTAATCAAGCAAATTATTAAAGCGAAAATGGAACATAATAGGTGGGAAATATACAAAGCTCAGTAAATTCCAATTCATATTAATTGTTTCCTTTGATGGTATGATAAATATGTTACATTCAGTCGACTTGATTCTAAATAGATAGACTAAATATTACTGTGTTGATCACCTTCGCAAGACCATCAGTCAGAGACATAATTCTGGCTCCAGCTGGTGGTATAAGAGGCTCTGGAACCTGTATCAAGAAAGGCATTAGGGAAAGGATTACTATCATCACTTGTTACATCATCATCCCATGTGAAGATTGTCAACCAGATATCAAGAAGAAGAATCCACCTTAAAGATTGGACCTCCACACCTGTGACCAGTACACAAAAATCTCAACACAACGGCCAAAAGTGCAATGACATTTTTTTTTCAAGAGAGTGTACATCATGCTAAAGAAAATATATAATTTCTCACCCTCCTAATTTTTTCCACTTTCTTCCTCCATATAGATAATTAACACGCTCAGCTAGCTCACGAGTCAATTCCAAATGCTGCTTTTGATCCTCACCAACTGGCACAAAGTCGGACTACAGAGGCATGCTGCAATGTATGAGGATTTTGTATATTTTGATTATTTAATTATCAATTTATCATCATTCATCAATACAAAGACGTAAATAAGCACAAAGAAAAGAGTTGAGGTTTCATGATTAACCACTAAAAATCAACTTGACTCAGTCAACTGTCAATCACAATCTAGCTACAATCAGTTTATTATTCCCTCCACCACCCACCACACTCACACACACAAAACACCTCCAACCTCTACCTTATATTATTTCTTTGCAGAAATAAATGAATTAATATATATATATATATATATATATATATATAAAACTCATTTTCATAACAAATGATCTACAAGTTTTAAAAACCACCTGATACAAAAGAATATCAGATGCCATCAGAACAGGATAAGTCAAAAGAGCAACCCCAACATTCTCATCCCCCTGCAGAAGTGAAAACCAATATATATAATTAATCTAAACAGATGAGAAGATAAAAAAAACATAAAATGCAACATTAACTAGATTCTCATGCATAAAATATACAGAGAAGTAAAAAAATACAGGATTTGTATAGAAAACTAAAATTTTAAAAACTGCATACAAGAAGTTGAATGCTGACTATCAGATAGCCATAGACCTACCGCCTTGCGGGATTTCTCTTTAAACTGAATCATTCTGTTCAGCCAACCAATTGGTGTGGAAGAACTTAGAAGCCACATTAGCTCTACATGAGCACGTACATGAGACTGCACAAATACAGAAGCCTGGATGTACAAATCAGAGAAATCAGACTATTATAATTACTAACAACAAATGTCCACATAGATGCATAATAAGCTGCATTATCAAGGACCAAGAGCTGCATGACCTTAGAAGTGTCAACACCACACGCCAAATAAATTGCTGCCGTATCCCTTGTAGCCTTAGATAATTGTTGTGTGTCATATGGTAATGTAATCTGTAAGTTAAATAGAAAATCTACAGCAGTTAAGATAGCTTGAACTGTTATTAAAAAACAAACAGTCTCCATCCACTCCTCTTTTTTTTTTTCAGAAGGAATAACTACACAATGAGAGAAAATAATTTGGAAACCACATCTAGCACCACTCCTTAACACAAGTTGCTCATCACTTTCAGTCAACAGATGCATAAGTTTGCCACACAGTGAAACACATATGTCCCTCAGTTTCTAACAATAATTATGAATGCATTGAGGTGCTTAACATGGTACTTCCTGGCATTGTTTCTTTGAATTAATAATGGATGTGGCACGTAGGACAATTTCACAGTTCTTAGTATGGAAATTGTCACAAACAAAGTTGTTTTCTCAATTCCAGGACAATTAATTACTAGGCACTAAAACATGAACCGGAAAGCAATAACAGTTACTCCCTCTGTCCCATAATTCTTGTTCTACCTTCCTTTTTCATCCATCCCAAATTGTTGTCCTGTTTCCTTTTTCAGAAATAAATAATATTTTAAGTTTACTATTTTGTCCTTATTTAATATGCCTCTTTGTCAACAAATATATAGTCCAACTACTACGTTATCATTAAATAAATCTTGATATAAACAAAATTAAAATATCAACCTTTAATCTTCTAAGTAAACTCTATTTAATCAAATGTTTGATTATGAAAATTATGTGATGGAAGGAGTAACAACTAGAACTTGAAACACAAAGCCCTACCTTCTTTAAGGTAGAAGAAAGTGATTTTTTTTTTTTTTTTGACACCCACTAAGCGAATACTTTCCAAGATATGTTAAGAAAATAATGCTTAATACAATTTGAGCAATGTTTGTAATACATCAAATAGCATTTGCTTCAGCTCACATAAGAAATGAAAAGAAAACAAATAACAATCAACTTTGAGTTGGGCAAAATCATATATGCACCGTGTCAAAGATATGAAACCCTGGCATAACAGGATACCTTCAAAATTAGTTTGCTCAAACCATCCTTTCTTACAATCTTCCTCCCAAAATCTACCTCACTACTACATCCACACATAATGGCATCTAATAAACCCCATGGTTCATTGTTTAAGCCCAATTAGCTAGGACACTGGCTCATCACCCACTACTAATCCTAGCATCTCATAGAACAAACAAACTGTCACATATGCAAATAAGCGCAGGTTCACAAACTATAGAACCCATAGAACTGACAAATGAGGTTTGAAATTTCAGAACAGCAGTAACCACATGTAACCTTAACAATGTACAAGAACATACTGATAGAGCTCATAAAGACTGCGGTAAACAAAAAACATAGCACACGAACAACAGTGAAGTGTGTGCTTAATTTTGGCCCAACGTCACCACAGCACTATATTTAACTTGAAAAAGTATTGAACATCTATAAGCACATACCGCATGGAGGTCCACAATGAAGAAGAGAGTCTCATACGTATTCTGTAAACATTAAAAATCAATATAAAATGTTAAAAATGAAAATTGAAATTAAGTTGCTATTTGAAGAAGAATAAAAGGTTTAGAATGCTTTCTCTTGAAATACAAAAAGACAACCTGAAGATCTATCCAATTCTTTATAGCACCAAGATAATTTCCGAGGTGAATAGATCCTGTAGGCTGGACTCCAGATACTATCCTCTTCCTGTAAATCAAAAGCATCCACTGAATCAGAACTTTAAGAAAAATGGTGAAATATTTCTTCGAAGTACATGTTCAAATCACATTCTCAATTCTAATCATCTATTACTATGAAGCAGTCTTCAAGTCCTAAACTAGAGCTTGTGCAGTGACTTTAATATAGGCAAAGAGTGAAAATTACTTTACAGAGCTGGAAGAGCTCTCCGGACCGGCGGGCTCCGAAAGCGAGACAGTGCAATGGCAACGGAAACCACTGGCGTATCTTGCATTTTGACGAATTAGCCCCGAACTTTGCAGATATTGCCTTCGCAATCCACCCAGCGACCTGCTTGAGATTACACTAGAATGTGAATTTTTCACTGAAATTAGACAGATAGAGAACGGAGAACTGATGAGATAGAGTACTGTGAAGATGCCAGGCGCAGAGGGGAATTGGATAGAAGGAGAAAGTGAGAAAGAATTGCACGTCCCATTGTCGTCGTCTTGGCGTGGGACACTTTACTGTCTTGAGAGAGCTTTAATTTGTATTATCCGATTAAATTAAATGGATGAGTGCTTGCGTTGTGCCGCTATATCACTGTTTACGGGTCGGGAAAACTGACCACATCCAGCCACATACTGATCGGTTAGGATCGGGTCGGTTATTTTAAAAATTTGCGCTACATATCAATACCATTAACGAGGAGGGTAAAGTGTTCAGAAATCCGAACTGTGCAATTTGAACTAAACCCATAGATATCGTGGTTCTAAAAAAATTACGAGTTGATTTGATTTCTTTTTTTTTTTTTTTTTTTCAGGACACTGATTGCCTGATTCATGTTAAATATCTTCATTTGATTGGTTTGTTTTTAAGAGAAAATAACCTCATTAACTTGAAGAAACAAAAATAAAAAACGGGATATACTTCTAAATATGAAAGGGGTGTGACAAGAGGATGTTTCAAATAAAATATGAGCACCTACATTAATTTGCCGTCTAATCAAAATGATATTAACATCCAATCTTTCATCTAAAATAGGTTTACAATTTAAAATAATTAGTCTAAAGAAGAATTATAATATTTTTAAGTGCAAAAAATATAACCTATCAATTAATATAAACATAGCCTAATATTCGTAATAACTAATAAGAGTGATTTTGGCAGAAAGTCTTTAAATGCAGGTTAATTTTCTCTATAGTTTGATCATTTACTAAAGATGGAACGACTTTTTTTCCTTTTAAAACTAAACGACTAGACATTCCATAGATAAAAGTTTTATTAAATTGGTTTCGTAGTACTGAACCGCCCTTCCTCCAAAAGTCTCGGCATAAAAACGACTACTCGTTCTCCAAACGGCCACTTGTTATACGCTATTCCAAAAAGAACGGATTTGATAAGAGTAAGAGTAAGAATAACTGAAACGACCTGCAGTACTAGTCATGACGAGAGTGGGTCATGACTTGGCAAATTTATTTAGACAGAGAGAGAGAGCCAGAGAGGAAGTACCAAGTATATGTTCTGGAAATTTGCCGCCGAGGCGATCTCAACGGCGGGTACATACTAAAAGCACAAATCCATTTCCGTTCGTCTTTTTAACAAAAACATCCAAAAATCCACGTTCACGTACTCCAAATGGATGACGAAGCCATTACGGCGGCAGAGAGATACCAGATGGCTCAGATTCGAGAGCTTGAATTTGAGGAATTACAGGTCGAGGAAGTGGAGGGTGAAGAGGACTCATCGGATGATGACCTTGACGCTATGTAATGACTACGATTTCTATTTCTTCGTTTCCTTTATTAATCACTATTGCAAATCAATTTTTATTTCAACATTCACTTTAACTTCGTGTTCTAATCACTGTCTACGATTTGAGAGATTAGGGTTTTTACTCTTCTGGACTTTCAAATTCGAGCTCATATTAGCTAAAGATATTTTCAATTCCTGTTTGTTTGTGGAATTTCTAGACCAGATATTGTTTTACTTTGAATTGAAATTTTTAATTTACGAGAAACTAAAACAACGAAATGGACGTAAGTAAGTAAGTTACAGAAGGTTTTCCTTTGGTTTAGTTCCCCCTCTCTCTATGTAAATTCAATTTCTGCAAGTGTTTACTCGTTGTTTCTGATTATGGGAGTTTAATTGCTTAATTTATGCACACAAGCCTTTTCCCGATGCCTATTTGCTCCTGATAGAGACTGAGAGACCAAAATATCAGATTGTGTTTTTTAAAACGATACTGATTTGGCTGCCTAGGGAAGTTCATGAATAGTCCGGTACATTATAATCAAATATAAATCATACAACATGGTATTTTCATTACTTTTCTGCCTATGGCAAACTTAACGGCTTTTAATTATATAAACACAATGTAGTTAATTATTGACATTTTCAAAATAAAAAATTTCATGCTATAGATCAAAGCAAGGTTAACATGACGTCCTTTTTTTCCCCAAATGTTAATGTTAATATTAATTGCAAATTTTTGAAAATTAAGATATTTTTATTGGCAAAATTGAAGTTAAATTAAAAAATCTTCTTGGAGCAAATGCCTTCCACTACCAAATAATTTCTTCAACTGGCGTATACCACATTAATTATTGCTGTGGGATCCTAATTTTCTGTTTGTTTCTTTCTCTCCATGCATCCGGAAAGTGGCACTGCCTCATCACATGAATATACTTTTAACACCATCTTGGCTCCTTTGCACACCTATCTTGGTGGTAAGCATGCACCAGTATTTACTTCATTGTGTTTTTGGGAGAGGAAGGTATCTTTCATTTTCAAATTTTTTGAGGCTGACAATGCCATTTGCATATTCCAGAGGTTGAAGACACTCACCGGAGGTTGGCCTTTTTAGACGGTGGTGCAGTATTAACTCTTCCGTTATTCTATCTTGAAGGTATGCCATGTACAAGACATTGATTTTTTATGTTGTCCTCCACATACATGTGCATACATGCATGAGAATTGATGATTGGTGTAATCTGTACCAATTGGTGATTGCCATAATTTCTGATAAATTTTTTAGAAGTTTTACTACAACACTATATTTAATTTATGTTTGTGCTTGTCCATGCATGTATCATAATTAGGCTTCAATTATTAAATACTATGTATCTTTTTAATTTTTGTGTGTGAAAAATTATTTCAAGAAGATGCAAGTATTAGCTTGAAATAATTGCAATTAGCAGCTTGTAACCTTGCAAGTTTTGAGGCTTGATGGCCTTCTCATGTAGCTGAGGACTAACAAGCAGTAAGATGCAACATAGCTGTGTCCATCTGCATTTGTGTTGATGATATGCCCTTCTATTTTCATCATTCTTCTTCAGTCAGCATATTCTAATCCTGCCACTTGATATTTGTCAGGAGTTGTTCTTTTCCCAGGGGCCATCCTTCCTCTTAGAGTTATTCAACCCAATTTTATATCTGCTCTTGAGAGGGCATTGACCCAAGTTGATGTTCCTTACACTATAGGTGTGGTAGGTGGACACCATCTGAAACCCTATTATTTTAATTGTTTTATATGGAATTCCTCTCTGAAGATCTTTTTCCCTATAACTGAAACTTGGTCCAGGTTTGGGCTTACAGGGAGCGTGGTAACAGACGATTGAGGTTTGCGACTATTGGGACAACTGCAGAGGTACGGTATGCTATGGTTATTAACTCTTCATAAGTGATTGGGAGGATGTCAATTTGTTTGAGTGGGATTTGGCATATCTCATGGCAGTTGTAGCATTACTTAAGATTAGTGTGCAATTGTATTTTTTTCAATCTCAACTTATACGACTTAAAAAATTAACTTTTTACTGTGCAAAAAAATTAACTTTTTACTGTGTTGGATCCATTAACATGGCATTTAGTGTCAAACGTAAATGCATGTTAAAGATGCATATGTTTTTGGCAAACACTTACGGATTTTACATATTGATGGATAAACCAAAATAAAACAAAAGCTGTAGGAATAATTATTTTACTGTGGAATCAATATGCAAAATATGCAATGTCAAGATGTTATGAAAGGAGGTCACCTGTGCAGTCATCTAGGTTGCTGGCAAAGTGCATTCCTGATGTGAGCAATGAAGATTTTTTGTGGAATTCCTGAGTAGTGAACTTGTGAAGTAGTGTTACTTATTGAACTGTGATTGTGAAAAATGATGTGATAATGCTGTTCATCTTACAATAATAATGACGTCATTCTGTTACATTGTTAATGTTTTTGGAATATTTATTTTCTAATATTAAAATTGCCTAGAGTTCACTAAATAGGTTCGTGGATGTTCTATGTGCCAGTCATTGAATCAACCATTCTGTTTATTTATTTATTTATTTGATGTGTCATGGCAATCATATTTGATATGTTTTCCTGTTGATCTAGCAATTGCTGGCTTTTTCCTTTCTAACTTATTATATTTAATTTACAGATTCGACAATACCGGCGGTTAGAGGATGGATCACTGAATGTAGTAACTCGTGGCCAGCAACGCATTTGTTTAAGACGCCGTTGGATTGATGTGGAAGGAGTGGTTAGACCATATTTATGTTACAGGAGTATTCCTCCTTTCTTTCAGCTGCCTGTATAATTGACGACTCATATATTTTAATATTTTCATTTCTTTAGCCTTGTGGAGAGGTTCAAATTATCCAGGAAGATCTGCCATTAAGGGCACCACGGGATGCATTTGGAAAATTGCCACCATTAAGTAATTTTCATGGCCGTAATATCTCAGGCATGGGGCCTTCAAAAGTCTCATCATGCAGACATGGGGATGGCGACAATGATTCAGAGGCAACCTCAGCAGAAAGCTATGAGAGTGAGCTTTCACTAGCTGAAAGAAGGATCCATCAATCTGCTATCGATTCATCATGTTCCTATGATACAATGAATGAATCAACAAGCAGTGATGATGACAAGTCTGGATCAGAAATGAAATCTACAAGATCTCATGCAAGTGATGCTGACTCTATTGGTTCATTGCATTTGGAACATAAGGAAAATATTGAAAAGACCACCTTAGGAACTGCGTGTGGTTCCACACCAGGAAAGCGATCCCGCAGAGGGGAAGGGTCCAAAAGGTGCTGGAAAAATACAGACCTAAACCAGTTTCGTAGAGTTCCAAGAGCATTCTGGCCCTACTGGGTATATCAAATGTATGACTCTTATTGCCTTGCTCGAAGGGGTGCAGGTACTTTGTTCGCAGAAAGTTCAATTATAACTTCATTTTTGAGTTGTCTTCACCAAACACATTCTCGCACGTGTTTCACTGTTATAGTGGACAGAATGTTTTTTGTTATACCTAGTGAACATGAATATATTATGCCTTACCCACCCGACTATATATGAATGATCTGGAAGTAGTTCAATCAGATAACGAATTTTCTATAATTTAACGTGTATCTGGTTTTTGATATAGGTATCAGTATAAAGGAAATTTATGAACATGACCATATACTTGTAACTATGTGTTTGAGTTGAATGTCAAAGAAAATCCATATCAAGTTGATTGGATCTTCAGAGTATTAATTATACAGATGTAATTAAAGAATTTACATAAGTCACATTCTTCATTATGCAGTTGGATAAAAGAGAGAGAGAGAGGGAATTCATTTCTGCTGTGTCTTATGGATTAATTGTTTGTGGACTTGACCAGAAAATATTCTACCAACATCTTAAATGCTCTTGTTTTGAACATCTTTCAGATATGTGGAAACAGATAGTTGGAGCACCAAGCATGGACGCTCTTGTGACAAAACCAGATCTTTTATCATTTTACATTGCCAGTAAAATTCCTGTGTCTGAATCCACAAGGCAGGAGCTTCTAGAGATTGATGGTATTTCATATCGCCTGCACCGGGAGATTGATTTACTTAAAAGCTTAGATCTTATTCGGTGTAAAAATTGTCAGGTAGTCAAATTTTGTGCTGTATCCAACGCTTCATTCATTACCTGCATTCCTGCTTGTCCCTGTAATAATAGACTTGCCCGCTTAGTCCCTTGGTTAGAAACAAAAGTAAGAATCTAAGCTTACAGTATGAAGGTATTTATTATCTTTTATTTTCTTTGTCTTTGTGCAGACTGTGATTGCCAGGCGAAGCGATATGCTGGTAATGTCTAGTGAAGGTCCTCTTGGAGCTTATGTTAACCCACATGGTTTTGTGCATGAGATAATGACTTTCTATAAAGTAAATGGGTTAGCACTCCATGGGCAACCAGATAGAGAATACAGCTGGTTTCCTGGGTATATACTTTATTTTACAACTCTATGTACTATTGATTTTCTTGAATAGCCTGTGGCACAAATTTTTCCTTGGACTGTTGATACCCTATTTCTCTCACTTGGATAATGGATTATGTACGTGAAGATTACTGCATTTGAAACTCATGGTCTTATCTGGACGATCTCTTTTTGACGTTTGCCATATTTTGCAGATATGCATGGACAATAACAGAGTGCGCAAATTGTGAATCTCAAATGGGGTGGCTTTTCACTGCCACAAGAAAGCAGCTGAAGCCTCAATCTTTTTGGGCAATCCGTAGTGCACAGGTCGCTGATGATGTAAAATAAGTTTGGAATTTCTTAACTGCTGCTTCTGATTTAGTTTGTGGCCATGCAATGAGTTTAACCTGTAATGTATATATCATCAGTCGTTTTCATTTCTTCCTTCTGAAAAGGAAAAAGAAAGAAAATACATAGTTTCATAACATGTCTGGTGACTTGGATCAAGTTGTTCTGTGACAAGTGATATGTATTTGCGATCAATGTTGAAGCTTCATCGAGCCATAAATTGTCTGATTTGGAAGAGTGAGTAGTGTTCCAAATGACAATTGTTCACTTAATGGAGCTTGTACCATTTTTGTTTGGTTTGTGGATTCAGATATAAGAATAGTAAATAACCATATTAAGTAAACATAGATCAAGTTTGCTGAGGAATAATAAAGACTTGTAAATAAATAGAAAAACGTCTTATTAATAGATTTCTTCCGATACACGAATATTATAATTCAATCAAGTGGAATAAAAGGAAATAATCTACGTTCTCAGGGAAATGAAAAATAAGGCAAGGATAGCCGCAAAAGCTTTGATACCAACTGACTGAGAACTAAACTAAACTAATCATAGATTGAGGACTGAATTGCAATTCAGTCATTGAAAAGAAGGAATAAAAATCAGATAAACTAAAATCGAAACAGAAAAGGTTCAGAGCAAATTGCAGGCCCCAAAATGTGCAAAAAAACACCGCAGGCTTAACGATAGCATCGGTAGACTGGGCTGTACATGCAGCTCTCTGCATGCTGAACAAGATCCTTGGGACGTGGGAGATGGGACGCCAGACCTATAAAGTATTTAGATAGGGTTAATGAAGCATATAAATCAAATGCATCATCTACAGAAGTACACGTCAGAAAAGAAGCTCACCAAGTTCATATGCTTTAGCAGCAACCTTAGCAGCAATGTGGGCTGAAATCTTCCGGATGTTGGCAAATGGAGGGTAAATAAGTCCCTTGTCAAAATTTTCCTGTGTCACTTGTGCAGCCAAAGCTTCCGCTGTTCCAAGAATAAGCAATGAGAGTAATTAAGTACTGTTTCTTCAAATTCAGTACAATTAAAGTATAACTCCAATAGTCTTGTCTACTTACAGGCTGCCAAAAGCATGTCATCGTGCACACGAATTGCGCCAGAAATGATCAACCCCAAACCAAATCCAGGGAATATGTAAGCATTGTTCGACTGCCAAAAAAAAAAAAAAAAAAAAAAACAATGGGAGTTAAGAAACTGATTACAGTAAATTTCCAGTTTAAATATATATTACAAAGAAAAGTCAAAACCTGGCCAGGCACGAAAACTTTCCCATTATATTCAACAGGGTCAAATGGACTTCCGCTGGCATAGATAGCACGGCCCTCACTCCACGTGTAAGCTTCTTCAGCTGTACACTCAGATTGTGAAGTAGGATTGGAGAGAGCAAGAATTACAGGTTTCTCATTGAAGGATGCCATGGCCTCAACCACCTCCTTTGTGAATGTTTTTCCAACTCCGGATGTTCCAATCAAGACTGTCGGCTTGATTGCCTTAACAGCACCCAAAAGTCCTTTGACAGGTTCATGGTCATGAGCCCAAGGCTTCTTGAAGTGTTGAAGTGATTCTTTACGTGAGCTAACGATCAGTCCCTTTGAGTCCACAAGCCAAAGCTTCTTGCGAGCCTCTTCAAGTGGAGCTTTCGTCTGTTTTGATATCTCAAGTGCTATAAGCTCAGCTATACCAGTTCCGGCCTCTCCAGCACCCAAGAATAAGAATTTATGGTCGGCCAAGGTTCCGCCAACTAATTTCAAAGCTGCGAGAAGTCCTGATAGCACCACAGATGCTGTTCCCTGTAGTAAATGAGATAAATTTGCAATAAGAGAACTTCCATTTGACACAAAACAGATTCTAATCAAACAAATAGTGTTAACAACATTTTTTACCTGTATATCATCATTGAAAACTAGATGACTTGATCTGTATTTTGCCAGTAGCTCGAATGCATTGTGATTTGCGAAATCTTCAAACTGAAAAGAACATTTACATTTTCCAAAGAAAAAATTAGGTCCCCAAAACTCAAAATAAACTTTCTTATCTAGCATATTTGATATTACAATCGATAACTTACTTGTATAAGGACTTTCTCCCCGTAGCTCTGCTTAACTGCCGTCACGAACTCCTCTAGAAGTTCAGCGTATTCCTACATCACAGCAGAAAACCCAAAACACCTTTCAGAATTAATCACCAAGGGCTAGAAAATATAAATAAAAATGATTCGAAAGAGTAAAAAAAAAAAAAAAATAGTAATTTTGTTAAACCTGTCCAGTTGCCCTCTTTTGTTTTAGACCAATATAGAACTCATCATTCAACAATTGCTCATTGTTTGTGCCAACATCAATAGTAACAGGCAGACACTGCGATGTTGAATAAAAAGTTGAAATTTTTATCAGTAACTGAAGTAGAAAAGAACTAGATACTTTGCTGATGCTGAAATAGAAGAAATCAACTAACTCATCGAAGTCCGGTATGGAAGGGAAACAGTATGGCATCAAATTAGAAGAGAATGTAACTATTTAAAGAGCTTATAACATAGTGAACTTACTGCTGAAGGACGTATTCCCCCCAGTGCAGTATACAAAGCGAGTTTTCCGACAGGAATCCCCATTCCCTGAAAACATCGAAAAAAATTATATTTGTTTACAGAAGGACAAAAGCTTGTGCATATAACTTTGACATGTGAAGATAGGATATGAGCATTATTACCTGACAACCAAGATCTCCAAGTCCCAAGATACGCTCACCATCAGTAACAACAATAACCTGTATATTTCTTTCTGGCCAGTTCTTCAATACTTCAAGAATCTTGCCCCTAAAAAAAGAATATAACAACTCATTATCTTCTTTTATATTATATATGAATTATGCAAGTATGCTATTCAAACTGCTATACTTCTCCTTCAAGCTGATGTAGAGGCCCTGAGGTCGCCTGAAAATGCTTCCATATTTCTGGCAAGCTTCACCAACTGTGGGAGTATACACAACAGGCAGCAGTTCCTCGACATTATCAATCAAAAGCTTATAAAATAGCCTTTCATTCCGCTCCTGCAAAATATAAAAGGCTTAGTTAGATATTATTTGTTCAATCGATTAGTGAAAAGATCCAACAATTAAAAATTCGCAGAGTTTCCCTTAATTTAAAACCGCATAGATATATGATTAATGCGGAGTACCTGGAGATCCATCATGGCCATGTATCGTTGCAAAGGAACTTTATACTGACGAAGCAATTGCATCAACTTTTTCTCCTAATAAACCAATTATGTATAGAATTAAGCAACAACTACATAATTCGGGAATCATAATATCATATGTGGGGTTGAATTGCTAGCAATGCCAATTTAAGCTAACCTGGAGCTCCTGAGTGAGAAGTGCTGGAGGCAGAAGGCCACGCAAGTAATGAGCATCCCTCTCTTTCTCATTGAAAGCAAGCCCTTTATTGTGGCGTGGGTCTCTCAACAATGTATACCCACTGTAACAAATAAAAATAATAATAATAAAAAAAAAGAAATCAACTCCTGCAAATCTTAGATGTATGGATTGATCACTCATCAGAAAACTTTATTGCTGTTTATTTCAGTTTTGTGACTCATTTTTCTTAATCCAAAAATTTAAATACTAATTAACGCGAATTTTTGTTCGCAGAGAATAATCTGGCTACAAAATTATGAAGTAAACGTGGGATCTAATTTAAAAAATATATATATTAAGCAAAATATAAGGAACATTAAGAGCATAAATATCATAACTTTCCTTAATATAAACAAAACCCAAGTCAAGAAAATCTGAAAATAAATAATGTGTCCAAAAAAAAAAAAAAAAAAAACACCAACTATACATAAAGTGCCATATAAGAAACTAAACACAGGCTTAGCTTTATCAAAGTTTTCATTTTTAGTTTTTTCATTTTTAACACAAACAATAAAATTTTCACCTAGCAACGGAGACGGTCCAAGGGGTGATAAGCTGATCCTCCGTGGCACTATCCTCACCATAAACATCCTCAACACCACCACCCAAAGCTACATTCTTCTTCTCCATAGTTGAATCAACACCGTTTGTTTTTGTACTCTCCATTAAAGCCCAAAACTTTATCTCTCCTCTTCTACACAGAATGACTCTCTGCAAATCAAAGAAAAGCTCAAAAAACGAAATCAACACAGAAGATACACGCTCTTTGTGTTTGGTATGGAAAAACGAAAGAGCAAAGCCCACCTTATATAGGCACTAGAAAACCAAGAATTTCTAATTTTTCTTTTTAAATAATATAATAATATTATTTCTGAAAATGGAAGTTCAGGTTTGGTTTCAATGTCAAAAGGACGAACGTAGACAAAAGACTACCAACACGTACAAATTGATTCAAAGAAAATAAAAAAAAATATAAAAGAATTGCTTTGAAAAGAATCTATAATGAATGGGTATACCACAAAAGTAAGTCTCTTCAGCGAAATCATATTGCAGGAACGTGCAGAGAACTGTAGACAGAGTGAAAAAGATAGAGAGAGAATAATTTTGCGCGTTTTTGGTAGAGAGAGAGAGAGTCTTTGTTACGCGTTTTTAAGTTTAAACGCAACGGAACGGGAAATTGAAGTCCTTAGTTCGGTAAAAGTGTTTTTTTCTTTAATAGTAGTTTTTATTTACATGAATTTCACTGTGATATACAATTTACTCATAATTAGATTTTTAATCTAATTGGATAAAATTTTCTACTAAAAAAATTAATTGAGATTGTTTTTTAAATGAAATAAATATATTGATAACTTCATTAAGTAAAAATGGATAATAGGTTTATGTAAAAAAATCAGATTACCAATTTTCCTTATCATAAATCCTTGAAGCATTTTAACCAATATAAAATGGAAAATTTCATTAAAATTACTCATTTGAAAATTTGGCTTTTATTAAAAATTTCTACTAAAATCAACCTAAAAATTTAATTTTCTGTAAATAGTATATCATAAATAAATTTGAGCTTTATTCCTTTCTTTTTTTAAGAAAAAAAAACTTGTTTTATGAGATTTTTCTAGTGATATTTGAATATTAACATTTTATATAACAACTTATTTTTCCTTTTTTACATTTATTTTAATTATTTTGGAGTTAAATGTTTTGTGCAAGAAAGATACAAATTGCAATTTCAAATTCACTTCCAATCTTTTTTTTTTATTTTTTTATACCAAAAAATATATGTATATTGTTTACAAATGTTTATGGATTTAATTTTATTTAAGTAATTATATAATGGGTCAATTTTCTTTAATAAATAAAAATCAAATTGAACTTCCCCATCAAATATTTTTTAAGTTGATTAAGTTAAGGTTTTAGATACGTGTAGTCTAATAAATTTTTTTCGTCTTTGTCTTCTTGTATGTGAAAAATAAGAAATTTTAATTAATGCTTCTTTCAACTTTCATTTATTGTTATGCTAAATTTAGCATCCTTAAGAAAAACAAGGCAAAACCAATATTGTGAATGATAACTTAACAACAATCCTTTGAAATTTTATATGAATGCACATAAAAATTCATAAATTAATCTATAAATTGAAATGCCCAAAAGAAAAAACAAAAAATTATGAAAGTAACTAAATGTACTTTTTAGTATAATTTTGTGGTATCATGTCGTTTCAATTGGAGATGATGTTTCCCAACTTTGAGAATTAAAAAACGACATACATTGATTGTATGCGAAAAGACCAATTCCGGTTCTCAATTAATGAATGTAAAATTTGGACAACGCATTGGTGGGAATTGAAAAAACTTGACAAGAAGATAGAAGCGATGCAGGGAGTCACGTGCCTGTAGCAGCTAAACTAAACTACCCTTCTTCTCTTCAAATCTATTAATTGCATTGACATTTAATTTATTAAAACTACTTATTTGAAATTTTTATTTGGACTTTGAAATATATATATATATATATTGATTCTGGTACTTTCTTTTTATTTACTGTTTTTACATTTGAAATTAAAAAAAAAATGATAATTCAAAATTTTGAAGGATAAGAGAAGTAGAAAATATCCGCTAAAATATTTTCGACTAAAAACTTTTTACTTTCCACATCTTTAAAGAATGTAAACAAAATTAATTAAATTACGCGGATTAATATTTATTATCTTCTTTTAATTTTAATTTCCGTTACACGGTGAGGCGCGCCGATCTACTTACCCTCTTTGAATTCTGAATTTCATGTTCTTAACCCATTGTGCTTTTGGGATTTTGACTTTGAGGTTTGACCGAATTCTTCCACGTTTTTCTGGAAATTTGGGAGTCAAATATTGAGGGTTGGCGTAGTTGTAAAAACAAACCAGTTTTTTATATTGCTAATCATGGCTAAAAGTAAAAGTTTTTCCTTTTTAGCTATTTTAATGTTTATATTAGGTTAATTAGCTCCTTTCTTTCATCAGAATTTTTCATAAAATATATGAATTTATTTAAAGTAAATTAAGATAATAAAGTATGAAAATGTGATAGCATTAAGCACCAATAGATTGTTATTACTGATTACAATAGATTATAACAACACTTGTAGATGTAATTTAAGTGCCGATGAAGCATAAAAATAATAATAAAAATATTATTATTATTATTAAAAGTAAATTTTGGATTATCAAAAATGCCAGCGTCTACTTTTTTGACGTTGACGATTATCGAAATTAAGAAAGAGAGTATGAAATGATATTATTCTTTAGATGAAAGTATAATATTAGTCTCTACAATAATACAATATGTGAATGCAGATTTACGTAGAATACACCTTTTGGTTGGTAGTAGGTAATATTATATTATGTTCCCATTAATTTTCAAAAGTCTTTTTCGGTCATTCACATTATATTATTATGTATATAAACATTAGACGCAGCAACTCTACATTGATCTGGAAGCTTTGACGAAGAAAACTCGGGACTTCTAAACGAATTGAAAGACTAAGTCTATATTTCTCAGTTTTTTTCCGAAAAAAAGATTACTAGTTGTGTTAGTTACTGTCAGCCACCTGTTGAGTGTTAACATTTTGATTTAAAACACTTTCTTAGAGCGCACCGACCACCGAGCACTTATGGGATGCGCTATCCTCTTTCTGTAGAATCATAGCATTGCGTTCTTCAGCCGTGACAATAGAGTCCCACTTCAGACATCTTTAAATCATCAATTTATATTTCATTGTCATATTATAAGTGTAATTTAAACAACTTAATTTTATTCAAAAAATAAAACCTTCCAAATTTATAGATTACACTTTTCAATATTTGAAATTCTATTGATTTTACGATCCATACATAGATTTTGTAAAATGCTTGAATTTCACATTTCATCAACTCAAATGACATGTTACTCATCCCGTTTGTTGTTTTGGAAGAACTAAATCATTTTTACTCAAATTAAATTTTCTAAAGATGAATAATAGGAAAATTTTTCCTTGTGGTTGGCAATGGATTGAGAAAATTTTCCATCCTTTTTCTCGTTTTATATATTTATAATTAAATCTCTTGAATTAATTAGCATTATATCTATGTGATTGACTGGTAAAATGTAGTTCTAATAAATTTCAGTATAACTATTGAAATTGTATGGGTATTAATTTAATTACATTTAGCATAAAGTAACTAGTAATTTTTTCAAAAAAAAAAAAAAAAAAAAACTCATATAACTTCTTTTGGGTTTAGATTTTTTCAACAGTGGCCACATATTCTGCAGTCTGAAGGTATGTCTTCTTCTAATTCCAGTCTTTCTATACCAAGCCTAATGTTGGAATTTTCAGTCACCGATCTCCCACAACTAATTAAAAGAGCAAACGACAAGTCGTTACTAACTGCAATGAACTACTAATAAAATAAAAGCTACTCAAAACGATGCCGTTAAATAGGAAGACCTCTCCGTTACTCCGTGTACTTGGTCTCTGTTAATAGTACATCATCTTGGTTTTCTGTTTATTGGTGAAAACATAAATTATGGTGGTTTTACCCTTTAATTTAAAATAATTAAAAATGAGTTGAGACTTTGTTAAAAAAAAAAAAAATTCCAATATTCATAAACGTAGCAATTATAAAATAACTAAACTTTCAATCATTAATTTTAAGTTGTAATAAAATTTATCATGTGCATGGCTGCAACCAAAAACAAGAAATGGTGGATAGGTTAAAAGGGAAAATCATTTCATAAGCAAACAACAAGCTATTTGAACAGGTTTATTTTATTTAACACAAAATGAAATATTCTTTTGATGTCAATCTGCGTATTTCTTCTCCAAGAAAATAGGTTTAGGAGTTTAAATTTTTTAACTTAGATGTGCATTCAACTATTAATCAGTCCAGCAATATAAATCTATCAAAAATTAATCATTCTGCTTATTAATAAAACAAGGTGTTAAATTAGGGTTACAAGTGAATAAGTTGGATTTCCGAGGAACGCGGATCAGTGAGAGGGAGTATTTATAGAACCAGGTGTCTATTTTGCAAGCAAAGAAGATTCTGTGCAGAAAGACCTGATAGTTATGACACGTAGGCCTGAACATAATTAAATGTTCTAGATTTTGAAAACTCCAAGATATTGTCCAGTGTCTCTCACAACTTCCAAATGATGGGACTGTCGCCTGATGTGAAAATCAAGAAACCAAAGAAAACTACTAAGAAGGGATAGATTGAATGTCTCAGTGCAAAAGGGCCAAAAGTATGCAAGAACAGCAAGCATGCAAGAAAGATTAAGCAAAGCTGGGAGGCATAAAATGAATTGAAGAAGTAATCCAGACCAGAGACAAATAGATTTGTGCCCCAAGGGATTGACGAAAGGGGAAGAAGATTACCCACCCACCCCCCTTCTTCTCTCTGTCTCGAATGAAATAGGGCACTAGTCGGAAATGGGTCCCACTTGTCATGGAATAGTCCAATTTGGTCATATCGGAGGTACCAACGTCTTGACCAAAAACCCATCTTCCTTATAGAGAGAATAAATACTGAATAGGCGCTTAATCGAGTACAAAAATCACCCTTTAGTTCTGGCTCTATTTCATCTGAAACTTTACCCAAAAAGTCTCTTTCTTTCTCCATAGGGTTACCAAATCTAATTTAATCATATTTCAATTGCTATTAAACCAAAAAGAAGACACCGTTTCTTTTTCTCCTCGTTAATTTTTGGAGACTGTACATGGATCGTCTCCGCCCTAGGCAGAGATTGCAATTCTCTGGCTTTGCAGAGGCTGAGGTATAATTTTCTTTTTCTTTGAGCTTTTTGTTATCCATCTATCGATTCTTTATCTGGGTTTTCCCTATGCTCAAATGTTAAGCGTTTAATTTTGGCTGTAGTTTATTGAATATTTTTTTCTTAACTCTGCATTTTTAATTGCTACTTTGTGTGTGTTCCTTTGATGATGGTTACATAGTAATGCGGTTATATTGTGATTACAATACCAGAAATTTTTTCATTTTGCTACAAAGTTTGAAAGTTTCAGCTTTTTATTTCAGACAGCTGCAAGGGTTTGGAAAAATTAATTGGAAATGTTAGATATTATCTTATATGATGTAAACAATTTTATTGGTGTCTTGATTGAAGCTTCTATTAACAGAAAATTTGGGAATCTGTAATTGTTTCCAACCATGAATTTTTTGCTCATAATGTCAGTTCATTCCTTTGAAAAATCCTTGTTTATTGTGTGGATATGTTAGATTGTTTTTCTCTCCTCCATGGCAACAGATTCAGAAGATGGAGAAATTGATAGAGGAATCAAAGCAGTCAATGGACAAGGAATTTTTTCAAAAAATTGCAAGAAGTTTTAAGTAAGTTGCTTTCAGGTGCATCTTTATTCAATTATGAATAGATCAAATCACTTGGTTAACTTTGATGATCATGGTCCTGAAGTGTCTTGCGATTGAGTAGATATCAAAAATTTTGCAATCCTTCTTTCTTGAAACACTTAATAATAAATAATAATCCTATGCATGATGGGGTAGTATTCTCAAAAGAGAAGACAACAGGTCCCATATATATTCCATGAATTAAAATGTGCATATGTAACTAGTTTGGGCTCTAACTCCCCTTATTTTCACTTGCTATGGACTTGCAGTTACTCTTCTGGCCGTGCTGGGAAACCTATTGTTAAATGGACTGAGGTTTTGCATTCTTTTATACGATTGTTATTGCTGTTATTGCCAATTTAGTCCTGGAAGAGGGTATTTCTCATATGTATCTGTTGTATAACTCTCCTACCATTACATCATGCCCAGGTTCAAAGTTGGTTCCAAAATAGGCAAATCAATTACGCATCCAAGGTGGCTTCTTCAACTGATGCATCAAAAGATGACCATTCTTGCCCAAAAAGTAGCCCTTCAAATGATGCAAAAGAAAGTTCTCAAATGCCTAAAGGTGTTCCCTTTTCTCCATATTTTGACATGATTTTAAGTGCTGCCAAACGTGAAAAACTGCACAAGAATATTAGAGTTTTATTAGATTAACTAGATGCTGGCTAGTTCATCTGATTTAGCATTGATGTATTAACTGCTGAGATATGCTCATTTTCAGTTAGTCTATATTTATTTGTTTTGTATGATCTTAGATAAGTTATTTGTGGTTTCCTACAATGTATGTCTGTACATATGTCCTTTAGTTATTTTTTGGGTGATTGTCCATTAATTTTAATTTTAAAAAGGGACTGTTAATAAAGAAAATATCTGCATCTGGAAATCCAGAAATCGGT
This sequence comes from Jatropha curcas, assembly GCF_041381405.1. Classification (NCBI taxonomy): domain Eukaryota; kingdom Viridiplantae; phylum Streptophyta; class Magnoliopsida; order Malpighiales; family Euphorbiaceae; genus Jatropha; species Jatropha curcas. Next base: position 4,534,416 of record NC_143158.1, on the reverse strand, counting down.
GGAAAGAATGAGCAAAATTAAGAAAGATAAAAATTGTTGCATAGATTGTGCAGTGTGGTTGCTGCAATTGTTTAACATGTCACCAGAGTTCACAATGCTCAAAAGTGCTAATGTAAAGTGCAAAGTTTAGTACTTAAGAGTCTTGTGCTGTGTCCTTGGTTTACTCTAATGTGCAGAATGAACTCAAAAGGGTAAGCAATAAGCAATAATGAAAAGATATAATGTTTAATAAAGAAACTTTCTTTTACCTATCCCTTTCATTTCACTCATTCTTAATTATCCTTCTTTGTTCTCATTGACTGCAAGATAATTTACAAATAGTCTTAAATGTTTAGATGCTTATGCTTGCAATGCTACCCAATGCATCTTCCTGCTTTTGCTTCTCATGCAGAAACCAACGATCTTCTAGAGAATGATTTTATATTCTAATAGCTAATAATGTTGGTTCAAAAGCAGGAGAGAAAGTGCCTGATTTATCTGAGTTGGAATTTGAAGCCAGGTCATCAAAAGATGGAGCATGGTGAGCTTCCAGGTCTTGAATTGTTGAATCTGGTCCTTTATTGTTTCAGTATACCTTGTTGGGTATTTACATGTTTTGTAGATGGGAAAACATTAATTTGAAAGACAGTTTGATCTTTAGAGCTTATAGGCATCTCTTTTGAACCATTTCATTTAGGCTAGAATTAGAAAAAACTGAAGAAACTTTTGAATGACTGTACAGTTTGATTTCTAGTACTAAATGGTAAGTGTAGTAAAAATTTAATCAATATCCATGAAGATGGAAATTTTGATACAGTTTGGTTGGCATGATTGTTTTGAGTATCCATTGTATGATTACCTTCATGCTAATGTCTGTGGTGGAAAGGTTGTTTCCTTCTTCAACTGTGTCCAAAGCTAATGTCTAGCTTTCTCTTCTGGCTTTGTAGGTACGATGTTGATATGTTCCTCTGTCACAGATTTCTTCCATCCGGTGAAGCTGTAAGCATTTAGATCAGAATATACTGCCTTATCTGTTTAATTAAAGCTGAATCATTGTAGCGATGTTAAACTGATATGTAAAAGGCCAAAGTTATTGCATCGTTATAGGCATAAAACTAAAACGAAAAAAATGAGTTATGTTTTCGATTGAAGATTATACTTCATTGATCAAGGCCTTGAAACAAAAAAAAAAAAGAATTGAATTCTTAAAATGAGAAAAATGTTTCAAAGCTAATTATCTTTCATTGTTTTCCTAATAAATAGTTTGATGGAATTTTTTCATTTATTAAAGGAAGTTCGGGTTAGATTTGTTGGATTTGGTGCTGAGGAGGATGAATGGGTCAATGTAAAAAATGCTGTGCGAGAACGCTCTGTCCCGCTTGAGCATTCAGAATGCCACAAGGTGCAAGTGGGAGATACTGTATGCTGCTTTCAGGTAATTTTAACTGCATCTTGCAATTTTTCTATATATTTGGCACTATAGCTTATGTTCACTATTGGTATAATTAGGAAAGAAGAGACCAGGCTATATATTACGATGCTCATGTTATAGATATTCAAAGGCGGATGCACGACATAAGAGGCTGTAGGTGTCTCTTTTTGATTAGATATGATCATGACAATACTGAGGCAAGCATAATTCGCAAATTATTGGCACATCTCATCCATTTCTTTATTCTGCTGCTAACACTGGGATTGAATTGCTGAAACTCTCTCTATTCTTTTCTTCTACCAGGAAAGAGTCCGCTTGAGGAGATTATGTTACAGGCCAACATTATAGGTCTATGTTTCAGCTGTGCAATTTTTCCCTCCAAAGCTCGGCCTATTTTTTGTTTTTTTTTTTTCCAAATTATTATTAGTTTTATTCTAGGTTGGATTGGGACATGGATTTGCATTGTGACGAGGCTTTTGAAGGCTATAGGCATAGTAGCTGAGGTTAATTTACTCGCTCTGTTCAACCTGTGCCAATGTTCACTGTTGATATGTTGACTCACACTCGCTGGTCGAGTTTTGAAAATGCCATTTCTGTTATTATTGTTTGAAAATCTCGTGAAATTCAAGATGTTTCAAGATATAAATTTCAGAATTACTGAAATTGAATGGATTCATGCCAAGTGGTTAGCTATTTTTCTGAAAGTAAGAAAATGGGGTTTCTGAAACACATGGAAAATGGTTTTTATTTTCTTTTTTGTTTTTTCACCTGTTAATATGTCACAAATTTTCTTTAATTTATTTTCTAATTGAATCAATCAACATTTTAAAAGAGTTTCTCTAACTAAATGCTGAATATACCTTTCATGGTATCTAAAAAAATACTCCAAAACATCGAATCTTTGGCCTAATAAATCATAGAAATATTTTATCTATCCAAACTTTATGCTTTACTAATAATAAAAATAATAAAATTGAATTGAAAAATTAAATGATTTGAATAATCACAGGATTTTAAAAAACTAATGGAAAAATAAAAACAGCAAAATTGAAATAGGATCACTAGCTACAAACAGCTTGCTGGTAGCCCATGAGCTGTAGTACGACTCGATCAGGTAACCTCTCTACTTTGACACCCGCGAAAACCAACTATATAAACAAACAAGTTCAAATATTTAGCATGTCTATTCTACTAGAGTGCATCTGTAGCGGCCATGGCGAGAATGGAGAAAGATTTGTACGTTCATACTTGGACTCTTCTTCTTCGTTTGGATCTCAAAAATTACGAATTCAAACCCCTCTTCGGCTATACCTCCATTCCCACCATCACCTACTGTTGCCGTGAGATATTCAGATTCTAATCGTTCTTACTATCCTTATCCATTGGGCGTTGTCAAATCCGGATCCAAGATATATATGATTGGCGGGGAGTATCTAATTTTTGGCCATCCATTCTCAAGGAAAGTCTATAAATTCGATCTAAGTAAAAATTCCTTGACAGAATCTAAAACCACCTTGAAATCTATCAAAACGAGACTTATAGTGGAAGCAATTGAAGGCAAGATTTATGCTATCTACAGAAAATCACTTGAAGGAAACGATATGCCTCTGCCTGCCAGATTTGACACTTTCGAGGTTTTGGATCCCTCATCTGTCGATCCCAGTTGGGAGGTACTACCCCAACCCCCTTTCTATTACACTCTTAGTCAAGATGTAAATGATAATATTGTGTCAGAGCATTTTGTCCTCAGCCATAAGCTGTGTGTTCAGACTCGGTCACGTACGCTCTTCTACTTTGACACCCGCGAAAAACACTGGTTTTTGGACACAAACATGTTCAAGTATTGGGATGGGCCTGTGCTGGATGATCATTTTCCTGGTAGGGGAAGGTTGGTATCGGGAGATGTTATCGTTGCTCTTAACCCCGATAGGGATTCCGATTGTGGTCTGGGTGGGAAGGTACGGTTGCATGGATATCTCTACCCGGCGGATGGTTGTCTCTTGAAATGCCAAAACCTTGGCGATGTATTCTCTGGCATTACTAAAAGGGGCCTATATGTAAGGGATAGTCTTATTATTGATATGGAGGATAGCAGAATCTGTGCTCTAGCGACAGGCTTTATAAAAGACGAGAAAATGCTCGTCATATCTATTTGTAGTGTCAGAAAATTGCCCGAGCCTGATGACATCCAAGCCAAAGCCGCAAATATGCCGCCTTCTTCTGCTTCTGCTCCTGCTTCTGGATATACAGGCGAGTTCCTCTCACTTCAGATCGAGAAGCAATACATCTTCAACTTGGCTAATACTCCAAATCTGTCTCTTATTGGGGCATTCTTCGCGTAGCTTATTACATTTTGGCATTTTGATCTTCATAGCTAAGTCACTCTTGTCTGCTTAGCAGTACATCTTCAACCTATATTATAAATTCTGTTATGTATTTCTTGACTTTTTTTCAATTATGTTAAGTAGTTCTTGGCTTTTATGGATTTATTTTCTGTTATATTATGTATTAGTGGTTAGATTGTGACTGTAAGGTGTATAATTTAGGTTGCTTGCTTGTGCATTAATTAGTTGTCGGAACTCAAAATTACCTGCCTTTCCCATCCTAACCTAGCAAATTCGCTTCTTTCGTCGCAACTCGCATCCTATTTCAATTTATTCCAAAATTAAACTTCCTTAGCTTTCAATGATTACTAAATACATGGTAGTGATTTGATGTTTAAAAGCAGCTCCTCCTGCAACACTCATCAGTGCCTTGTTTATTTCTTTAAACATTAATTTCATGAGAGATGATTTTCGTTATTTTCTTTCATTTTAACAAGAAGAGATTCTGGTTCAAGGAGGAAAAGAGTTGCTAGATTGAAGCTGCCTTGGGGAGACACAGCCAAAAATAGATAGAAGCTCAATATGCTGGGTGATAAGCCAAGTTATATAAATGTTCTTTTCAGTTTGAAGATTTTGCAAATCACAATGCATTCAAGCTACTGGCAAAATACAGATCAAGTCATCTAGTTTTCGATGATGATATACAGGTAAAAAATATCTTAAGCACTATTTGTTTGATTAGGAATCTGTCTTGTGTCAAATGGAAGTTACTCTTATTGCGAATTTATCTCATGTATTACAGGGCACAGCATCTGTGGTGCTATCCGGACTTCTCGCAGCTTTGAAGTTAGTTGGCAGAACTTTGGCTAACCATAAATTCTTATTCTTTGGTGCTGGAGAGGCCGGAACTGGTGTAGCTGAGCTTATAGCTGTTGATTTCAAAACAGATGATAGCTCCACTTGAAGAGGCTCGCAAGAAGCTTTGGCTTGTGGACTCAAAGGGACTGATCGTTAGCTCATGTAAAAAATCGCTTCAACACTTCAAGAAGCCTTGGGTTCATGAGCATGAACCTGTAGAGGGACTTTTGGGTGCTGTTAAGGCAATCAAGGCGACAGTCTTGATTGGAACATCCGGAGATGGAAAAACATTCACAAAGGAGGTGGTCGAGGCCATGGTATCCTCCAATGAGAAACCTGTGATTCTTGCTCTCCAATCCTACTTCACAATCTGAGTGTACAGCTGAAGAAGCTTATACGTGGAGTGAGGGCCGTGCTAGCTATGGCAGCACAGGTTGAATAGAATGGGAAAGCTTTTATCAAGGTCAGAACCAAGAAGAACAGGTTGCAGTGAGTTGGAGTCTGCTTAAGAGTGAGTGTTAGCGTTTGAAATTAAATGAACACTATATCTGAAACAAATGGAAGTTGGTCTCCGTTTTCGTTTATATATTATCTTTTTTTTTTTTTTTATCAGTTGGCCTCGAAACTGATAAAAACAGATCCCTGGCAGGCCTCTCCCAAGATGGTAAAAACAGGGAGACCATGTCAATAGAATTTACTTTATAGTTAAACAAAGTACTTGTATAGGTAATGCTGGTGATTATAAGCTCTGCAAGAAACAGGGAGACCATGTCAATAGAATTTACTTTATAGTTAAACAAAGTACTTGTATAGGTAATGCTGGTGATTATAAGCTCTGCAAGCGATAAAGAAACCACAAACATACAACCTGTCTAGCATTCTGTCGGATACAGCATGGGTAATGCATAAAACAGTAGCCTGAGCAACCCAATAAAAGTAAAAGATTGTTATGTGAGCTAGACAGGGAAGAAACATTTCATCACTGGATTGATCATACTGGTTCTTGCAAGGACTCCCTCCAGATATGCATTTATGGAACTAAAAGACGAACAAAGTATTTCTTCAATCACTACAATGTATGAGAGCAAATTTCAATCACAAACAAATACATAAACAGGTTTCTGTAGCAGAAATGCAAGAATTGAGAGCATACGGTAGGACATGCATTTCTAGTGATGTAAAACTGGCACCCATGACAACAAGTCTGGGAGGAAATTGAGATTGTTTGAACATTAGCACTAGACTATGAAAAGTTGAGGGTATTGAAATTGCAAGAAAGCAATAGTAGGACCTAACTAGGATAACACAGAAAGTAGTGGAATAAGATCTAGTGAAAAAAAAAATCTTAAGTCAGTAGGAAAGAAAAGTTTTAACAAAAAAAAAAAAAAATCAGAGGGTAAACAATTATTTTTAAAAGGTATTATTAACTATTAGAAGGGGGGGAGTACAAATGAGGTGTTTAGGGATAATTAGTCAATACTTATCCTTTCTTTCCCAACTCATTAAGCATCCCAAGTATAACCCCTTCTTCTTCCTTTCCCATTTCCTCTTATCCATCAATCGAAAGAAAGAGTATATCTTTTCTTCTCAAAAAAAGGAAAAACAAAAGAAAGAGTGTATCTTTTTGAATTGTGAAGGAAAAACATACATATAGATGACCCTAAACAGTTTGGCATCAAAATTCAGTATAATTGACAATAAAAAAGAAAAAGAAAAATCCAAAATGTGTTTGATTTTGCTTTATATAAAAATCACAAAGCTTCTTTAGTGCAATCATTTCTCGAACACACATGAAAAAGCATGCTACAGATGCTACTAGTCTACATACTTGCACCCTCAGCAACCAAAGGAACCTGAAGTTATTTCACAATTATGCCCCAAATCTTATTTTCCTCAAACCACAGAACAACATAGATACGGTTGTGCAGTACTTCAACAGAAAAATAAAAAAATAAAAAACAAAATTGCAAAAATTCAATGGTATAATTAGAAGAACCAAGTGCCTATAAATCAGCTTCTATAAACATTCTCACCATTGTACTAGAAAGCATAATGGTCTCTGTTACATCACCATCTGACCATCTGTCCTTCTAGCACTTGATATTGCCACATAATGAAAAGCACCACTGATTGCATTTAAGAAGAAAAATCTGGCAGGAAAACGCCTCGAATAAACTCAAGAAAACAAAATGACTCATGTTTCATATTCCTCTGTTTTCCTAAGAACTGTCTAAATTTCTTTTTTAACTGATTATAAAGATTGACTTACTAAATTAGTAGCAACTTCACCACATGTAAATCAATTCGAAGTGATTACCTCTGCATCAGATCCAAAACCTGAATGCGTCAATTCTTTTAATTCAGTTTGTGAACTCCACGAGCAAAAGACGTACGCATGCATACAACAGGTTCGGCAGTGACATACTTTACCAGTTAAATGCCAAAGAAACCCAGGCTCTAAACTTTTGATCCAAATGATTGTGAAGCGGTGCATATAATTAACCTATTAACCCATCACACTCCCAAGCTGCAATTGAAAATGTGAAACTAGAAAGAGAACCATTAGAATATACAATTGAAACTTCCAAAGATGAAGGACTCACCAATTAAAAGACAGGAAGGTTCTCTTGGCATCAAAAGTTCTTGGAGCAAAGAGGTCTTGCCAAACAATGTTTCCACCTTCAAGATCTTGACCACAAAATATTAATAATTTAACCAGTGATCCTCTGTCACACACCAACTCCTAATTTGCCCGCATTAACAAGCTATATGAAAACAACAGAAGTAGACAAGACAACTGCTTAAAAATTCATAGGGATACAATGACCACTTAAAAAGTGATTAAAAAAGGATCAATTAGAATCTCACAATTGTAAACATATTTATTATGCAACCAGCAGATAGTCAGCTCCCCCTTAAGGCTTTAAAAAACCATGATATACCATCAATAAGTCATTGTACATAGCCCAAAAATCAAGAGGTCTACTGACAAGAAAAACTAATTCTCTGAAAACAGGATGGTTTTTGGCTTTGCATTATTGCAAAACCAAAATGACCAAGACCAGTCTGGAAATGTTAGCATGTAAACAGCTACCCTCAAAGGGAAACAATTTCACCACAAATAGGAAATAGGATAAGAAAAGAGATGGTAGAGTGCATTTTACTGTCACTAAAAAATAACTGCAGTATAATACACTCATACTTATAGAATAAACAGCACATACACTAAATGGATGTTACATATCACAATTCATAATAATTTAAATTATAGCATAAAATAACAATATAATAACGGGAGAATTACAAACTTTTACTTCAAAGTATACAAAATAAGTACATCCTCAGTCATTTAGGTCAAATTCAGACATCTCATGAGTACATGGATGAAAGATTTTACGTTCCTTAAGTCCAAAAAAGCAAGGGGGAAGGAAAAGATAAGTACAGACTCAATGACTGAGAATCCCTACAGCCCATCCCAAAGTTATGGTAGAACAATCTTGAGAGTAGCCACTAATAATGAAAATATGACCTGTGCACACACCTTCAAAAGTGACCACTGTTCATAACTATACAAGGTTCTTTTGCAAACAGGTAAATCAATCCATCCTGATGGACAAAGGATATTGGCTCATATGGATTTCAATGCAATTGAAAAACAGTGCACAGGTATTGTAATAGGTGCTATGTATTGGCGGCGATAAAGAAGAATTTTGCATACATAGACTTCCATTTTAGCTTAAGCAGGGGCTTGCTTCCCAAATAAGAGCCATCAATGGTGAGAACTGCCTTCTTGGCAGTGCATGGGCAAAGTCATGAGAACATCGTGGCATCCCAACAAAACTTTAGCTGTTCATGAGACAGTTCGACCATAGCAAACAGATGCAATATAAAGATTCTTAGCCCATTTCTCCTGGGGAAAAGAAGAAAATGAAAATTTTGCTATTTGTTTTCATAAAAAGGAAATGTGGATACAAAAGGCACAAATTGAAAAAAAAAAAAAAGAAATAAACAACTGAAAAACAAACCTTGACATGTGTACTAGGAAAAGCAGAAGTTCGAAGTGTCTCTTGAGTTTCATCTGCTGGTTTTCTTCGGGGAACGCTGAGAACAAAGGCAGCCTGGTCCCAAGTTGCTGCAGTTGAAGTAATACGATACCCACTATCCCACCTCCTATGAATTCCTTCACTGGGATACAGAAAATCGAGCTCCACTACCTAAAATTGGTTGGGAAAACAGGAAAATATGTTACAAAAAATTATCTTGGCCACCAGAAAAGCAATTCCACTGATCAGTTTTTCAAATAGTCAACAAGACCTGGTCAGAAAATCCAGCCCCACGAGACATAACAATTGCCCACCTACTTCCCGCAGTAGCCATGGCAGTGACATAAAAACCCTCTCTCCATTTCTTATTAATCCACTTGAAAGGAAATGAATCACTGACTTTATAGGACTGCTGTAAATACTGGGTCCCTAAATCCAATACAAAAGAAGTTAAGAATTGGAATTAAAAAAAGGTTAAAACTAATACTGCCGTAAACATATGCAACACAAACCCTTAGACATCACAACTACTGAGCTTCCATTATTAGCTCCTGCTATTGCACTGATGTAGTAATTCTTCTCCCACTGTTCCATTATCCATTCCTTCAAAAGTAGAGTCATGGAGGCACGGTTAAGTCCTTGACTTGTAAATTATACAATACAAACATCCAAAGCACATAAATAAAGTAGATATGCAGCATTTCATGTGATTTTCATAATGCAAACTCACAGAAGGTAACTGTTAAATATGCAGAACAAAACCAACCTTGTGGAGAAAGTAAGGCGAAAGCTCATAAACTTGAGCACTGAAACCAGTGCCTGCATCCATAATTAGGGCCCACAAATTTGAGCAAGAAGCCACACTGCTGATGAATAACCCATCTTCATTTCCTTTCTCTATGTGTTGTGAAAGCCTCATATCCGCTACATTATAGTGATATCTATAACAGGAAATGAAAATGTCAACCTTCCATCTTTTGCAAAAGAAAACAAAGTGCGCGACGTGTTACTCTAAACACACACCTCTGCTTCATTGGACGACGAGCATTGTATACACTGATCCATTGTGTTGCAGGCATTCCCATCCGTACCTTCTTTTTTGGTTGTTCATCTTCTTCCTCCTCCATTGTCAATCGTCCCCTCTTATGGCCAACCTGATATATGAGCTACACAGAATAAAATACATAGGTCAACACAACCTTCAAAGAATCAGAAGAGGAATGTTTGCTCAACAATCAGTCAAATTAATATCTATATCAAAGGTACCTTTTGAGCACCATCAGTATTTATGGGCCTAATATCTGGATTTGGACCAACAATGCCATCAAAAAGAGATATATATTTTGCATAATTCGGTTCCTCGTCAAACTTCAGATTTACCACATACTCCACAAACTGCCGAAAAGGCTGCGGACAGAAGCAACACAAAGTTTCTGGGGAAGTTGCCATTTTCTTCTTGCAAACTAGGAATCCTTTGTTTTCCCCCTAGAAAAATTACAGTCAGAATGACACGAATTAAAGGCAAGCACAAATCCATGGATTTCAGAATCTGCAAACCTGATATCCTTGCCAAGGCAACCGGCCACGGAGAAGAAAAATGAGCGTGTAAGCAAGAGACTCTAGGTCATCTCTCCTGCTGCCAGTTCTACCAAGGTGAGCATGAACACTAGCATAACGCACAGTTCCCCTGCATGAAAATAATAATTGAATAGCAATAAGTCAACTGAAAACAAATTATATTTAGTCTCCAAATATAATATCAAGCTGGCCTATGGTCAAACAAATACACAATATTCATTTTACCTAAAAACATCTGGCCGTTGATCATATTCAACATGCAGCCCAGTTGAACTATCTCGCCACCTGGTTGCTGTGTATCAAAACAGGCAACAAATCATTAAACTCTGCGACTATCTCCAAGGAAGTTAAACTGCAAGGAACAGGACATGCAACAACTAACCTAATCCCAGGTCAACAAGGAAAAGCTTTTTTTCTTCAGGAGTTCCAGGAGGGCCAAGCAAAAAGTTCTCAGGTTTTACATCCCCATGCACATATCTGCCAGTACAGGATAAACTGTATTACAGCAAATTCTCTCTATTTTGGTAGGGTCACAGAGGAGAGCATAATTAATTATTTCAGAGGTAATCACTAAAACTAATTCACCCAGCCTATTTGGTAACAACCATTTTCCACCTTAACATGCATGTCCTCAAACTCAAGGGCCTCACATCATTTGAGGACCATTTGTGCATCAAATTAACAGGACATTAGGCTGACATGACGTAAGAAGATTGACACAACCATCAGGTCATTTGTACTGGACCATCAAGCACTCAATTAAAACATTTAATTCCGTGAGCTCTCACAATATCTGACACGTCATTGATATATGAGGAAAAACAGTACATTCAATCCAGCATAAAATAGAAGTTCACATATAACAATAACATCATCAACAGCATATATTAAAGAGAATCACCCTCTAGAGTGCATCTTCTCTAGTATAGAGATTGCTTCAATGGCAATGCAAGCAACCATTTCGATGGACATCCTGAAATTGGAAAGTAAAAGTTAATGCCAAATATATTTAAGATAATTGCTTTGATATGGCTAATTAGGAAAAACTAAAATTAAAATGAAAACTACAAATGAACAAAATTCAACAGGCAACTTAAAAAGGAACTTACGTATGTGAATTATTATTCCAAACATCCCATAAACTAGGTCCAAGCATATCCATGACCTGCATTAAATATAGCATTCAGACAGTAATTAGAAACAATAGCTTAAGAAGCAGTGAGTTAAGCAACCGCCCAAAGATCCAAAAAAAGGTACCAAATCCATAGAGACATACCATGACATAATAGTCACCTTGTCGACCTTTGTAATGAACCCGCGGCACACCGTGACTGCCTCCAAGAGCACTGTATGAATAGCATGATAATGGAAGTTACACACTCACTTGAAGAATTACTCCATATGAATGCAATAACAAAAAGGCAAAGACAAATAAAAATTAGCAAAAACAACAGATGTCTCACTTGTAAACTTGCCACTCATAGGGTGGCCCATAATTGCACCCTTTGCTACTTCTATGCTCAAATTTCAGTGCTACCTGAAGTTACAGATATCACATAGGCTGTTACAAACTTTAATCTAAAGTAGATTATCAAGTTATACACAATATAGATAAGAATGATAGACCTCTATGGCTCCAGCGCCAGTTCTTTCATTTGAAGCAGTGGAACTGATGCGTCGGCCAACATATACTTGTCCAAAACCTCCTTTACCTAATTTTCTTTCTATTCTGTACACTGGCGAGCCCCCAACCTGGACCTGTTGTAAATAGCACAAAACAATTCAAGATGCGTTGCTAGCTAAATAATGACACTACCACAGTCATTTCAGTCTGGTTAAGAATGAGAAACAACAACATGAAAAATAAATAAATAAATAAATAAATAATCATTTCTGTTCTTTCTATACATTTCTGAGTTCTGACATCAAATCAGGCAACGCTTAATTCAAAAAACTAAATGACACCCGACAAACAAAATCCAGAAATTCAAAAATTTTAAAAAATAAAAACAAAATACTTTTAAGGCCATACTTTCAAGTTTATGGGTTTAAAAAATATATATACAAAAAGAAAACAAATAAAACGATACTAATGACATTCCCATTTAAAACTTTTGTCATCAGCCAAACATGTCACTAACGTACATTTAAAAATAATCCAAAGGGCATTTGAAAAAAAAAAAAATTCAACTTTCTTCAATTTCTCCTCCACTGCGGCACTACCCATTTCTCACCATTTCTCACACATCACGGAAAAGGAAATTTGAAAGGAAAAACTCACCTTCTCAGGAAGCGGAGCCGTGCTTCCCTCTTCCTCAGCACCGGGGCCCTTATCGCCGCTGCGACCGCCGCTATCATACTCATCCATGGTCTTCTCGACAACCTCCTCTCTAAAAGCCCTAGGCTTCTCCTCTAAAGGTGTTGTTTCAGGGTTCACAATGTTTTTCTTATCATCAATAGCGATCGCTTTATTTTTCTTCTTATTATCAGCGGTTTTTCTCTGTCGAGTCTGTACAGTGAGCTTAATCGGATTCTGATTCGGGTTTGGCTTTTTGTGTGCTCGATTCCTGCGTGCTCGGCGACGCAGCTCAGGCATCGTAGGAAGGATGGCGATGGTAGTGGTACAGGTGGTGTATCGGGTCCATGAAGGTGCAAAGATTCATGAAGGTTCTAGAATCATCAGACGAAATCAATCAAAAGAAAGGTAAATAGAGAGATGAATAAACGAATAGACAGTTCTAGAGAGAGAAAATTAGGGTTTGGTAAGTGGGAATTTTGAGATCTGTGGAGGGAAATGAAAAGAAGGGGATTCTATTAGTACAGACGCAGCGAGAAAGAGAGAGAGAACTGAGGTGAGGGACGCTATGCCTTGTTGATTTTTTTTTTTTTTTTTTTTTAACTGATTTTTCCCTTTTTATCTAATTCATTTAATAATTCATGTCAGTACAAAAGTCATAACTTAAGGGAACAAAAAGTTAAGAAATTAAAATTAATTTTGTTAGCTTACATAAATGATTACAAAATCTTCTGTTCAAACAATAATTATTATTATAAACCCATATTTTAATGAAAATTAGTTAAGTTCTTAATATTTTGATTTTTGACAGGTTATTTTTTTCTTTAAAATATTTTAATATGAACCGAAAAAAGAAAATTAAGAAATACCAAACCTATTTTTAACAAACTATAGCTTTATTTCTTTTCATACAATTATAAATAATGAGTATATAATTATTATGATCATATGATATAAATCAAAAGGATTAAAAAGATATGCAATAAGAGAAATTCGTTAAACTCCTAACTTTTTAATCCATAATTATATTTTTAATAAATTGCTTATATTCTAACTATAAATAAAATACTGAAATTGATATCTAATAGAATACTTATTTAGTTTCCAATATATATCATTAAACTTAAGTATTGTAACAAGTTTCTGTAAATATAAATTTAAGACAATATTATATAAAGTTTATGATCAGTCTTTAACCAGAATATTAATACCACCTGTCAAAATTATCTACAAGAAGAAATTTTTAATTTTATATATTTATGTTTTTTTGAAAATACCATACGATGTGTTCAATTTATATTTTTTTGACAATGAATTGTCAAATTTATATAAAAAAAATCATTAGACTTAAGTTGAAACAAATAAGGTCAATGATTATATAAATTATATGTTAAATATGAAATGCTTTTAAGTCAACCTAAAGTAAAATAGTAAGCTTGAATATATCAAAGTACAAGCTTTATAGATTAAAATAGAAAATTTTCAACTAGTTTTGCATTTTCTAGCTAAAAATTTATAGTCATTTATTAATGAGGAATTTTTCTATTTCTTTAGGCAAGATTACAAATCAGCTCTCTCACCTTACAATAAGTTTATTTTTCCTATAGTTAATTCTATCATAAATAGATTATCGAATTAAAAAATTCACAACAATTTATCTTAAGTTAAATAATAATAATTGAATTTTAATTAATAAAATGAGACTTATCTCACTATAAAGTAATTTGACGTCTAAGATCAGTAATAAGTTTTTTATCTTTAATCTCAGTATAAATGATATTATTATTATTAATTTATTTATTTTGATTTTAAATTAATAAACTCTTTTATGAAACTTCTAAAATTGCTTTTAATATAAATAATAAAATAAAAAGGGGATTTTAATATCTCTTGCTTTGTTAAAGTGGATTAATTTGTGAAAATTTGCCACGTAACTCTCTCCAAGGAGAATAATAGAATATACGCAAAAGTGCAGTAAATAATTCGAATAATTCCTTTAAAAGATAAAACCACGCGCAGTTCCTGTGCATCATCGCTCGTCGAAAAGAAAATTTGGAAGTGACGTGTTGCTAATTGATTGGATTACATTCAAACCCATAAATTTTAAAATTTAGCAAATCAATATTTGGATAGGGTTTATTTGGTATAGTTTCGTTTTTCAGATTTTGTTTCTCAACTGATAAAGATTTAAATATATTTATTTTTATTATTTGTTAATGTCATTTTCAAAGTAAAAAACATGTTAAAAATTTAAAATTGGGTGTCTCCTTATTTCATTTTACATGCAATTTTTTTTTATTAAGGATAGTAAAAATCAACAAATAACAACAAAAAAACAATATCAATGAAATTAAGTTATTGATTTTTCTTTAATGAAATACATTGTAATTGTCATTTTTTTTTATCATTGATAATATTTATATAAACTGAATTATGTTAGAATTTGAATTTTGAATTATTAATCCCGACGAAAGAAATATTTGACAACAGATCTAACAGTAACAAGATTCATCAAAATTAAACCACGAGCTTGCGAGGATGGAACACGTGTCCCACATGTGCTGCGTGAAAATAGCAGACACATAAAATTGCATGACTTGCAGTTGTCTGATCTTCATCTGCAAGTACCCCTTTTGGAAATATTTGTTTTAAAAAAAAAGTTTTCTAAATGTAATTAAATTATTTTCCGATAATTCTTACGTTGTCGAAAAATCTATTTCCTAAATCTGTGGGTTTCGTATTTTCATTTCGTGAGAAAAACAGAGAAATGTTTGAGACGAAGGAAAAGCTTCTGTCATTGATTCATGAACAAGGAAGAAGTTTTTCCCTCCCCTCCTTTTTGTTTTTTTTTTTTTTTGCTGTTCTTTAGTTCTACTTGTCCGGTGGCTAAATGTTATATTGGCTGGCCCAGCTCAGCTATGAATTTTGGGCCCCCAATAAATGGTAAAGGATAAATGACAACCTAGTCTACTTTTCGGGTTCGGCCTGCCTCTTATGTAGACTGATAAATTATTTTAGCATTGGGCATTTCACTTTGGAGCCATTTTGAAATTTTGCCTAAAAAAGTTTTTTTTTTTTTTTTTTTAATATATACTGATAAATTTAGAGGAACAAAAATTCGAAATGAAAAATTCTGATAAATAATCGTGAGGCTCATAATTCTAAGTCATATTAGAACCATGGAGTCTTAATTTGTTTTCTGAGGAGGAACCAACATAAAACTGGTAAAATTTAAAATTTTATATGTTATAAATTGTTGTAGATATATGCAACAAAATCAAATTGTCCGATAGAATCTCATAAATTTTAGAATATGATTCAATAAATCATAAACTAAAAATAATTAGTCATTTATATATATATATATATATATACACACACTTTTAGAAACTTGATTTGGTTTCTAATTATTAAATAGTCTTAAAACAATAATTTGTTGTTATTACATTCATCTAATGCTCCATAAGTTTGAATTGAATTACTTGACCATAATGCGCTTTACAAGGAATTTTCTTTCTCAAAGTATGATTAGCTATATCATAATCACTCATTGGAGTATGATTTTGTACTTGCACTTACTAAAGAACATTTAAAAAATACAGTGTTTAGGGAGAAGGAAAAAGAAAAGAAAATATTTAAGTCTAGGCAAAACAAAGCCCTAGAGTGTCCTAGTGTGTGATTTGACAAGGGGATAAGCTTAAATTGAATTAAAGTGCTGCAAATTGCAAGAAAGTGATCGCAAGCAACTTATCATAGTCATAGATGGGGCTTAGGCTTGCTTTATATACATTTTTCAATTGGGTCATTTTCTGAAGCTCTTTCGGCTTTTTGTCTGAATGATCATCCACTAATTAAGTTTAATAAATGTATTGTGTGGCTCAGACTGAGATATTTCAGTGACTAGGGCCAACAGCTCAACCACACCAGACATAGGAGATGGAGATGGAGATGGAGATGGAAATGGAATAGAGCCAACCCCACTTAGATCCCTAATTAATACCTTTCATCACTTTGATCAATTATATGAAATTGCTAAACCCAAAAAGGTGGAAATTGTTCCCAAGCTGCTATCAGGACAGTACAACTAAAAATAGGTGGCCAGGTTGGATTGCTTTTTATCCCAATTGCAAATTCTAACAGAACTTTTGTCGAATTCTTTATTTACAGAACCTTTCTTTTTTATTATTGATTTTGATTTCAGCTTGAATTGAATTTACATTACCGTGACTTTCATTTTATTTTTTTATATGATATTAATTTCATTTCAGGATTCGTAACCGCTTCTCTCTTCAAGTGTTTTTTCACTCAAATCGAATTCTTAACCTTATAGAGATAATTCACTAAAATTAATCGTGACTTACCATTAGAGCCACTCCTTTATAGCATTTTTAAGATAATCGATGTTATTATTTAATTTAGTTACATCTAACTCTAAGCTGGGGGCCAAAGGATTTGGACATTTCGTTGAATATCGAGGTGTTATATAATTGTGTCAAAGCTTATTAAAGCATTTCATGGAAAATATAATTCCTTTAATCAGTAATGGATTGCCATAATTACAAACTTTTAACTACTGAGTTGTTTGAATCAGACCGTTATACGTAGACTTCTTCATATCCCCATCTTTTATATCCAACCATTTACTTATGTATCCCCCAATCCAATCCCTATCAGTCTAAGAATTATTGCTCTGATATTGTATTGCTTGTGTCAATTTGAAGTCCCACAACTATTGCCAGACAGACACAGGCCTCTCTATTGAGAATTAGAGGGTCATATTATCAATTTTATTTGAAATCCTTAACTGTCTTATTCTGGAAATTAAGGAAGCATTACTTCGGTGTTTGAAATTTGGTACACCTTTCAGTTAATTTGTTCACTCATTTCTGACTGATAAATCCAAGCCAATTTTTTTATTTATCCGACGATTCTATTGTGACTTTATTTTCCTTTTTTTTTTTTTCTGAATTCTTGGTAATTAATGCGAAAATTTATGTGTTTATTAATACCTAAAATGCTTTTTTTAAGTTTGTTGTCTATTTATAAATTCTATCAGAGCATAAGTGTGAGGTAATTTTTTGACAGCCATCTTCACCCAGAGATTATATATATATATATAACACGGATTTTATTTTATGTATATTTATATATGCTTATTTGAAAAAGAATATTAACATAAGTGGAAAAAATTATATCCCTACACAAAGTACTATTTTCTTTCTTCAAGAATCAGGGTTTATTAGGAATGCATAAGATAATTGCTGCGTGTAAGATAGTTACTATGATAACTATATAGGGTTATTTTCTTTCCTCATGGAGATGTGCTTCTAAACTTTTTTGCCAAAAAGAAGAAGAAGAAGAAGAAGAAAGAAAGAACTTAATAGAAGCATCCCACCTCATCTGTTATTATATCCTTGATGTCATGTGGAATATTTAGAGAGAAAGAGGTTAAGAAGTTACGATAGCAAACATTAAAAAGGAAAAAAGAAAAAGAAGCAAAAGCTCTAAAATATTTCAAATGTACAATCACTAAAAGCAGGACATTGCATTTCCATGGCTTCCCCTGCTTATTATAACAGAAAGCTTGAGATCATATTCATATATATACACACATCAGCCGTAGTGATTCTCAGTTGCTTCACGCGCAGCCATCCATTTCTGCAACCTCAACTCTCTATAAAACCTCTGAATAAATTTCTCTGCTTCCATGTCCACTATGCAATCTTGATCACGGTCACTATTCCTTAAAGAAGTGAACGGTGAATCCGTTATCCTCACTTGTCTCACCAGTGGGCTCCAACCAAACCCTAACCCTACCAATGGAGAAGCAGCTGCCTCCGTCGCATCACCGCCTTCCGATGCCTTGTCACCCCATATATATGGCGGTACGTGGTAGCATGTTTGTTGGCGTTTGCGGTGGTGATAATGGGTTCTTCGCCTATTGGCATGAAAACGGTTGTAGGGTTTCAAAGACGAACTATGACTGGTACAACTGAACTCGTATTCCCGAGGAGATATAAACGACATATGCACGTCATGCGACACACAGCTGAGATTATGATGTTGTTCAACCATTAGATCGTTTAAGGCTTTTCCTAAAATCTTGCCACGTTTTATCATGAGATGGACATCGAACATGAACTTGGTCTTAGAAACACCCTTTTGAATCATGAACAAAGCTATGCGTAACATGTTATATAGTTTTTTGCTCATCACCGTTGGATTTGGTTCCATTTTTGTATGAATATAGCTAGAGAAAGGAAGTTAGGGTTTCTTTGGAACTTAAAGATAGAAATGGAGAGAAACAAAGACTATAGTCTATGAAATTCTGTAGATGGAGATAGATGAGGTATTTAAAAGGCCGACAAGGTAGATTAGAGCAATGAAAACTAAATAATTTGTATTAATTAATTAATTATTGTGTTAACAACAACAAAACTGCCTCTAATCATTATTTTTGTTTCTATTGTTTTGTTTTGTCTATCTTTTCCAAAAAGACCTGGGTTTATATATATATATATATATTTTAGTTCATATATACATGTTTCTACGCTGAGGTCCGCCCTCTCAATAATAACAATTTCAAATTTTGAATAAAGTTCGCTTGAAAAATAGTCGTTTTCAGTTTTTTTTTGTTGTTAATTATATTTCATATAGTTTATTAATTATATATAGCCAAAATAGTGGTTCAATGGATTGTATTTCAATTGGTTAAGGGCTTTTGGTTTTGATTGAAATGATGACCATTTAATGTTGAGATTGCTAGGGGTGGCCAAAATCCAGTTTTCAGAACCAGAACCGTGGGTTCCGAACCGTAACCTATAGGAACTGGAACCGTCCGAACCGGTTCGAATCGATTCGATTCTGGTTCCACCAGTTTTGGAACTGTGAATCGACGGTTCCAGTTCTGTCTGAAATCGGCCAGAACCGTTCAAACCCAGCCAGAATCAGTCTAAAACTGGCCGGAATCGTAAAAAAACCGGCTAGAGAACCGGCCGCAAACGTTGATTTTGGAACCGTTGAGGAACCGGAACTGAAATCGAAACTGTTTGGTTCCGAACCGTAACCGGAATCGTTAATTTTCGGTTCGGTTCCAGTTTTAAATTTTTTAGAACCGAAACAGGCGGTTCCAGAACCGTGGCCACCCCTAGATATTACTACCATGAATTTGTCAATGAAATCTCTCACTTGTTATTTTCCTAATTTATGGCCCTACTTAAAATTACTTTCAAATAATTGAACGGAGGGAGAGGGATTTTGCTTTGTCTTAAAGCCTAATTAGGGTTTATATAATACCAAAAAATTAACTAAAAAGCAGATAATTGAATTTATATAATTAAAATGGATCCACTAATAAAGAAGTTAAAAAAAGTTATAAAGGTTTGTTGGCCGCTTAAGTAAGGTATAAATATAATCCTTGCTTTAGCCCCACATTAGCCCACGCTTTCAAAGTAAATGCATATATAATACAATATAATGAAAAAAAAAAAGAATTTCTAATTTTATATATATCTAGTGGATTTTCTCATGATTACAGAATCGTAGAATCTGGATCCAATGTAATTTTTTTAATTAATTATTAATTGTAAAGATTTTAATTAATTGTGTATATTCAATTCGAATCGATTTTTCAAAGTAAATTAGTTCAAAAAGAATAATGTTAAATTTTTTTTTTAAAGTATTAGAGAGAATAATTCGAATTTGAATTTATTATTAAGTTATACATGTAATTATTATTAAATTATGTATTGATGTACGATAATATTAAAATTTCAAATTTTCAATTCTTCCATATAAAATTGAATAATATGAAAACACCAAATTCAAAAAGCTGTATTATACCCACGTTAAAACTAAATTAAGAAAATTCCTAATTCGAAGGGAGTAGTCATTTACCTGAAAATAATTCGAGTAATTGCTCAACTAAATTTATAACTGGCAATCATATGGATTTATTGACTTCAAGGTTATCTAATAGGTAAAGGGTCACCTCGGTGTTTGGCTATTAAATACTATTTGTGTTGAGCCAAAATCATCGTTACTAAATTCTGTCGTTTCAACATGAATAATAGTCGTTTCAATTAATTTTCCAAGGTTTTGGGATGGTCCCCTGAAAAGTTTTAGATATGATAATTATATTTATTTTACAGGAAAGATTACTTACGCTGTGCCGTAATATAGACTCATAATATACCAAATCAAGCATAAATAATATTCTGATTTCAGCGGTGATATTCCTGATAATTCACAATAATTAAAAAAAAAAAAAATTATTGACTTAGTGTATGTAATTATCCATGAGGTGTGGGCAAATTTTATCTTTATTGTACAGTGTTCGACTGTGAGAAGTGTACGGGTGGGGGTTTGACAAGTGTAGATTGGATGGGTTGAGGGCCCAAGGCCCAATCATCTGTAAAGAGTTTGTATGTGGCCCAATCCATGGTCGGTCTCATGCGGCCATGAAAAGTGAATTTGTTTAACGACTAACGGTATAAAAAGAGAAAAACTTGGCATAAATATGAAAATTCAGTTAAAGTCCTATGTATATATTTTTTTAACAAATGAAATCCAGCTGATAATGTTGGGATTCTAACTGATACGAGTGGGGCCTGCAGAAAAATACCGGTGGTAAAAGTAAAATAAAATTACTATTACCACATATACGTCCAATAATTAAGTATTAAATATTTACGATCGAATCCACCAGAAATAATAACCACGGTAAAAATTAAAATAATTACCGTAAATGCCAAATGAAAAATAAGAACACCGAGATTTACGTGGTTCACCCTTCAACTGTTATGGGCTACATCCACGGGACAAAAACTCCGAATAATTCTTCTACTAAAAATAGTAGGTACAAAAGAGACTACAAAAATAGTGGCACTCCAAGTGTTTAAACAAAAAACACCCCAAAAATTACAATACTCATTATTTTCTCTCTTTCTCAATTTTAGGAACCCTTTCCTAAAATTATAATTTTATTTTTTTTTTTTTTTTTGTTTTTGTTTTTGTACGCCTTAGTGAAGGAAAACCTTCTCCTTTTATAGGAGAAGGGGACGTAGTGGACGCGTTAATCACGCGTCCACTTTTCCCTTTTTCTTTCTTTCTTTGGCACCGTCCATTGAAAGAAAAAAAATAAACGTGCCTATACATTTTTTTTCTTCATTCAAATGTGTGTGGGTGGGACCCACACACGTTTGAATCTCTTCTTTCTTTCTTTTTCTTTTCAAAATGTCTATGGGTCCCACATGTTGGAGGGACCCCACAACAATTCTCCCCCTCCCAACTACATGGTGGGACTCTCCATCCCTGCTGCATTGACACATAGCTCGAACTTCTCCTTCGGAACGACCTTTGTCAATATATCTGCAGCATTTCTGTCTGTGTGGATCTTTCACAATTGGAACTACTTCTCTTCAATGGCAAGTCTAAGCCAATGATATCTTACATCAATGTGCTTCGTCCGTGCATGATACATAGTGTTTTTGCTTAAGTCTAACGCACTTTGACTATCACAATAAACTATATATTCTTCCTGCTGCACACCCAATTCTTGAAAGAATCGCTTTAACCAAAGCATTTCCTTTCCTGCTTCCGTTGCTGCAACGTACTCTGCTTCAGTCGTTGATAATGAAACACATTTTTGTAATCTCGACTACCATGAAATAGCTCCCCCTGAGAATGTAAATAGGTAACCTGATGTAGATTTTCTTTCATCAAGATCACCGGCCATATCTGCATCTGTGTAACCAACGAGTGCAGCCTTTTCACCTCTAAAAGTTAAACATAACTTTGAAGTTCCCCTCAGGTATCTGAAGATCCACTTTACTGCTTCCCAATGTGTCTTCTGGGGATTTGACAGAAATCGGCTCACACCGCCAACTGCATGAGCGATATCTAGTCTCGTACACACCATTGCGTACATCAAACTTTCGACCGCTGAAGAATATGGAACATTTGACATTTCTCATTTTTCTTTCTCTGTTGGTGGGTAGGATTTCTTACTCAACTTGAAATGAGCGGCAAGCGGAGTGCTAACTGGTTTAGCATTTTTCATATTGAACCTCTCTAGAACCCGTTCAATATATTTTTCCTACGATAACCATAACCTGCAGGACTTTCTGTCTCGAATAATCTCCATTCCGAGAATTCGCCTTGCCGATCCCAAATCCTTCATGTCAAATGCTTTTGACAAATCTCTTTTTAACCTGTTAATCATGTGTGCATTTGGTCCAACGATTAGCATATCATCAACATATAAAAGAAGGATGATAAATTTACCATCAGGGAATTTCTGAACATATACACAAGGATCTGCATCTGTCTTTTTGTATCCTTGATTCACCATGAAAGAATCAAACTTTTTATACCATTGTCGCGGCGCTTGTTTCAACCCGTACAAGCTCTTCTTCAAGCGTCGAACCATGTCCTCTTTTCCCTTGACCTTGAAACCTTCTGGTTGTTCCATATAGATTTCTTCCTCTAGATCCCCATGCAAGAATGTGGTCTTTACATCAAGTTGCTCCAACTCAAGATTAAATGGCTACTAGACCTAGCACCACTCGAATAGAACTCATTTTCACAACTGGTGAGAAAATCTCATCAAAGTCAATACCTTTCTTTTGAGTAAAGCCTTTGACGACCAATCGAGCTTTGTATCTCACTAGGTTGCCATCATCTTTCTTCAGTTTGTACACCCATTTGTTCTTGAGTGTTCTCTTTCCTTTTGGAAGTTTCACCAGCTCATACGTGTCATTCTTTTTCAAAGAATTCATCTCCTCTTGCATGGCCTTTGTCCAACAATCTCTGTCTTTGCAAGATTGCACATCTTGGAAGCTCTCTGGCTCCCCCTCATCAGTAATCAAAATGTAATCAGAACTAGGGTTCTCTGGCTCCCCCTGCTCAACACCCTCTACATCACTGTTATCATCTACAATTGTCTCTTGATCCCCTATGACTGGCTCTTCTTCTTCTTCTTCTTCTTGTTCTGATTCTGGCATTCCTCCTCCTGTGTCATCTTCTGTAGGAATGCTTCCTGGTGTAATATCAATAACACCATCACTTGTGGATTTTTCACAAGTTGAATCTGCCACGATCTCATTCTCGTGGAATACTACATCTCGACTCTGGACAACTTTCTTTTTCACTGGGTCCCACAACCTGTAGCCAAACTCTTCGTCTCCATAACCAACAAAAGTGCAAGGAACTGACTTGTCATCAAACTTTAATCTCTGCTCCTTTGGAACATGCATAAATGCCTTGCAGCCAAATATCCTCAGGTGAGAGTATGAAATATTTTTACCTGTCCAGACCTTCTCCGGGATATCAAAATCCAATGGTGCTGAAGGTAGTCAGTTGATTAGGTAGACAGCAGTATTGACAGCTTCTCCCCAAAATGGCTTAGGTAAGTTGGTCATTTTGAGCATGGATCTGACTCTCTCAATAATGGTGTGATTCATCCGTTCAGCAACGCCGTTGTGTTGAGGCGTACCAGGAACTGTCTTTTCATGCCTGATACGGTGCTGACTACAATAATCTCTAAACTCCTTAGAGATATACTCACCACCATTATCCGTGCGCAAACACTTCAAGACAACTCCAGTCTCCCTTTCCACCATAGCATGGAATTGCTGAAAGTGCTTGAATACTTGGTCTTTTGTGCGCAACAAATATATCCATGTTTTCCGTGAGAAATCATCAATGAAGGTAAGAAAATACCTACTTCCTCCAAGTGATTCTACTTCCATGGGACCACATACGTCAGAGTGTACCAACTCCAACTTGTTGTCTCTCCTTCTAGAGCTTTTCAAAAATGAAACCCGATGTTGCTTCCCAAATAAACAATAATCACAAGGGTTTATTTTACCTTTGGCTAATGGGATGAGGAACTTCTTAGCCAACATATTCAACCCTTTCTCACTAACGTGTGCCAGCCGCCTATGCCACAAATTTGGTGAAGCATCATCTTCAACTGTATTTAGTTGACCCGCACATATTATTGCGTGCGTCTTATACAGCGAACAACATAATTTTTCTCTCGCCACCACCAAAGACCCTTTGGTGAGTTTCCAATTACCGCCACCTTTATGATGGTGATAGCCTTCCTTGTCCAGTATACTTACAGACAACAGGTTCAACCGAAGATCGGAAATATGTCGCACATTTTTAAGTGTTAATGTGCACCCGACACTTGTTTTTATGCAGATATCACCGATTCCCACCACTTGCGAGACACTATTATTTCCCATTTTAATAGTGCCAAAGTCTCCTGCTTTATAAGTGGAAAAGTATTCCCTTTTTGGAACACAGTGGTATGAAGCACCGGAGTCTACTATCCACTCGGTATCTACATCTCCAACATGACAACAATCTGCATCATGAGTGACTAAAGTCACCTCACCATCTTCTCCTGAGACTGTAGCAGGTGTATTTCTGTCATTCTCCTGTCTTCGGTCTGCATTATCCTGTTTGAGTAAACGACAATTTCTTTTGAGATGACCCTCCTTACCACAATGGTAACATTTTCTCATCTCTCTGGACTTGGATCTACCACCTGACTTTACATGCCTTGGACCTCTACTCTTGCTTCGGCCCCTATTCTCTGTGACAAGGGCTTGTGAACTGGTACTGGCAACATCTCTTCTTCTGAGTTCTTCATTAAGTAGTCTATTCTTTACCATAGACATTGTTACCACACCATTTGGAGCTGAGTTACTTAATGACACCACAAGAGTATCCCAGTTATCCGGTAGAGATCCCAACAATAGGCATGCTTGCATCTCATCTTCTAAGGACATACCGCTAACCGCTAACTGCTAACTCAGTTACGAGTCCTTCAAAATCATTCAGGTGTTGTGTAATTGATCGTCCCTCTGACAGCTTCAAGTTCATGACTTTACGCATCATGAAGACTTTTCTTTGAGCATTCGTAGCCTCGTACATATTCTCTAATTTCTTCCAAAGAACTTGAGGATCTTTTTCATTTCTCACATGGTTGTACAGGCTAGCATCTATCTATTGGCGTATTGTACCCAATGTCTGCTTTTTTAATTTCTCCCACTGCCTTTCTTTCATTTCTTCCGGCTTTGCACTGTCACCTTCAAATGGATCATACAGATCTTTGCAATTGAGGTAGTCCTCCATTCTAGATTTCCACATTGAATAATTCGAATCCGTCAATTTGATCATTGCCCCGTGATTAGCCATGTTGAATTCTGAATCTGACAAAATTTCACTATTCACGAAATTCACTATTCACGTGAATAGTAACTTTGACAGAATTTACCAACCAAAGGCTCTGATACCAATTGTTGGGATTCTAACTGATCCCGAGTGGGGCCCGCGAAAAAATACCGGTGGTAAAAATAAAATAAAATTACTATTACCACATATACCTCCAATAATTAAGTATTGAATATTGATGGTCGAATCCACCAGAAATAATAACCACGGTAAAAATTAAAATAATTACCGTAAATGCCAGATGAAAAATAAGAACATCGAGATTTACGTGGTTCACCCTTCAACTGTTATGGGCTACATCCACGGGACAAAAACTCCGAATAATTCTTCTACTAAAATAGTAGGTACAAAAGAGACTACAAAAATAGTGGCACTCTAAGTGTTTAAACAAAAAACACCCCAAAAATTACAATACTCACTATTTTCTCTTTTTCCCAATTTTAGGAACTCTTTCCTAAAATTATAATCTTCGTTTTTTTTTTTTTTTTGTACGCCTTAGTGAAAGAAAACCTTCTCCTAGGGACGCAGTGGACGCGCGATTTTTTCTTTCTTTCTTTGGCACCGTCCATTGAAAGAAAAAAAATAAACGTGCCTATATTTTTTTTTTCTTCATTCAAACGTGTGTGGGTCCCACACGTTTGAATTTCTTCTTTTTTTTTTTCTTTTCAAAATGTCTGTGGGTCCCACACGTTGGAGGGACCCCACAACAGATAATAGTATACACAAATAAGTCACAGAGCCATTTAGCTATTATGCATGCATGATCCAAATACGACGCTGTTTGCTTTTATCTTTGAGAATATGTCGTGCGTACCATCCACGAAGTTACTTTATTATCAAATTGAAATTTCTAGGCTTCATCATATTATAGAAATTATGAATTTTCTGATACATAATTTTTTTTTAAAAAAAAATTATTAGAATTAAAATTTTATTCTTTTATTTTACTAGTACGATGTAAATATTTATTCAGCTACTATCAACACTTTATTGGCATATTTAGTTTGATTACTTATTTTTTAACTTTCAATTTAAAATATGTTTTTTTTTGGTAAAATTAAAATAGATTTTTTAATATATGTCAATATAAAAATATATAATAATTTTTTTGATAAAAAGTGTTGATATTTGCCAAAATTATTAGAAAGTAGTTCTAAAATACTAATTAGGTTGCACAATTTTAGAGACTGTTTTCTAATTAAGCCATTATTGCTTTTTTTAATGGGGTGCAATAGTGATTCATAACCCTCTCTTTATTCTTTCATCTTCTAGCTTTACCAATCCCAGCAAGCCAGTGTCTATGGAGCAAAGCCAACAGCCGAAGTGGAAAGGCAGAGTCACAGCAAAATTAACAAAAGCAAAACCAGATCAAATATGGCCATTTTTCACAGACTTCTTTAACCTCCATAAATGGTTACCTACCCTACCCACCTGCTATGGCATCCACGGCATTAATGGTGAGCCCGGTTGCATACGATACTGCTCCGGCTCCTCAATCCCATCCAGTACTGCCACTGACGACATGTCCATTAGTTGGTCTAAGGAAAGATTGGTGGCCGTCGATCATGTTGATCGGAGTCTGAGATATGAGATGTTGGACAGCAATATTGGGTTCAAGTCGTACGTTTCGACGGTGAAGATTATTCCAGAAGAAGCAAATGTTAGTGGATGTGTGATCCAATGGTCATTCGAGGTTGATCATGTGGAAGGGTGGGTGTTGGAAGATATGGTGAACAAGTATGAAGTGGCTCTAAGACTTACAGCGAAGAGAATGGAAGATCGGCTTCAAGGTATGAGCTTTGATCGGTCTCATTCATCTTTTCCATTTCTTTCTTTATTTTTCAAATATATTAGAAATCTCGTAACAACGAATTTTGGTTAATGATTCTCTTCCTCACCCCTTTTTCTGTTCTTTATTGAAAATATTTTGGATATCTTTTATGGCTTTTCTAGAAATTTAATTGATTATGCTAGTATATATTTACTCTGTTTCAATAATTATATTTTTCATTTTTTCAGATTTTTTTTTTTTTGTTTTCGGGCTGTGTAGCAGACAGTTCTCCCTTTAAATAACATTCGCCGAATCGGTGATATTTGTAAGACGAAAATCATTCGAATTCGATATCTCTGACTCCCTACATATATTATAATAGACGAAAGACCAATTAGATTACACCTAATTGGCTTTTCCAAACATTATTGGCATAAGTATCTTTTTCATACTTTAAGAATATAATATGCTCTTGATAATGTGCCTACCATACAAAACTCGTGTACTAATCAGTAAATCCAACCGTCCATAATCAAAGTATTACTCATACATGGATATATAGCATAAAACTATCTAAGTCAAATGAAGCTAATATTAATAATTTCAAGAAAATAGAGTAAATTAGTAAAAAAAATATAATAGCCTTCTTAAATAAAAAATTAATTATTAATTTAGTTTTATGTCATTGGGATATAGCATAATAACACGACAATTCCCTAATTGTCCAAAACAACAGGCTGCGTTTTATGGCATGGTGCTGGTCGTGCATCCATTTTGTTATCATTCCCAGATTGGATCTCTTATGCCAACCACAAATAATAATAATGACAATAACAACAATAT
Organism: Jatropha curcas; assembly: GCF_041381405.1. NCBI lineage: Eukaryota > Viridiplantae > Streptophyta > Magnoliopsida > Malpighiales > Euphorbiaceae > Jatropha > Jatropha curcas. The sequence continues at coordinate 4,506,047 of NC_143158.1, read as the reverse complement.
CTGAGGCAAGGGAAATTGACCAGAATGGGCTATTGACTTCAAGTTTTAACCAGCAATATGGCGAGGTTGTTTTCGTAAATTTGTCCACTTCCTGCATCATCAATTCTCTCCTCTCTGAAAAGACAATAAACAATTTTGCTTCCTTTTTTTATCTCGCTCTTTCTTTTCCATGGCAGAAGAAACAGAGCCTAAGTGGGAAGGCAAAACAACGGTGGAGGTTAAAGGCCTAACAGCAGACCAAACATGGCCTTTCGTGGCGGATTTTTGCAATATAGACAAGTTGTTTCCATTTGTTGACAAGTGTTACCACGTTGAAGGTGAGCTAGGCAAGCCTGGTCTGATCCGGTACTGCGCTACTGCACCGCGCCCATCCTTTGATGGAACCGGTGAAATCAAGGTTGACTGGGCTAAAGAGAAGATCTTGATAATTGATCCGATCGAACGGCTTCTAAGCTACGAGATCACCGAAAGTAATATGGGATTCAAATCTTACGTGGCTACATTCAAAGTATTGCCGGTCGACGGGGATGGTCAACGCAGGTGCAGGATTGATTGGTCATTCGTTGCTGATCCTATTCAAGGGTGGAGTTTGGAGGACTTCAGCTCCTATTTAAATACCTCCTTGCAGTATATGGCCAAAAAAATTGAAGAAACTGTGCCTTCTGCAGATGTTTGAAATTTCATTTCCAGTTCAATTAATATTGTTGTTACTGTGACTTGGTTATTGAATAATGAATTTAGCATTTTCTATACGATCTCATCCAGTTCAAATGTTCGACAGATATAAGATATTGATGGCTACTTAATTTATTCTTTACAAATTTGCTGATTTTATATATTATATACAAATTTACATCAGCAGCGTAAAAGTACTTAAATGGAAAGGAAGTGATTAGGGTTTAACCTCTTGACTTCCTGCCCTTTTCTTAACAGAAAGAGGAATGTTAGATTTCTCCACCATTACTCGATGTCTCGATATAAGGCAGCCGCAACACATAAAACGAACAACCATATCTTAGCTTTATCACATAATTACAAGCTCCTTACATGCAAGGCAGAAAGCACAAATGTGGCGAACAATTTTACCTTCGAAATTTCTATAGTGGAAGATAATCTACCAGAAACTATGAACATTTTCGGAACTGGCACCTAATTTCTTCTCCATCCAGCTGATAATATCCTGCCCAATCTCTTCACGCTCAGGCTCAAAGAGGAGGTCATGCAAAAAGCCATCATAGAGCTTTATGTCTTTGAACATGGAGGCTGCCTCGTTGTACAAATCCTGAGATGCTAGTGGATCTGTTACTTTATCAGCAGTTCCATGAAGAACAAAGAATGGTACAGTCACGGACTTGAAGTTACGCATCAGGTAAGAGGATATACGCAATATCTCATGGCCAGTTCGGACCCTTATCGGCCCTGTGTAGACCAGTGGATCAGAGTACTTGGCCATAAGTGCTGCAGGATCTCTAGAAACTGGGATGCCCCTTTTGTTTGCTCCTTTAAATTGGAACCTTGGGACAACTAGGGAAAAGATAGGAGCCACAGCCTGCATAAAGACATTAAATCATTTAAATTATAATCCTGCTCTGCTATCCATTTAGGATCAAAAGCTTTTGTCAACCAAAAGCATTTCTAGTGAAATGCTTCAGATATTGGCAGTTTAAGATAGGCTAGTATCTTCTTCATGCTTATGGCAGTTTTTAGGTTCAACAAATCTAACAAATGTAAATTCAGACCAAGCTACCAAGCATGCTTCAACGTAAAATTGAGCATCATGCATGATACATGGGGGAGAACACCTACCCCAACAATGGGATGTGCCGGCTTAACACGCAAAGCTGGCGAGGTCAGTATTATTCCCTCCAACAACTCTTCAATGCGAGGATATGTAGCTGCCTGCACAAAGATGCAATTATCATTTAAAACCTCGATTATAAAATAGCAAACCAAAAAAAGACTCTATTATTTTCATCTTTTCTCCTCTTACCTTTAATACCACTGCCCCTCCAGTTGAGTGACCGAAAAGGAAGCATGGTATCCCAGGGTGCTCTGACTTGATCTTTTCCAAGAAAGATCCCTGTTAATACAGCATTCACAAAGTTTATCCTGCCAGTTAAACTCCATAACATGATGAGGTTTCACAAGCAAGGCATGCCTTTGTTTGTGGTAATTAGACTACGTCTCTTTATATTTTTATTGAAAAAGAAAATTAAATATGACAGTACAAGGCACCAATGTATGTCAGCTTGAATATGCACGGGAACTGATTCAAGATTGCGATAAAGATATGTTTTGTATTGAGTGACAAAGGCATGAGACATAATGCAGGGGAATTGATTCAAGATTAGGATAAAGATATTGAGTGATAAAGAAAAAGGAAAAGCTGAACTTACAGTATCTGCAACAACATGGTCTAGTGAAGGAACATATCCATGCAATCCATCACTCCCACCATGACCTATAACAAACAAAAATAAAAGTGAAAAAGATCATAATAATGATAATAACAAGCCAGCAGTAAACTTAAACTCCCAACACAAATGGTAGGAAGCTATATAACAAACACATTCAGCCGTAAGCATACATGTTCATAAAATAGATACCTATCCAATCCATTGCATAGACTCCAAAGTTGCGTGAGATTAGTTGCTTTGCAAACTGAGAATATCTTCCACTGAAAATGAAAAACAGAAAAGAAATATAAAAAATCTATTGTTTTAAAAAAAAAAAGTTAAGCATGAACAGGCTTCCAAGATTTGATTAGTAATATCTCTGGCAACCACATCCATTTTTTATAATTACAGATAAAAAAAAAAAGGTACATATGAAAATGAAAAAAGGAAACCTAGTGTTACCTGTGCTCATTAAGCCCATGAATAATGATCAAAATGCCCCTGAAATCACAATGCAATTGCCCCAAGGCTTTAGTACTGAACTAATCGAACCAATAACAAATCGCCAACACAGCCAGAAATTAGATTATTTCAGCTACATCTACCAAAGCAAATTTCAAAATTAGAAAACTAAAAACACTCAATACATCCGGAAAATTTCAATTTACTGTCTCAATAACAAAATAGTTTCTACCTCCCCGAAATCTATGAGCTCAATACATATAGGATTACCACAAAATCAATCCACAAAGCGCAGACAATCAAATAACAAATTTTGGAAAAAAAAATTAAGTGAATATTTTGCCTGCACTATAATTTGAACTTTAAAGCCACAAGCGAACTACTATATAATGGTCGATTAAAATGGTTTAAGTACTTGTCTAATTCAACAATGCAAGCCAATAAGTATAATTAAATTCATTTAGGTGGAAGCTTGCTCTCTCGAATCCTAACGACAGTAGAGTATAATAGGGAAAAAGAAAACGTCTAAGGCTCATTTCCTACTCAATTCACCAAAAAATTCAGTACACGTAATCATCCTGGCACGAAATCATCGTGGCCTTAGCTTTTCTTTCAACAGATAAATAAATAAATAATAAGAAACGTGATCTCACTTCAATTCACCGGTAACCGGCAACCATGAGCGGCAAAAGAGAGCGTTCCGTCTAACACCAAAGAACAAAGAAGTGCTCCATCGGCAGTGGGAATCCCCGTCGCTTGTCATATCTATACCTTCAGCAAGGGCTCTTCTTCTCAACGTATCCTCCTCTTCTAGTCGCCACAACAATTGCCTCCTCGACGACTTCGTCGGAGAGTGCAGCGGGGGGTCAGCCGACCTAGATTGAGAGAGGCAGCGGCGAGGGAAGAGGAGGAGGAGAAGAGAAAGAAGTAGTGTTTGGACAAAAACAAGAAATGTTCTTAGGGTTTTCAGAATCGGAATTATCCGATTGCTCGCTCCTGAGGTCAGCGGCTCCATCTCTGCCGCTGACATGGCCGAGATGGAAAAAAATTGAGAAACCAATTAATTGCAGCAGAGAGCAAAATAGAGTTGGGAACAGGGATGGAGAGCAGAGAACCCGTCAAACGAGGTAGAGAGGAAGGGAGAAATTTGGGCCGCTTGGAGTGGATATTTATAGTGTGATTATGTGGAAGTAACGGACAAAATGAGAAATGCTATATTACCTACACGTAAGGGAACTCCTTTATCGGTAGATGATGTGTAAATCAATTTAATTGGTGCAGATTACTGGTTATATTTGATGTTCGTGAGGTGGACGTTAGTGATGGTAGTTTTCTAGAAGGTGCAGTGTAGATCTTGCAGCAGAGGATAGTTTTGAAGTGGTAGTTTCTTTGAAAGTTTGAATGTCATCGACGTGCAATGTAATGGCGGTCAGAGTTGTTGGAAGCTGAGAGCTTTTGGCCTTTTTTTTGAATTTTATTTTTGAATATTTGTAAAATAGAAGAATTTTCCGACCCAATTAGTGTTTTTCCTATGATGACATTCTATAATTATTAAATTATTTATTTAGTTTACACAAATAAATTTCTAAAATTGATTATTAAATCTGTGGCCAAATGGTATCAATTGGCGACATAATATATTTTTATTAATAATCAATCGCTAAAATTTCATATCTCATTTGACACCTATCATTAATGATTGTTTTTATTTTATCTGAGATTTAATCTAAAATCGACAATAGAAATATTTTGTTGCAATCTCTATTTATTATAGTGATTAGCTATTCATAATAAAATCAAGAGATTTTTGATTAAAAAAAAAATATGCCTTTTGCAATTTAAAATAAAATCACAAAATTAATAAGTATAGTAATAAAATTATTCCATTTTTTCCCTTATAGATATCAAATTTACTAGGAAGTTAACAAATATGAATAAGGACAATGTGTTTTCTTACCTTTTTCAACACTAGTTGTAATTACATTTTTCATTAGGTCATTTGGTATTAATGAATTCAATATTATACTAGTATATTAGTTTTAATTACATTTTTTGAGGATTCAATTTTTAATTTTTTATATTGTAATTAAAAATTTAAAATGAAGGGAGTAAATTTTCTAGCACCAAAACCGATGAGGAAAAATGATAAAATGATTAACGCATAGGTGCAAAGTTTAAATTCAGTCCTGTATATAAATAAGTTATTCCAATCGGATAAGAGAGTATAGATGCAAATTAAAAAAGAAGGAAGAAAAAGCTGAATTGGTGGAGCTGACGCCAAGGCCACAGGCAATAAAAGAAAGAATAAATCAAAGTCTTCGATGCAATCTAAAAAGCGCGTTCTGCGTTCATATCCAAACATCTACATAATGATTGTCGTCACCAAGATTCGTCCACGTGTTACCAATCAAGCGGTTTTTACGATACAAATAAATCTGACTTTTAATATATGTGCACCGTCACGTCTGTTTCATTCTAAACGAAACGACGTGGTTTATTTCGTGGATATCCTATTGCAGTTTATTTCATATCTCAACCGTCCATCTCCAGTCCAATAATTTTGTAATCAACGATGGTTTTCCTTTCATTTTACACCACTAATTGTGAAATATTTTATTTATTACACCGCCATTTTGAAAGTCTTATTCAGACTCCAGGATATCCAAAGGCAAAAAACAAAAAGTCAACATGCGGTTTATTACATTAATCAAACCATATTTTCAGACTAATTTTACCTTTAAGATTAGGTTTGTCTTTGAACTTGATACTGCATTTAGGAGTCAGCATTCAGTAATTAAACCAAATTATACCATACCAAATCATTTTGATTTTGGTCTAACCAAATTAACATTTTTATTATATCTTAATCTGAAATCGAATGATATAAAAAAGAATAAAATTAAATAGAACTGATTTGGCTGGATTTAGATTAACCAACATAATTATTTTAGATATAAAAATAAATTCGATTAGTACATACAGTAACTGAACCAGAATAAAAAATTAAGCAGTTTTCTATTACGAAACTGATTAATGACCAAATTTCGAAGATATTTAACAAAAAAATCAGACTGAAATAGACCGATTTAATTTGGTTTTCAGTTAGAAATCAAGCTTTGCTTGCCCTAACTTACATTCATTTTGTAAACTCTTTCTATTCCACTTAAATTGTGAACTCCAGCTTCTTCACATAAAACAAAAAACGTAATTAGTTTACCTTAATTTTATAAAAGTTTCATTTTAAATTACTTTAATATACTTTGATCTTTGCAAATTCTAACATTTTTTATGTTAGGTGGAATTAAATATATAAGGGAAAAACTTTTTTTTTTTTTTTTTTGAATTCTAAAAAATAAAGTGAAACAACTTAAAAATTGACAGTTTTGAGGTGAACCGGAAAGATACATAAACCGGCATTTAAATGATGGCTGACAAATTTCTATTCTCTCTTCATTATGAATATTAATTGTCTGTGGTCTTATATTGGACCACGTCCCTGATATGGGAAAACTGACCATGCAGCGAAGCATTGATCATCTATATATCTGAGCATGCCATTGGTTAGTATATTGGATGGTATATATTATACGTGTTTTGTAATATTTATTACATTTAAAAATTTTATTATTTAAAAAAAAATAATTAAATTTATCTAAATTATAATAAATTATTAAATAAATTAAATATTTTATATTTAATTTAATATTAATTTTTTTAAAAAATTATTAAATTAAAATAATAATTATTAATTATATAAAAATGATAAATATGAAAAAGAAAAATTGTTACTTTTAACTGCGAATGCAATCACAATTATTGCTCAGTGAAAATGATGGATTTTGATGCATGGCTCAACTTTCAATAGCGACACTTTAATTACACATTATTAATAGCCAAAATCTTTTGTAAGAACCAAGATATACATGTGGTAATTTCAATTATAGCTTCCATGGCTTTTCCTCGTTTAGCTGTGCTTGTTTGTCTGACTGCTTAATTACAATACTACAAGATCACGCATTTACACTATGATAGCGTGTCGTTTTATTTGATGAAAGTAATTAAAGACAAATAACATGTTAGAGAAACTTTAGGAAAGAGGTTATTAAAGTAGCAACACAATTATTAGAGATTGCAATGAAATATCATCGTGTTTCTCAAAAAGAAAATATCATGACCACTCTACTTAAGACTTTGCTTGGAAAGGAAGATTTTTTGCAAAAAAAGAAAATATCAAAGGAAGTAAAAAAAAAAAAAAATATATATATATATATATATATATATATATATATATATTTTTTTTTTTTTTTTCGGGACATAAAAATATATAATATTTTCAAATAAATATTATAATTGTACTCTATATATTTAACTTTATGATAAACATAAGCCAACTTAGAGATTTTTATTAATTTTAAAATCTAAATTTATTATATGTTAAATTCTAATTATACATTCACCCTCCAATATTAAAAAGTACATTTTAATTAAATTAGGATAACTTAATTTTTAAGTTTCATTCTAGTATATTTTTTGTTGACGTATATTAAAAATATTCAATATCATAAATTTATAGAAATATTTTTTTATTATTGTAGTTTACTGTGCAACACGATAGCTAGTCTGCTTATATGGTATAGATTGGTGCCATGAAATATCTCATCCAGTACAAAATTTCAGGGATTGGGCCACCATGATTTAAATAAATATATATACTTGGGTTTCAGGGTCAAGATAGCGGGAGTGGGCCGATCCAAGTTAAAGCTGATTTTGAAAATATAATACCCAAAAAGCCCGAAGCTAGAATGGTTTTTTTTTTTTGAAAGAAGAATTAGAATAGTTAATTGATTCTAATATATTATTAATCATTAATATTAAATATTAAAGATTAAATACGAAATGCGAAAGGATAATATTAATACAACGTCTCCCTTCTCAAACAATTTCCACACAAACAAAGAAGCTTTTTTCTGTGTGGTAACGTAACCACCAAAAGAACAGCCTTTTTTACTTCTTCCTGTGAACTTTGCTCTATTTTAAATCGCCTTTCCCATGTATATGTTTTCCCGTGATATTGCAAATTTTTAGATTCATGCGTAAATTTTCTAGTTGTTTTAATTAATGTAATTAATTAATTAATTAAAGCAAATTAAAATAACAAATAATAGAAATTATAAAATTTTGTGTGGTTGGAGTATATACTGATACTACTTTACTTTCACGTGAAAGACCAAGAAATTTTTTTTTTGTTTGGAATTATTGATTACTTCATTAAATATTAAAGTTTGCCGTTTATTCTGGTTCTTGATCACATTCCTGTTAATTGATGAAAGCAAAATAATCGGCGTTTGCATTCCTCATAACTAATAAATTGTACTCTCTCATTCCTAAAAAAAATAATCCATTTTTTTTTTTGGTTCGTCCCAAAATATATTTCACTTTTCTTTTTTGCATTATAATTAATTTTTAAATTATTTATTATATTCTTATTAAATTTATCTTATTTTCAATAATCTCATTAATTCTTACTTATTACTCCCAAAAAAAAAAATTTGATATCGCATATGTCGAAACCCAATTAATTAAAACAAATAATAGAGTTTAAAGTTTGATCTGATCTAAATTAATTAATAACAACTAAAGAAAAGCAAACGATAAATTACATGCAGAGGAAGAAAGTGATTTAGCTTGGATTAAAAAAAAAAAAAAAAAAAAAGTTTTGGCATTTAATTCACAACAATAAATTCACAAGCTAAAACAATAAAAAGCATTTTGTATCTTCCACAAAAGGATATTACTTTTTCATGAAAAATCCAGGAGTTTCAATAATCTCTCTTTTGTGGCTGCTAATGCAACAGACAGTTTCCATAACCCATATATATATAACACTATCTTCTCCATATGCTCTCTCTACAAACAATCATATGAATTGAAAAACTCATTAACACCTTCTCCTCTTCAAGAAACCTGCCTTCTCTTTACCCATTTCTTTATACATTAAAGTTCATGGCACCCAACGGAGAAACCCTAATCGGCTCATACTTAAAGAGAGACAATATGCCCAAGCCTAGTAGACTTTCAATGGAAGGTCTACAAAGAACAGTATCCGATATTTCATTTGAACTAAGCAAAGAATTACCCGTTGCAGATTCAAACAAGCTAAACGATCTTCCTCCTATATCCGAGGTAGAAGACGCAAAGTGCGAATGTTGTGGCATGTCTGAAGAATGCACGCCTGGGTACATAAAAAAGGTTGGTGAAAAATATTTGGGGAAATTTATTTGTGGGTTATGTGCAGAAGCAGTGCAACAAGAAATGGAGAAAAATGGAGGGAAAAGAGAAGAAGCAGTAAACGAACATATGAGTGCTTGTGTAAAGTTTAATAGGTTTTTTAGGGTTAATCCTATATTGCATCAAGCTGAGGCTATGAGAGAGATTTTAAAGAAGAGTTCAAGTCTTAGGGCTAAGTCCATTAGCCCTAGGCCTGATAGAGGTATTACTCCTAAGAAAGGTGGTATTGCTAGGAGTTCTAGCTGTATTCCTGCAATAACAAGGGAAATTACAGACCAAAGATTGGCTAGTTAATTAATTAATTAATTGGTTGAATTAATTTTTTTGTTGGTGTGTTATGTTTAATTAGGGTTTAAATTGAAATTTAAGCATGGTTGTTAAGAACTAGCAGGACCTTTATCCAGTTATTTTCAGTTATTGTCTAGCTTCATGTTTTTGATGGTTTTATGATCAAGAGTTTCTTGATGTTGTAACTTTGTAATTATTATTACTATTATTATTTTTTCTTGTAAGCATGGCTTGTAGTTTGTAAGTAATTATTATCCAACTGTTTAATTAAATTATCAAGTTTAAATCTGTATAATACACTCGGTGTTGCGTTCTATAAATTCTTTTTTCATAAATTAAACTTATGAATTTGTAAAAATTGCTGTTGCTGAACTCAAACGTGTTTTATCGTTTGAGCCACTTCTCATGATTAATAACAACATAAAATTTTCAATATCCATATTAAAAACATACAACTTGATTGAAAATAAAAATATTAATTTGATTGAAATATTGGTAGAATCTCATATTTTGACATTATATATATTAAATAACGACATATATATGAAATTGATAACAGGATTTAGATTTTATAAATTACCCCTCACAGCTTGAGTATTTATCTCGTAATTCAATAAATTTAAAAAAATAATTATTAGCAATTTATTTTTCTAAAAATTTTATGATGTATAATTAAAATAGAGAATTATATAAATTCGAGACTTGATCTCAAATACAGAACTCACCGGAGAATGAATAGATTGAGTTTAAAATAACAGCGATTAATTACTATTGCTATAAATATAAAGCAAGCTTGTATTTTATCTTCGTTAACTCTTAAGCATGTATCTTGGTGGAGTATGTTAAAAGGATTGTGCTTAATTAGAATATGAAGCAGGCGATAGAAGTGTTGTGTATATAGTCTCTAAAGTGACAAGCTAATTAACCACTTTATATGGTAAGGGAGAGTAATAATTTTTTTTTTCTTTTTTGGATTTTCATGATTGGTCTTTCATCTTGTAAATAAAGTTCGCTTGAAAATACAGTTCATTATCGCTCATCTAACCGTCCATTGATAAAAGAAATTAATTGTCAAGTGAAAATCATCAGCATTTAGCTAATTATGTGATCAACTCACAATTGAAGAATCATATGTCAAATTCTCTACCAAATGAAATTTATTAAGAAGGGAGAATTCTATTCCATTACGTATTGGATTTTGGAGCTTGTTAGCGAGTGCACACAGAGCTAACACTCCAAGGAGTCAAAAATGACAAGTCGTTTACAATCTTTCCTTGGATCGTGTGAAGACTAAAGAGGTCCAAATGTGAGAGTCGGGCCTGATGATATCATAGTTATAGACAACCTCGGCTTATTTTATTATGGGCCGTTAATCTTTTCTTATTTTAATTTCTTCAGGCCCAAACTCTTGTGTAATTGGGTATTGTTTGAAAGCCCATAATTTATTGGTAAATTGGCAATCCATTTGCAGAAAATAGAAACAGTGGGCATCATATGATCACGAAAAAATTGAATGTGTTCGCTTTCCGTTTTTAGGGCAGTAGACAGTGGATCATCCTATTCTCTCTAGTTCTATAAATAGTAAGTATAATTTTCTCTTCCCATGATTTGCATGCAATTTTATCTTTATATCTCTTTCCATGCATCTTTTTTTATTATTTAATTATTTTATTTATTTTTGGTAAATAAGGGAGCAGACTGCAGAGCTTAAAAATTACAAACATAATTTTGGATATAACACCTCATTTACATCATACCTTAATCAAGGAACAAAAAGAGGTGATCGCACAACAATAGAATTAGAGGGGGCCAACATGTAAACTTCTTAATTTCCAAAACCATAAATTATGAAAAAATTTTTTCTATTACTGCATACAGTATAAAGATTGGTTTTAAATTTTTTCAATAAAATGCATTTTTCGAAAATTAAACTTGTGTTCTTAGAAATTGAGATCGCTAACATTAAACTTGTTTTCAACGTTATCTTTACTTATTACTTTGTTGTTTTTATTTAGTATATGGTCTAGAAACCCTTAAGCCTTAACAATGCATTCGAGAAGAAATAAGATTGGATAATAAAAGTCTAATCAATCCATCAATCAAGTTCATTCACTGAATCAAACTCAAAATGCAAAATCGTGGCAACTTGTGAACCCTCACGAGTGCACTAAGGGGATAAAATATTCCATACCTTTATTAATATTATGGACTGTCCTTTCCTTTACATGTAAAATTTTCTTTTTTAAACTCTTCACGAAATGGATGTTTATCATGATGTTTTGGTTCCTTTTATTTGAAGTACAAAAATAAAGTGAACCTTTCAAATCCAGACGAAAAATCTAACTTCCAATTTATTTTAATAACTAAATAGAATATATTAATTGTAATTAAGATTATTGTCTTTTTAAAAATATTAAAAGCAAATGAATTCTTTTAAAGCAAACCAACAAATTCAGTTTCCCATATATATGTTATATTCTTATCATTCATCTTTTTTGTTTAATCATAGTTTTGTTTAATTTATTAAAAATCAAATGAACCCGAACAAAATTATACATATTAAGGATAAGTGTTTTCTTTTAAAGAATGAACTGTGAATTATATTAGCTACAACTTTATATATGTTATACAAAAAAAAAAAAAAAAATGTGCCCTGTAACTAAGAAACAATCCATACACATGCATGAGCCCTTCTTTTAGCATCTCCATCAATCAATCAACTCCTCTGGTAGCAAATTGCAGCGCCAACTCCTTAGCTAGCTAGTTGTGCAATTTGCTCATCAAATTTTAATGCCAATTAAAATCAACTTTTATCTGTAAAGATAAATAAAGTGCTTTCTCTGCTTGAACATATGCAGCCTTATGATTAGAACTAACTAACTAACTAACTAACTATATATATATATATATATAGTACCAGCACTCAAACCAAAAGAATAAGAAGCTTTCATGGTGCCATATACATATTTTCATGGTTACATATCAGTGCTGTTCTTTCAAATATTTTCATATATAGTACGTACATTCAAACAACGCCAATACCACCAAAGAAGAAGCAGATATGGTATTATTAAATATATGCTCATGATTACACATCAGTTCTTTCAGTTTTTTGGTTCAGGGGTCTTGGAGTTCGAGCTCTGCAATCAACTCCAGTATCAGTCAATCAAAATTTATTGGTAGTTGTTTCAGTTTTTTCTGTCTGAGCTAAATGGTTCTCTCTCTCTCTCTCTCTCCCTCCCTCTCTCTCTTTGCAGAGTGAGCAAAGGCTTCGAAAGGCGGTGTCTGATGTTTCATTTGAAATAGAGAAATATGAAAGTCTGGAACTGGAAGCCATTTCTAATAATACAAATACTGAAGTGGAGCAAACAGAATGTGAATGCTGTGGTCTGAAAGAGGATTGCACTAAAGATTACATCTCCAAAGTGAAAGGTTCCTATTCTGGCAATTGGGTTTGTGGCCTTTGCTCTGCTGCTGTTAGAGAAACATTAGAGAAAGGTCCAAAAGAAATGGCCATTGAAGAAGCTGTCGAATCTCATAAAGATTTCTGTCAAAAATTCAATAACACAACTAGACTCAATCCTAAACTGTCATTAACTTGTGCAATGAGAGATATAGCTAAAAGAAGCTCTGAGAAAAGAAACTCCAAGAACTTATCTTTCTTAAAGCTTGCTAGAAGCACAAGCTGTGTTCCTAGGATTGATCTAAAACAGTAATCTTTGTAAATTTGTTTTCATTATTATTATCAACCTTTAATTAGTGAAGGTCAGAGTGTAATATGATATAAGTCTAGTGCTAAAATGTCCATATTTATAATGAATTACAGTCTAACCACTGTGGATAGAACAAGTAAAGTTTGGTTTCTTTACGTTTTAATTATATTTTAGGTCAGACACGCGTTCATTTTACCAATTCTCTTAATCTGGAGCTTATTTTCTTAATTTTTTCTTGAGAAAAAAAATTAAGTTTATTCATCCATGCCATTTTATAGAGTCCTCCAACGTGATCCTGTAAATGTAATCTAAAGTTCTTGAATGAGCCATAACCGTAAAAATATATTTTATTCTCGCAATTTCATCCAAATTTTTATTTAAAAATCATAACATTTTTTGTTACTGATTTTAAGACGACGGAGCACAAAAGTATAAATGGAGGCATTCATTTTTGTTGTCAGAGCTAAATGATCTCGTTTCCTGCATCACCTTCAAATTTCATTTGCCAAGACCTTAGCAGTCAAATCCAGACAAAAATGCAAACTCTTATAGAACAAAGATCCAACAGATGTTCTAGATTCGCTCTTAGTAATACTTGAGAATTTGAATTTTCTCCATGTTATAGTATTAACATGATAATTTTCCAATGTCTATCAAGAACAGTGTAGATGAAATTTTAACAAAAATTTCTAATCATATTGATAACCATACACTAATTATCAATATCTTGTTAAGCTGTAATGCAATGCCTGCCCTTTTGAGTTCAATAGTTTGTTTTTCTAATAACAACCCCTTTAACCTCATAATGTATTCCTTTTCAAGTTTTAGGCTTTTTTGGCGCGTTGGAGTTCCCAGGCTCAGCCTTGCGTTTTATTCCCAAGAAGTGCTCAACCTGAAAAAAGGAAAGCTCGGATATCTCACATATTAACTCGGGGAATAACAGGGAGAAAATACTGTAAACAACCATCAACCCAAAATGAAAGGCAAGCAAAAGCTTATTTTTATGTAAAGGATCTAGTAGGTTGGGTAGCTTTTGCTATCTTTTTTTTTTTTCCATTTGGATTTTTTATGCTCCTAATGTTTTGGGGCATCCCGACAATTATATACCTGCTAAATATCATTTGTGTGATTGTTCTCGCCAAATAAGAGAGGGAGAGAGAGGGGGAGGCAGAGATTGGTGGTTCATTATAAATCATGAGGGAAGTAAAATCCCTTGACCAAATCATAACTACCGTAACTTCCATCTGAAGCTTCATACCTAGCCTTAGCTATCACAAGGATTACTGCATTTGTTGTAATTTCATCTTATCTAATCTTTCTCTCTCACTGAACCACCTTCTAATTGAAAATTGCTCTATAGCCTATGGAACACTCCGTTTGATACCTAAGGCTAAGCATGAAACTCAGCTTTGTTGTTTTCTTTCAAACCATTAATTTAACCCAATTCAGATACAACAGTTCATTCTATTGACTTAAAGTGCAAAACGCTAGAAAATGTTTTCCAGAAAAATATTTTGTAGGAAACAATCGGAGCCTAGTAGTCTTGTTTAGGCTTCAAGATAAATCTCCACAATAGCATCTCAACAATTTGCTAGCTATGTGACTTTCAAATCTTCACAAGTTTTATTTTCAAATAAAACTCTATTAAAAAACCATGCTGTATTATATGCAAGTATACTCAATTGGATCTAGCACACAAATACAAGAAATGACTGACCTTTTTGTCACCGAGCATTGGTGTTAAGCCCCCTGGAAGATCCTTCTCAACAGTTGCAAAACCACTTCTTGGATCACTTGTTTGCCTGTAACGCAAATGAAAATATCAGTAGCATTCTAGTAATTACAATACATATGAAAAAACACCCAACTCAATTAATCAACCCGATGCAGAAAATATATAGCTCATTCTATAATTTCCTGAGGGTTTGATATAAATAAATTCCACTAATTACGGAACTCATTCTGAATTTCATGTTCCCCAAAATTCTCCACTCCTGAAAACTAAATTTATGGAATTCAACATGCATAAACTAAATGCCATTATTTAAGTGAAACAAAGGGTACAAAAGCATTTGGACAAAGGACCTAGAATTCAAAATTTCGGACTTGACATTTAGTTAAATTCAATTCTCTCCAAAATTCACGAAGCCAAAACAAATCTGACAGTTATTTTGGCACTGCAAATATCCATCGCAATTACTTCTTTTCCTTTTAAACTGCTCCGACATTCCCTAGAGAAACTCTCTGCAGTCAGTAGTAAACCATATATGAAATGTCATTATTGAAATATAAATCATACCCTGGTTTAACATGACCACTGAGGACCAGGTAGGGTGTCTTCAACTGAGCCTGGGCTTCCCTCATCCGCTCCACAGACAATGATGGTGTATCTGAATTTTTCATTTGCTTCATCTTCAGTTCTTCCAGGTATTGCTTCATGCGCTTTTCTTGCTTCATTTTTCCAGGCCCTTTCCCATGGAATTTATGAGAAATGATCCTAAAGGCTTCCTTTGGAGTCAACTGGCAAAATGTGCAAATAATCCAAAAGTCAAAAAATAAGGCATGATGTTATTAGACGGCATAAAATTTCAACACTGCACACCAAATTGGTGTCATAAATAAATTCACTCTTAATAAATATATCATAGCGGACAAAGTCATACAACCTAAGCAGACATGTAACTAAAGAGCAACTTTTATCCAATACTTACTGGTTGGTCATTTACCTTTTCTGCTCCTTCGACGTCTATGAAAAATGAACACAGCAAAGTTCATCTACATTACATGCTATAGCAAGAACCAAGGTCTATGAAGACTAATTCTCATGTTGTCTATAATCTCCAAAACAATTACTCCAGCAGTAACAGTTCTAAAGAAAAACAGTCAAGAGTAGTGTCCAAATTAAGCACCTGAAGACTTGTACTATTCTCTAAGGCCCAAGTGACTATTTTATGCAAGGACGGTAAATATCCATTTGAAGAAATCAATCTACACATCATTTATGCTAAAGAAATTCTTCACTGAATTTGCTCAGTGAAGGTCTAATTTCTGCATGCTATCGATAATGGTGAAATCTAGGAAGCAATGTCAGTAATTAGCAAGTGCGTGGATGATCAAGTACTTACAGTACGTCCATATTCATCTGTCCTGTCGATTCGGATGTCCTTAAACCTTTCATTGTCAACATCACTGTCTACAATGCCAACAAGTTTACTCTTTTTCTTGTCCATGTTTCTGCCACCCCATTCAGTACTTTCTTTAAGTGTGCCTCGCTCTTTCAGCAGCTTCAATGCAGCAGATAATCCTTTCCCGACTGGAACTTCATGAATGGTTTCATCTGGAACTATATCCTCATTATTCTCATTGACAGGGTTTTCATCTTTATCAATGTCTTGAACTTCTGTCCATCCCCCAGTTTCATCTTTTTTTTCTTGATCAGAAACTATCGGTGCTTCATCCTCATCCATGAAAACGTCATCATTACCATGCTTATGGGACTCTGGAAGAGTAAAAGCAGCTTATTAATTATTTTTCCAATATATATAAGCAAAACTCTTGTTCATTGAAGAACACTAGAACTGAAAAACCTATAACCTACATTTAGCATACTTACAGCAAACAAGCTAACATTTTCAGCTGATCTAGTGATCATAGTTCAAAATCATGATAAACATATATAATGTATTTGGGAATTCAAAACTGGAGTTAAATAAATCACAAAAGGAGGATTCCATGACTTATGGTTAAAAATAACCCCAAATGTGATCAGATAGCATGATTGTCACATAGCTCAGAAAAATTTCTGTAGAAGCTGTTCCAGTTGGTGAACCATTACACTATAGAAAACCCAAGTTTACTTACATTTCACTCTTTGCAACAGAAGTCCTTTTTTCTCCTAATTGTAATGCAAACAAGTATATCAGAAAAATAATACCTTCATCTAGTTGGAGTCCCCAGACAAACTCTTCCATCTCTGTGAAGACAATCTTGTTTTCTTGTGACTCTCCAGTTGTAGGGTTCTGATCATCTGTAGTTTGACTGCTGGTGGTGGTTGTAGCAGCAGCTAGGCGAGCAATTGCTTGAGGACCAGATGCTTTCTCCTCTTGCTTCTTGAGAGCTAATTTCCTTGCTCTTTCTAAGGATTTGTAAAGATCCTCATCATCTTCTGCAAACACTGGATTTTCATCTTCATCTAATTTAGCATGAAGCGTCTGTTCCTGACGCAGGGATTTAGAAGCCTCATCTGCTTTGTCATACGCAGCCTGGTATGCACTACTTCGCATTTCGGCTTCAGATCTCTCTTGTTCCTGCCTAATGGCCTGCCTTCTCCCATTATTTCGAGAACCAAGATCTCCAACACCCAATCCTGCAGAGACAGCTTCTGCTTCAAGGGCATCTATGTCCAGCTTCTCCTTCTTTCGCAAGGATTTCTTTTTCTTGGGCTTCTTAAATTGGAGCAGCTCTTCATGAGTATAATAATCTGACGAAATTTTCCCAGATGAACTAAGATCTTCAAAACGATTATTTGTGGAAACACCTTGTAGCCTTCTGCGGAGCTGCATAATGGAAAATTATTTGATATAAAAAAAGTTAAAAAATTATATAGGAAAACTAAAATTACATAATTACAAAAAAGCTTATGGAAACAGTTAACATGTCTCTTTCAGCAATTGCTTAATCCCCACACAGATAAAGGACATCTTCACATACCTCTTCCAGTTTCTTCTCAGCTTCACCAGTGAAGCGTCCCCTTTCATCAAGAGCCACCCCCTGACAATTATACGCCTTAAATAATAACCATATGTACTAAATAATAATTATATGTTTTAAATAACAATTCAAAATATAAGGTAGGGAACGAGGTGAAAAAAATCTGACCTCATCTGCAGCTGAATCATCATATTGTGGAAGTATTTTCTTCTCTGAAGCAGGATCATCATTGAACCTAATATGTTAGTAGAGTCAAATTAGTTACTGATTTCTAAACACTTATAAATTAATAACAAAATGCATTACGGATTTTCATCTCACTTGTCATCATAAATTCCCGTCTTCTTCTTTGCAGCCTTATAAGCATCATCCCGGCGCTTCTGCTCTCCAATTTCCACATTTTCAAGCATGTCAACCTCTGTCATACAAGACCAAAAACCTCTGTCATGCAAAAATGTTTTTGTCATTTCAGGTAACTCAAGTATAAAACATGAGAGGTGACACCAACTATTTTACCTTCATTAATATCACCATCTGCAAGTATACTCTGATCTTTGAGGGTTAAAACAACTGCTCCACCTTCCATTACCTTTTCAAGGCCATGGAGAACCTTAACTCCAGCTAGATCATCTGTTAACAAGTTGTCATCACAAAAATAAAACAATATGAATCAGAGTCCTTGCTAAAAGATAACCATGTCATTCAGCTAGCAGTCTAATATATCAGAATTCCCCAAACTTTTTTAAAAGTTTTTGCAATTTCACCCTATTTTGATCTTTTTGTCAATTTTATCCAAATTTCGACCTTTTACAGCAATAGCAACCCAAATTGCAAATAAAAAAGTATTTCCATCATTTTTAAAAAATAATGTGACATTGATAAAATTTCAAAAATAATTTTTTTTTCAAAAAAATTTTCATTAGTCTAAATAAATATTGTTACATTTATTAAATTTTAAATTTTGAAATACATGTGTTAATTAATAATTTAATAACATAAATTTTTGTTACTTACCAAAAAAATTCCCAATCATGGTATAAAAATTAAATTAATAAAATATAATCTTTAATTAAGTATTCTGTTTTATATTGCCTATATTGTAAGGATGAAAAATCCCAATTATAATAATTTTTTGGATCGATAATATAGTCAAATTATTATTCATTTAATAATAAAAAAAACTTCTTAATTATTTTAATTGCAAATTTATCAAATATCATATTTCTAAGTCTATGAATGTACCACTTACTAGATGTGATATAATTTGATATTCAAAGGACATTTAAAATTTGATTTTTATTACTTTTTTTTTTTTTTTTAATAAAATGATACAAATACTTTTTTATTTTGTAATTCCATTCTTAATTGCAATTAAGAGTGCTATAGCTACAAAAGGTCGAAGTAAGGGAATATCGACAGAATAATCAAAATAGAATGAAATTGCAAAAGCTTGCAAAATTCACAGCATTTTGATACATCAGGTCAATTGAAATGTACAACTACGAAATATGGAATTTGAACATAGAAAGACAAGGTGAAGAAAACAGAAAGAAACTGGGTTTCGTGAATCACACTCCTAGAATTAAACTGGTTCTCTATGACCTAGTATCTGCACTCAATAAACATATCCTGAAGTTTATGTTGTTCATTATCAAAACAATAATAAAGCAGCAGAAATGCATGATCATGCGACTTGCAAAACCAATTTATTAAATGTCTAGCTGTGGTAAGGAGAAACCATACGAGTTGTATGCTCGCCCGAATCCTCGTCTTCACTTTCTCCTTGAACATTATTGTCCTGAAAATTTATATCAATAACAACAAAAAAAAAGTTATCACACTTAAAATCACATCAAAGGAGCCATATATAGCATAAATAATGCAAATAAACACTTCTAAGAGTAAAGTAACCTGCTCCTCAAAAATCTTTGAGAGCTGCTTGGCTTTCTGTTTTTCAGCATTCTTTTTCTCCTCAAGCTTCCGACTCCTATTAACCCAGGCTAAAACCTCATCACCAGGTTCTGAATTTTTCTTTAATCTTTCTTCTTTCATCCTGAACAAATAGAAAGCTACAGAGATAAATATCAATATTCATGATAATGTAAAGAACTAGATTTATAAATATCAGATTTCTATACATATGTATGGACACCCATACAGTGCAAGATGTAGTCCATTTTTTTACTTTTAATAATTTGTTGTTAATGAGGTACTGATTCTAATGCTTATCATTCAAAATCCTTTAAAGAAGGCTTATCTTACATCATGTTATTTGAACAAGACAATTAAAAGTACTAAATAATATACTTCAGTTAAAAAGGATGTAGGAAAAAGAATAGAAGCCAGTATCAACAAAGTTTTACTTACTTCAAGATGCGCTCCTCAAGTTGCGAGACGGGTGCACTTCCTCCTCGAGATGTTTCTTCAGCCTTTTGTTCATCCTTATTGTCAAAAGAAACCTTTGATTGTTTTAAAACACTGCTATCCTTGTTGTTTTCATAGTCCATTTCGACTACGTCATCTTTGCTTCTATCATAGTCTTCCTCATGGCTTCTTTTACTCACTTTCTCTCTGTCTCTCAACCTTTCTTTATCATAATCTGAATCTCTCTCCCTCTCCTTAGTCTTCTCTCTTCCTTTTTCCCTATCTCTATCTTTCTCAACTTCCCTCTCTTTCTCTCGATCCTTATATTTCTCCTTCTCCTTTACTCTTTCTCTTTCCTTCTCTCTCTCCTTATCCCTATCCCTATCCCTGCTCTTCTCCTTCCCTCTGTCTTTCCTTTCCTTATCACGCTCACGCTCCTTCTCTCTTGACTTCTCCTTGTCCAAATCCTTGGTGACATCTTCACTATTCCTCTTGGAGGAGCGTTCTCTATCCTTGTTTCTATGTTCCCTCTCCCTGTCTTCTCCTCGGCTGCTTTTCTTCCTATCCTTATCTCTACTAGAATGCTTACTTGATTTTTCAACTCCATCTTCATCATATTGCCTTCTTGGCGAATCATCTAGACTATCTCTCTCCTTGCGTCGCTCGTACCTGGATTCAGAATCCATTCCTACTACCGGATTCAGGCCCTAATCTTTCCAGCAGTTCCTCAAACGTTCAACACAAAAGCAGAGACCACAAAAGCAATCCAATTAGATAAACCCTAAAATCTAACAGCAACCAAATTAGACTTACACATGTGAAGTATTGAGCAATTACCTCGAAAGGAATTTCAAAAGGTGCAGCAGCTAGCCAGGAAGAACAAATCAGGGCTCGCTCAGATAGCGAATTTTTGAACTTTTGATAATACGATGCGATATTACGAGAACAACAAGGAATGAAGAATGCGAGGCCCAAATTTGGGCTTGGGCTTTAGCTTGGTTGTATCTATGTACTTGCTTTAATGGAAAATAAGCCCAGGAATATTAGAACCCTGTTTGGGAAAGTTTAAGTTCAGAACTGTGGATTTCTTATGTTTTGATCCATTCCCAAACAAAAAGTTTTCGTCGTCGGATAAGAAAGTTTCCCCTATCGTTTCAAATGTTTTCCCCTTTTATCAATTATCCATCGGTCGAACAAAATAAATGGGCCTTTATTGGGCTTTCTGAGACTTAAAAAAGTGGAATGCAGTCTGCTAATGTTTTTCAGCATGTGTTCAGCCCTAGGTTCACCAGAGATGAGCGGAGATGGAGCTGTAGAATCACAGCTTATCCTATTCCTCTTGATCTCGCGAGAAAGAAAATGAAATGAAGAAATCAAAGCTGCAACGTTGTTTGCCAGACTGAGAGAGCGGCTGGAGTAAGGGTGAGCATGGTACAAGGAGTCGCTGAAATTATCATAATGTGTAGTAAGTCGAAAAAATACTCCATTTTGTTTATAATTAAATTATTTAATTTATTAACATGTGTTAATAAGACAGATTAATATAAAATAAATTATTTTTATTGATATCTTAATGATCAATTTTTATATCATTTATGAGTGACCGCTATTAAAGTACGTCAAACATATACCATGTACATGTAATGTGCAAAATATAATCAAATAATTTAAGTGTCACAGAATATTTAATGAATGACAAATAACAGGTCATTAGAATTGTTGACATACATACATATTGAAGTTGAGCGCGATATATAATTTATTAAAAAAATTAATTTTTTTGTACAATTTAATATTTTTGTATTATTATGTTTAATAAAATGATAATTTTTACCTTTAATAATTTTAATAATCTTATCAATTATACATATTAAAAATTAGTAATTTGCTCTTTTTTGTTAATCAAACATTAAGTTTTTTTGCTTATTTGGTATAAAATTAGGGTGATAATATACAAAAAAGAAAATTGAATTTTTTTTTTTTGGGTAAATTGTATATCATATTCTTCTATATATATTCAAAGGTGAATAAGGCAAGGAAATAATTGGAGTTGCACAATGCTTTTTCAATTAGATTTCTTTCTTGTGCATCATTTGCTTGAAGAATGTAGCCAACTGTTCATCACCAGAAAACAGGCTCAATCATTGACAATGACAAGGAAAGATCATTGAGGATTTCTTGAACTTGGACAATATATAATAATTTGGGTTGGCCAAATTCAAAAGCACGTTTATTAGATTTTAGAGGATTTGTTTATTTTGAATTTCTCCTCTAATTTATGTGCAAAAACTAATTTAGTACACCTGATTTTGTTTTTTATTAGATTGAAATTGTGATTATTGTGCCATAAATTGAATGCCATTTTGCAAACTGTTAGCTCCATATGGGTGGACCTAAGCCTATTCAAAATGTTAGGGTTCATGTTTATAATTGAGTGCAATAATTGCTTAAGGGTCCCAAGTTCCAAATTTCTAAATATTTGCGAAATAGTATTAATTAAATTAAATTTTAGCCCTATTTGGTCCTAAATCTCACATAGCACGTAAGTACCACACGTGCAATAGACTCCCAGCTTTAGGTATTCAAAAAAAATAATCAAAAGGATATGGATGGACCATCTCTTTGTGTGAATTTTTAGGCATTTGGTTGAATTATGGTTCTTTGAGATTAGGATTGCAGGGTCCATTGTGAAAACAACTTGCACTTTGCCAAAATTTCTACTACTTCTACACCATGCATGCTTATCTTGACCTTCGCAATTATAATCAATTTAATTGATTTATTCACATTACACATGGACTTTATTCATTAAACCGGAAATAGGGCTCGTTTGCTTCGAAATCTCATATCTTTTGGGTAGTATATTTCTTAATAATATACAGATGGACTTCTTGAAAATAAATTACTTTCAAATAATAAAAGATAATAATGTTCATAATATAAATTTAAGTATATTTAAATGATAAGATAAATTAATAAATTTAATTGCGTTTAATTAAGAAGTTAGATGACGGACGTTCCTAGAAAGTAGAATTGATTCAAAAACAGATATTTTATGTACTTTCTTGAAAATTACATTATTCTAATCTACTTTTCTCGAATCAAGCATATCTTGCTCCGTTGAATTTAGTTGTTATAAGGTGATTTCTATTACAACGATGTTGTAGTTATTAAATTTAAAATTATATTGAAATAAATGTTATTATTATTAATAATTGTATTGAAATAAATGTAATTTCAAACCTAATCACTGAAAAAACAACAGCTACACCTTCCTCTAGTTTTTCTGTGCCAAGTAAGACATTTACATAAAATCCATTGATATGCTGAAATTAAAAGATTTACTGTATGTGAATTCCTTTTAAGAAGATCACCAAAGGATATAGTTCTTACTGGGTTTCATGTGCAAATATTTGAAAGATATGAACAATGTACACGCCATGCATGCATGTGGTGCTCAATTAGGACTTAAAACCTAATGAAATCCGGTGTTACAATCTCAATGGGCCCTTGCGCCCGACATTTATAGATCATAATGCATTGATTAAAAATTATTCAAACAATATTCTCTGAGTTAAAAAAAAAAAAAAGAAAAGTAAAAAAAATTAATTAATGCTTTTGCTAATCAGAAGTCTTAATTTAATCTTCTATAGTTAATTAAAGTTTCAGCTAAGTGGTCTTTTGGACCATTAACTAATTTAACAACACAATAACCCTACATAAGTTGCAAAAAGAAAAAGAGACCCTTATTCGAGGGAAATGGGTCGACTCCACGTCAGGCCTAGCTCATCTCAATTAAGGGCAAAGAAGACTTAACTCTAATAATAATAATAATAAAGTGCTCAATTAATTAGATTATTAACGAGTATAAGTACAAAAATGAAAGCACTACATCAACCTAAGTTTTGACGGGTAATGCTCTTTACAGAGCATATTGGGCATAAATGAACTTTTTCAATTTTTTTTTTCCTCCAACGATAAAGGTGGGAATAAACTGATTATGACACATATATATTTATATATATATATTACCAATTATGAGTAGCAAAATTTGAAAAAAAAGATATTATAATTATAAATAATTAATATATATAGTACATTAACAGTGGAATACAGGGTTGCAGCACACAAGTTTTGCTCCAAGAAATTAATTGACCAGTGGATGAATTTATATTTAATTATATTGTAATGCTAAATGAGTCAACAAGATGAGCCACTAGCTGAATATTAAGCTTACGATTTGGAAGGTTCCAAGATAATTAATAATGAGTACTAAATTACTAATGTTACAAGTACTCCATATTGGGGTGGTTGTTCTAGAAGAATAATAATTTTAAATGATAATTAGAAAAAATAAAAAATAAACTGAAAATAAGATTTGAGCTATTTTGAGAAATATAAGATTACTACTTAATTTACCATTAATTTTAAAAAGAAAATCCTTTCTATTTGTTATCATGAAATATGGGTTCAGAGAACCATATATATATAATAATTAATTATACTAAGTATATATACTAATTAATTATACTATATATGTAGTACGGTACAAATTAAAGAATTATATATGTTTTCAATATTCCTCTGCTTTTGCTGTAGTTGATGACTTCCCCGGCCCAAAAAAGACAAATAAAGCACCACAAATATATGCATGCATCTATTCTGTCATAGCAGGTTTAAAGATTATACATGGATACAAAAACAGTAGAAGATTAATTAAAACTTAGATAGAATATTCCTTGCAACTTCTATATTTAAGGAATATATATCGTGCAATTATTATCACATTCAACTCACGAACATAAGTTGATGAGTTTGGTTTAATAATATATGATGGTGTTTGGAATAATAAGTTCATGCTCTCCACCTGGATCGGAGTTATCTCGAATGCAAATGACGAGTTATGATATATGAGTATTGGTGGGCTTAAGTCTAAATAAAAGTTAGTTAGCTGTTTGAACGCTTTCAAGAATTGAATCTAGACTCACTAGAAATTTGTCCAACATAATTTCCATCGGGCTAACCATCTAGGGTGGAAATTTTATTAATTTTTGCTAAGCATAATTATTAGAATTACAACTAAATGGTTAATTATATCGAATTAACATGAAAATTTGGACTTGATAAAAAAATAAGGAGAGAAAAAAAAAGAAAAAGGTAAATATACGCTCTAATTGGTAGTTAACATCAAGAAATGCATAAACTAAACAAGAAAGCAAAAGCTAGGGTTTTAAAGGGAGAGAAAGAAGAAGCATACATGGTAGTGGAGGATGGAAAATGGGCGTGGCAAGGAGAGACTAAGACTAGTGTAAAACCCTAGAAAATGGAGGTGACCACAGCATGCCGGATCTGACAATGACCATTCACTGTATATTCCTTCGAGAAAGAGATTGTGGGTCCTCTTTATCTCCCTCTTTCTCTCTCTCTACTTCCTCTTCTTCTTCATGTTCTTCTTCGATGAATGCGGGATCAAGAAAGAGAGAGCGCACGAGCATTATATTAGTATAACGTAAAGACACTCAACTTTTCTTTTTTTCTTTTTCTTTCATTCTCTCTTTCTTTTTTAAATTTAGACCACTTTCTTTCTGTTCTTCTCATTCCTCTTTGCCTCATTTCGTAACAGTTCCTTTATGTTTGTACTCTTTCAAAAGCTTTCTTTTTTCTCTTTCTACTGAGAAAGAGAATCCAAGACAATTATAAACAGTCCAAGCAAAAGGGGTTTCAACAATTTTCCTTTTCCTACATGCAGAGAGTAGAGAGATATGTTCATTTCCCAATAATGCCCTCATTTAAACAACTTATTTTCACTCTGTTGCCAATATTTTTTAGCTTCATCAAGTTATGATAGCTCCCATATATGTGTAATGCATGGAGTGGACAAAAGTAAGGAAGAGGAATAATCTGAACTAATAATTTGTCATAATTTCTTCTGACAAAGTTTATTAAACAACCAATGACAACACATTGGTAGATGCTTTAATGATTAGGGAATTCCAACTAAGCCTCATTATAGAAATACATGGTTGAAGCAATATTAGTAAGCCTCTCTTTTGCATGCCAAGAAGAAGAAGGAGAAACTAATTAAAGGTGTTCAAATCTAACTGCATGCCCCAACATTTTAAGAAACCATTTTCAGCCGGAAAACTCTGAATTTTATTGGGATGAGAATACTACAATTTGATCGGCAAATTAATTGTTTTGATAACCGTTAGCCATTTTAATAGCGTTCAGCTGTTAGCTGTTTAAATAATTTTTTATAAAATATTAAAAGCTAATAATGTTACATGATTAACATTATATGGTTTATTCTAAGAAGCCATTTCCAATTAGCAAACTCTGAATTTTATAGGGGATGAGACTTCGTATTTTTCAAATCAAATTGATCCATTGTTTGGAATCATTTTTTAATTAATGTAATTTGATTAATATTAATGCTTTGTTGGGATAATATTCAGGTAAGCTCTCTTAATTGTAGTATTCCAAAATTCAAATATTTAACTTTGTTAGTAAAGTTTATCTAGAATGCAATATATTTCTATTAACCGCTTGTTGATTAAAAGAATTAATATTGCTAAAATTGATAATGGTTTGACTTAGATTAATTACGCCTAGAATGAATTACATAATTACCTACTTAACTAATTAATTAACATGCCTAGGAGATTACTGTATTACTTTTACCAAACATCATTTTTAACATTTCATAATTATAATGTTGTTTAAAATGTTGTTGCCAATTGGTGTAATGATGGATTCTCTAAACCATATATGAACATGATCAATGATAAATGTGAGTGTAATCCTAGTAATTAAGTGCAACAACAAAGGCATATCCACATGGCCTATAAAAAGAAAATGAAAACTTTCAAGTTTTTCAACGGTTAGAGAAATCCTTGTCACTATCCCAAGCCAGTCAAAAGAGTATTTTGGTAATATCCGACAAAATCAGAGGCTTTTCCAACATCTGTCCCTGTTTCTCTTTTAATCGTTCGTGTTCAAACTTCCTTCAAAGAAAGTCAAGGTGCACTTTTGTAATTATTCCTCAATTCAATGCCTTCTTTTATGTCCTTTAACTACCATCTATTTATACACTCAAAAGCTCTTCATTTCTCTCTCACCCTATTTGTTCCTCATCACTACACATACACATTATATACTTTCAAACCCTTTCTTCTCTTTCAATCCAAGTTTTCCCTCATCAGTGATCTTCATTATCTTTGAATTTTACTGTGCTGTAATCATGTCTCCTAGGTAATTAAATTACCAGACATTTTACCTGAACTTGTACTGTTATTTGTATTATTTCTTTGGATTCATATTGTATTTTTGCTTGACACAGGTTTTGCAGTGCCTAGTTCAACTGTAAATGCATGCAAATTAGGTAAGTAATTAAGTTTATTCAGTTTAATTAACAGCTTTCCTATTTTTTCCATTTTTTCTTATGTTAATAATAATCAATGATAAAACACTTTCAAGAAAGATTCCATTTCTATATAAAAAGTCGTGTTAATATATTTTTTTTCTTGCCATTTTAATAGCTTCAGATCCGAGGAACATCTTCTTTTCAAGAAAGACGAGGTTGTTGTTACGTGTAGATGTTATACTATCATCAATGGCTCCCAAGAAACAACCAATAATGCTGTTCATATTCTTGTTCTTGTTCTTGAATAATTCTCGCATGTTACATGCAGAGGAACTTGACCTACTTTTACAATTCAAATCTGCCATTAACGACCCTTTACAATATCTTTCCAACTGGAATCCTTCCACGACTTTTTGCAAATGGCAGGGAATAACTTGCAACAACGACTCTTTTGGCATTAAGGCCATTGATCTACCAGGAAAAAATATCTCTGGCGAGCTTCCCTTGTCAATCTTTCAATTGCCATATATTGAAACGATAAATCTTTCAAGCAATCAGCTTTCTGGTCAAATTGCTCCTCGCATTTTCTCAAGCGCTAATTCGCTTCGATATCTCAACCTTAGTAACAATAACTTCACTGGTTTTATACCAGAGGGATCAATTCCTTCCCTGGAGACATTAGATCTGTCTAATAATATGCTTACGGGGAAAATTCCTCAAGAAATTGGATCTTTTTCAAGACTTAAGTTTCTTGATCTTGGTGGAAATGTTTTAGTGGGAGAAATTCCCATCTCTATAACAAATATCACAAGCTTGCAATTCTTGACGTTGGCTTCAAATCAGTTAGTGGGTCGAATTCCAAAAGAAATAGGCCAAATGAAGAACTTGAAATGGATTTACTTAGGCTACAACAATCTTTTAGGAGAAATTCCAAAAGAAATAGGGGAATTAACTTTCTTGAATCATCTTGACCTTGTTTATAATAATCTCACTGGATCAATTCCCTCATCTTTAGGAAACCTCACTAATCTTCAGTATCTCTTTCTTTATCAAAACAAGCTTTCAGGTACAATTCCAGACTCCATTTTCAGCCTCAGAAAGTTGATTTCACTTGATCTTAGTGATAATTCTCTTTTCGGTAAGATTCCAGAGCTTATAGCTCAGTTGCAAAACTTGGAAATTCTCCATCTTTTCTCCAACAACTTTTTTGGAAAAGTCCCTACCGCTTTAAGTTCGTTACCTCGCCTCCAAGTCCTTCAACTTTGGGCCAACAACTTTTCAGGTGAAATTCCTCAAGATCTTGGAAAGCAAAATAATCTCACTATAATAGACCTTTCCACCAATTCTCTCACCGGAAAAATTCCTCAAGGTTTATGCACGTCAGGAAATCTCTTTAAGCTTATTCTGTTCTCAAATTCACTCGAAGGCGAAATCCCTAAGAGCTTGAGCACTTGCAAAAGCTTGCAGCGAGTACGTCTTCAAGAAAATAATTTATCTGGTGAAATTCCGCAAGAGTTCACGAAGCTGCCACTTGTTTATTTCTTGGATTTATCAGGTAATAATTTTTCAGGCAGAATTGATACGAGAAAATGGGAGATGAAGTCACTTCAAATGTTGAATTTGGCCAGAAACAGATTTTTCGGAGGCTTGCCTGATTCATTTGGCAGCGAAAAGCTTGAAAACTTGGATTTGTCTTCAAACAGATTTTCAGGTACTATTCCTTTGAAGTTTGGGAGTTTATCAGAGCTAGTACAACTGAATTTAAGTGGAAACAAGCTCTCTGGTCAAATCCCAGTTGAGTTATCTTCATGCAAGAAGCTTGTAAGTCTTGACCTAAGCCAAAATCAGCTTTCTGGTGGAATCCCTGCTGGTTTTTCTTTAATGCCAGTTCTTGGCCAGCTTGATTTATCCCATAATCAATTATCCGGCGAGATACCAAAGAATTTAGGTACAGTGGAGTCGCTTGTTCAAGTGAATATCTCTTACAATCATTTTCAAGGTAGTTTACCACCTACAGGAGCTTTTCTTGCTATAAACGCAAGTTCAGTTGCCGGTAATGAACTATGCGGCGGTGATACTTCTAGTGGCTTGCCTCCATGCACAAGAGTAAAAAATAATCCCGTTTGGTGGCTCTATTTTGCTTTTATTCTTGGTGGTTTAGTTGTTGTTGCTTTTATTGCTTTTGGGATTATGTTAATTAGGGGACGAAAGAGCTTAGAGCTGAAACGAGTGGAAAATGAAGATGGGATATGGGAATTGCAATTCTTCCATTCTAAGGGACCAAAATCAGTCACAATTGAAGACATTTTACTGTCCAAGAAAGAAGAAAATGTCATCTCTAGAGGCAAGAAAGGGCTTTCATACAAAGGAAGGTCAATAGCAAACGGCATGCAGTTTATGGTAAAAGAAATAAATGACATGAACGCAATTCCACAAAATTTTTGGCCTCAGGTTGCTGAATTTGGTAAGCTCAAGCATCCAAACATTATCAAATTAATCGGAATTTGTCGGTCGGATAGGGATGGATTTTTTGTTTACGAGTACATAGAAGGCAAAAATTTGACTCAAATTCTTCACAATTTAAGTTGGGCAAGACGGCGCAAAATTGCCATTAGTATTGCGAAAGCTCTCCGGTACTTGCACTGTTATTGTTCACCAAGTGTTCCCGTCGGTTATATCTCCCCGGAGAAAATTATTGTAGATGGAAGAGATGAAGCTCACCTGAGATTAAGCCTTCCTGATACCAAGTTCTTCATTTCTTCTGCCTACGTTGCTCCAGGTAAATCTCAAAATTTACCCCTCCCAACATATATTCTACATGACCACAAAGGTAATTTTATTTGTTATTTACATACTATAAATTTTTATAAAAGATAAAATATCAATTTAATTAGGAGAAAGTAGTCATATACCGCCTATGTTTTACACTTTACTGTATGGGCATGCGAAAAAGATTTGCTACGAGGACAACAATGATGGGTCAACATTAAATTATTAGAGTCCTGAAGTAAAGCATCATTAATTAGTCTTATATGTTTATCTTTTTCAAGTAAATTATACTTGCAATTTAATAGCACCAAATTAAGATTTGATTATTTATATTTATTATTGTTGGGAATGTTGGGACATTTTAGGTCTGCTCACATAATTATGATTGTTTCTTATGTTTTGTACCAAGATTTCATGTTGGATATTTCTTTTGTTTATTTATTATTTTCTTGCAGAAACTAGAGACTTGAAAGACATCAATGAGAAGAGCGACATGTATGGATTTGGTCTGATCCTGGTCGAGCTATTGACCGGAAAAAGTCCCGGCGACGCTGAATTCGGGGTACACCAAAGCATTGTTGAGTGGGCCAGGTACTGCTACTCAGATTGTCATCTTGACATGTGGATTGATCAAACGATCAAAGCAGAAGCATTGATGAATCAGAATGAGATTGTTGAAACAATGAATTTAGCTCTCCATTGCACAGCCACTGACCCTAAAGCCCGACCATGTGCAAGTCATGTGTTTAAAACCCTCGACTCTGCTTTGACGACAAGTCGTTCTTGTGTTTCAAGCTTAAAGCTTTCTTCATCGCGGTTCTAGTTTGTTTCATCATCATCTAATTTTTGTTCACGTTTTGATTTTTTTTTTCTTTTTCATTTTCCCTTTTTAATTATATATTGGATTTTCTAGTATAAGATGTTAAAAATGATTGTTACTCAAATGTTTTGTATGGTTCGTTTGACATACATACTACTGATGAGTGTAAAAATGTAGATATTAAATCCGCATTATATGAATTATAACTTTTTCTTTTAATTATATAATATTCAAAGAGGCATATTGTGATTAATTAAAGGCCAACTTGTAAAGTGTCTTTCAATATCTTCTTTTGTCACCTTGAACATTATGGCAGCACTTTATGACTGTTTATGATATGAACAAAGATTGTAACCCTCCAATGGCAATGCGCATCATCCAATTTGAGATTCCCCATGTGTTGGATAGTTTTGGGGCTTCGCGGTCCAATTTTACCATCATAAAGAAAGAAATTCATGTACATGTTGGCTTCATTTGGTGGAGCAAGACATTACATGCCTGCAGCCCCTTTTTATTTTTTTTTTATTTTTTTTGTATTAGGAGACAGAGTTATATGGACTCACCACTGGGGTATGCCTTGGTATGCTACCACGGCTCTAGTTGGAGAACTCATTAATAATAATTTTTCTAACATACTTAATTGCTGGTTTTAATCTAATTACATATATACTTAAATTTAAAAGTGTGTAAAATAATAAATTGGTTAAATTTCAACTTCTAATTAAGAATTGCTCTAGAATTATGAAAGAATTCGAGTTCAAATCTTATCGATCATAAGTGTTTTTATCAATTTTGTGAATTCAAGGGAAGACTACTCTTATTCTGTAGTTTGAAGTGTTGTTTCATCCATATAATGACCAATTAGCAACTTAAGAAAATAATTAAAAAAAAATTTGGTTTAGTTAATCTAAAATTATGAAATTGTATGTTCAAATTCTAACATACAGATCAAACTAACCGGAGAAAAGAAAGGATGTACCAAGAACAACACTAAAAAACATCCATTTACAATTGTGAGGTCACAAATCGAATCATAACTGAATCAATCTAAAAAATAAATAAACCTGCAAATATAATATATATATATATATATATCATCTCTCCTATAATTGAAGTAGTGGTGGTAGGCAAATGCAAAATACAGTTTCAGAGTCGAGCATGGCCTAAACTAGAATAACTGGGTGGGATACCAAGAAAGTGGATATCCCACTGTCGCCAAATTAAGACTCTTATCTCTGTCTGTATTGCTGCATAATGGAAAGTGGGTGGGTGGATGTAGAAGTTGAAAATAAAACTGCACTACGAATTTCAGAATGCTCTATCCTCTTCCATTTTCGAGTGACAATTCATAGTACTAAAAAGTGCATGTCACATATATAAAGATATATATTAGCTAGGATTGTGCTATGGGCTATGGCTATAGCTAGGATATTATTATTTTCTGTTTGTTGTTTTTTTCTTTGTTCTTCAAGTTCAATCAATAATCTTCATAGTGGCATATAGTTTTCTTTGTTTTTTTTTTTTTTTTGTTTGTTTTTATATTTTATTTTTTTTTTGGTTGTAGATGTGGACTCTTTTGCATCCACCAACTTCGTATCTTTGGATTTTAATTTTTTATTTCTGTCTTTGGATATTTTTCCATCATCCTTTTGTCTCTATTAACTTTAATTTCTTGATTTTTTCCTTCTATTTTTTATAAATAAGCAATGCCAAAACGCAAATAAATTAAGCATATATGCCTGTTTCTTGCAAATTCTTTACTTGAGCGCAGTTGACCTTTATATGTGGAAAATCTTACTCGTAATATGTTGTGTGTTTCTTGATTATGAGGCTTATATATCCCTTTTTTTTACAAAAAAAAAAAAAAAAAAAAGAAATAAAACACAAAATAAACAAGAAAATCTTATTATAGACAGTTCAATATTGTAAAATATTAATAATATCCAGCATCCCCTCTCCTCGAAATACTTTTAATTATATATGAAGTAAGGTTCATGATCTGAAGCTCTGAGATTAACAAAAAAAAGCTGCATGGATGTAGGAAAATGGGTTTTGAATTTTAATAATTTGGGCTTTTTGATCACTTTAAACGCATTC
This sequence comes from Jatropha curcas, assembly GCF_041381405.1. Classification (NCBI taxonomy): domain Eukaryota; kingdom Viridiplantae; phylum Streptophyta; class Magnoliopsida; order Malpighiales; family Euphorbiaceae; genus Jatropha; species Jatropha curcas. The sequence goes on along the minus strand of NC_143158.1, from coordinate 4,472,777 downwards.
CAAGGCAAAAACACAAGTTGAAAGTCCCTGCAACTTCTATTCTGCCCATAGTGTACTACTCAGAATTTGATCAATCAATGGTCCTGATCATCAGAAACCAAGTTAGGTCAAATAGCGCTAGCCAACAAAAATACTACTGTTCATGCTTCAAGGGACCACTATTACATATTGTAGCGTGTAATATATATATATCCCTGATGATTTAATCATATTGTTTGTCTCCTTTGTCGGTCTTTCATTTGGTTTCTTTTAGAGTTATATAGACTTATAGAGAAATGGCCAAGAAAAAGAAAGAGAGGCCAAGAACTAGTGCACAACCAGAAAGCTCTGCATATATATGTGTGTTAGAGAGAGATCAAAAAGTTTATGCTTTAAGGCAGTGAAAGAAAATGCATTCCCCTTTATGCATGCTTTTGTCCTCATATTTCAAGACTTTTGCCTTCTCTTCACAGACAATGGCATGGTCAAAGTCCTCTCATTGCTACTCATCTTTGTAGATAGATATGAATCTCTACACATTCAAACCAAGAAAGTTTTCTTTTTTCTTTATGAAGATTCAAATTTACCTTCAAAACTAATTTAATGTTTCAAGTTTCAACTCCTCTCTCTCTCTCTCTCTCTCTCTTAGAGGGACCAGTGTAATGAGACTAAATTTTATTAAAATTATGTTCGGAAATAGCTTTTTAAATGTCTATTAAAAAAACTAAAAGTTATTTTTTATAATATTCGGTAACATAGCGTTTGAACTATTTTAAAAAATTAAGATAACGTTTAATAAAAGGTAACCTTTGTAATGTTTAGTTTTTTAGTGTTTTATGCAAAACTACTCAAAATAACTAAATATTATTAAAAACAGTTAAAAACTAATAAAACAACTAATTTTGGAGGAAAATTTTACCTAGACCTCCATGGTCCCACTCATACACTGTAAAAAAAATCCTTACTATGATTGGTTTGGTCCGTAAGCATGGTTATGGGTGCAGTCTAGACAAGTAATTTCCCTAATTTTACTAAACAGACCCTGACTGATAACTGCCAATAGTAAATTGTTGAATTAAACATGCCTATATCTGAAGTAATAATTCATGTAAATGAATTTAAATTAAAATAAAACAAAATCCAATGAATTTTTGTTGATTTATCATACAAATGCATGTTGATTAATTCCTTTATATAATTAGCAGCTGACAGATATAATAATAAACCAACAATTTCTATATATATATATATATATGATCTAATTATGACCTAATGTTTCAAAGATATGAATACACAGAGACTATCTACATATATGCAGACCTTTTTTGTGTTTTAATTATAACTTTTTAATGTATTTTTAGAGTATCTAAATGAATCATTGCTTTTCTTCCTTCTGTTGGACACTTTATTACCTTTTAAGATCATGGAGAAAGTTATATTGATTGACTTCACATTATCAGAACTAATTCTTCCATTTCATACACTTTCCATTCAAATCTAAAACCTAGCTACTTGAGAAATTCAAAATTTTACTAAAAAGATAACAGAAAGAGAGAGAGAAAGAGTATCAACATATATAATTTAATTCAATATTTATCTATCTGATATAAAGTTTGTGTTCTTAATGAAGCACTAAATGCACACAGACACCCACTAAGTTTAAAATTAAGTAAAAGATTAAAGAGATAATGTAAAAATGGAGTTTGGCCACAAACCTTTCTTGTGACCCACTTTAGCTTCCATATTGTAATGATGGTGCCTAGGGTTTTTTTTTTCCCCCACCTACCTTCTCTCACAGCAATGATGGCATTGACAAAAACCCTTTTCTTTCTCTTTTGCTCAATCAGAAGAAGAGAAAGCTTACATAGTTAGAAGATTCCACCATTAAAGATGAGGCTAAACATATAAAATTAAACTAGCTGACATTATAAGGACAAAACAGCTAAATTTTGCTGGCAAAGATATCAAATATACTGATATTGGAAGTGTTCTTATCTTAAAAGTCTCAAGATATCAATTATACTCCTTGGAGACCATGAAAAAGGTTCTTTGGCTTTTTTCTTTGTATTTAAAAAGTTCCTTTTTCTCTGTCAATGCCTTTCTTTTTCTTCTTTTCTTTGCAAAAAATTAAATGCTGTTCTTTGATTCAATTAATTATGGGGGAAGAAAGCGTTCATGTCTTTAATTTTTCTTTTCTCTTCTTTTCATCGGTTTGCTTGTATATAACATGACGAACATTTTTCATGAATGCTTCTATGGTTTGAGACAACTGGTTGGGTTCTTTTTTTCAAAAAAAAAAAAAAAAAAAAATATTGGGATAATAATATAATTGGATACACGTGCGTTCCATTTGATTAACCCTCTTCATTTAACACAATTAGTGCAGTATATCAAGCAAATGGGTATTTTCGTTTTTGCAAGCACAAACAGAAATGGCTAATTTTTTTTGCAAATGACGTCTCTAATTCCCTTAATTCTTTAAAAAAGCAAAACCAAGTGATTGGCTCCGGAGAAAGATTTCTTAATTCAAAAAGGAAAAGAAAATTGAAATGCCCCCGAAAAAATATTTTTTTTCCTGCCGTCACGGGAATTTTTTGCTGTTGGGAGAAATTTTTCCCGTCTGGTTTACGCAAAACACTTACAGGTTATTATAATTGCATTCCAAGTTTACAAGATTGATGGTGTTTTGTTGTTCTCTCCTCCAAAAATGAAAGAGAAAAGTCATTTTCTGGATCAAATTAGGCAAGCTATCAATTCAATCAGATGGATGTTTTAACATTTTCTGAAAAAATGGATATTGAAATGACATGTAAAAGCAATACACCAAATAGATTGAAAACACTTACGTGGAAGATGCTAACCTTACATTATCTAATTTTATTTTATTTGTTATCTTAATTATTTTTTTTATTTCTAATTTACATTATTATCATTTCATTACAGAAGCATATTTTACAACTATTATTAGTGGAAGAGAACAAAATAGAAAATTCTAATATGGAATCTCTCAAAAGATATCCTAATTAAGCTGATTAGCATCTCCCAAAAGAAATCTCAAGCCTCTAACAATTACAGAACTTGATTTGAACAAGTGACCACATTTGAAGCAGACAAATAGTAAGTTCTGCATACTGTGCAGCCCACATTTTGAACCAAGAAATGTTAGCTTATGGAAAGATGCTCCCAGTGGATTTTTGTAATTACTCTAGATTAGAGGGAGTTATATCTAAACATAGTGTGATTCATAAATAAAAAATAAAAGCAGAATATAAAAAGAATGGGGCCCTGATGTTACTGTTGAAGAATGCTCATAACAATATTAAAAGCTTCATCCATACCAGAAGACAGGGAAAAAAAGAAGAAAAAGATTGTTCTAATCTACTGCTATTTTTTCTTTTCCAGATTTTGATGTTCTTTTTCAGTTTCAAACAAAAGACCAATTGATGAACATGAAGCAAATGCAGTGAGCAGTCTCTTCTTCATTTAACACCTTCCATGCAACTGCTCTCTCATAGGACACTGGCCTTCCCATGCTCGATAGGCAGATACCACCCTGAAGGCACATGAAGCCCTGCCAGTATAATTGACAGCAAGTTAATTAACCGATTTGTGAAGTATTTTTCTTTTTTATGTATTTGAAGTTTTGTGTTTAGTGGATTTTGTAGTAGTATACCTGCTGCATTATTTGAGGGAACTCTGAGCACAAAGTCTTCCTTCCATTGTCGTCAAATATCTTTTCCAAAGTGATGTCTTGAAGAGCAACCAAAGTTGTCTCCAGCATGTCGAGTCCTGCTTGATTTGCAAATGTGAAAACCGGCAGAGCCTGCATATAAAATTACGTATGTTAATACATCTGATAGACATTTATATTATATACAACAATTTGAACAGAAAAAAAAAAAAAGCATAAACAGAGTAATAAAAATAAATATAACAAGTTATTGAAAAGAACAATAGCAGAGAATTCTCATTAAGTACTGACAAGTCATTATTAGCAACACATTAACGGCTGATTGTGCCAATGGATTACTCTGTGCAGCTAAGCAGATAGGTTAATGCTACTGCTTAAGAGTAAGCACCAATTGCCATTCCATAATGGTGGGTTATTTGAGGACTCTGCTGAAATTTACATGAATTCTCCTTTTTTTTTTCCTTTCATTGACATGAAATTGACACAGTACAGTGCACATTTTTAAAGAAACAAATCAGAGTCAAAAGAAGTACCTTCAAAGAACAGCACATAACTGCATCAGAGTGATGCCAAAGGGATTTCAGAATGGATTCACTTCCTTCACTCTTGAGGAGCTCCACGCCTAAATAGCATCTGTAAAGAAGATCAAAAGTTATATCCACTGGTGGAGAAGAAAGAGATAAACAGGCAGATTTTATTTTGATTCATTGTTGTTGCCTTTCTACTTGCTAAGCAGATCATAGGTCGACAGATCCTTGATAAAGGATTCAAGTGCCACACCTATAACTTTGGCATATCCAACGTGCAAGCGTGTGGGCTTCAGGAGTGCCAGGTGGTGTCCGGAAACCCTCATGGGAACCAAAACGAGAAGGAGAAAGAGCCAATGCAACCCTTTGAACAGAGGCTATAACACTGCGAACATACTGCCGAGCCATTGATGCAACATTGTCTTGAAGGTGCATTTCAAAGGCAAACTGGAATGCTATTGTCATTACTGATTTTGTGCTCCCACAGTGGCCTGAAAAATCACCAGATGCTTTGTTTCCAGAAGGTCCAATTTCAAGAGCAGAAGCAAGATCAAGGGTACGGTTGGGACTACTGGCGTCCTACATCACATTAATAGTCAAAAATTAAAGGATCAATTCAAATGAAGAATGCTTAATGGAAAATAAGGATTATCAAGACTTCTATAATACAAAGAATTTTTTCAGGTATGACTAACATAATACTCACCACCCGGGAATCAAGAGGGATAATGCGGAAACCAGAAGGAATTATAGGTGCATCATCAGAAAAAGAGGCATCGATGGGAGCAAAGATGAGTTCAGCACAGGTGCCAATAGAATTCTCGTCCACTCCACTACAAAGCTAGGGAAACAATGAAACCAAGAACATAAGAAACCATAAGTGTTTGATCAGGCAAAGAAAGTTCAATTTAGAAAATAAACTTGACAAAACAATTTAGAAAATTCCATATCTTCATATTCTATTGCATAGAAAACCTAACTAGTATGATAAATGAAGTACTTACTTGCAAGAGGAAGATGTCACCAGGCATGATCATGTCCTCCCGATAGCCCATATTTTCAAGTTTAATTACCTCCATAAACTGTAATAAACAAAAAGAGTGCTACCAATTATTTCATTGCATTAACTGATGACAACCAGGAATATCTACACAAGGTTGATGCCATTGAAAGGCCAATCATTAAAAGTGACTCTAGTCAGAACTAATTTACTTGCCTCCTCATGCTCAATTGTGTGAGCCAAGGGAAGAATAACCTGACCCCCAAAATTCCCAGCTCGAGACACCGGCAAGGTACAGGGACCGGCTTTAACAGCAGCAGCTGCATAAGCATCAATTCCACTGTCCGCCCACTCTGATCGATGTTCACGTAAGAACCTAAGAAGTATTGCTGGAGGAACATTCTGCAATACAGAAGCCCACATTTGGACAATTAAAGTGGCATTCCATGACATGAAATTATAAGAACAGCAACCACAAAGACTTATTGCATTAAGAAAAGATTTCTAATACTAGGGGATGACACTTTAAAAAAAAAAAAAAAAAAAAAAAAAAAACAGTTGCCAAGTATTTGAATTAAACTTCTATGTCAATACAGCATGAACTTAAAATAGATTCATTCCAACTTTAAGAGAACTAAGACTGCCAGAATTTCTAACTGCAAGTTAAATGTAAGTTGGATGAATATTAAAAGATTACCCAAGGTAATCATGTGCTATTTTCAGCCTTAACCAAGACTTGCTCGCACAATAGCCTCAAAAGTAATGCACAAGAAGTGATTTGAGACTAGAATTATTTTGTTCCATTCTTCCCCAAGCAATTTGATCATCCCTCTAAGAATCTCTTTGTTGACCATGAAGAAATGGTGGACAAAAAGGTAAGTTTTTGCAGAAAAGTAGTGAGTTCTTTAAACTCAATATTCAAGAACTTCCTAATTTCAGCATTCTGCATGTTAGCGCAAAGATAATTTTGAAGACTGCAGCTTTCCTGCTGGCATCAAGCACATGTGTGCACTATATCTGAAATCCTTACCTGTAATAACATGGATGCCTTCGCACAAAGCACTCCATTGCTCATAGATGGAAATCCACTGGCATAAGAAATATTTAGACCCATCATCTTTCCAGGAGATGAGTTCACAAGAACTGTAACATCATCAATGCCATCACTTTCCAACATAGTCCACCCCTCATCATTAAACCCATTAACAGCTTCATTAAAGCCCCTGCAGAACAGAATCTGTAAGAGCACTGCATAATGCTAATACTATTCATATATGAATATCAAATAATTAAAGACATATACTTGCTCAGCCTCTGGCTAAGTGCACGTAAAGCAGCAGGCCTTCTCCCCCAACCAGAGACGTTTGGATGAGAAACTTCTTGAGAAATCTGCCTCAAATGTCGCAAAGCCTGCATTAATTACTAAGGCCACGTTAGAGCTCGAGACTTTTGCTTCCATTATATAGTCTTTATATCTTATTATAGTGATGCCAAAATCCAAAAGTTAAGATGATTTCTATCAAGATTACACCATCCATCCTTTACAATACCAAAATTTCCAGGTTAGAAACCACAAAATTTATATTTACTTGGGGCAAAATAGAAAAATATAATTGAAAATATATTACAAAATGGAAAGGCTTACCGCCATTGTTGTCTTCTGAGCTAGCAATGTTGATGACTCGTAGAGCGGGCGCAACACTTCAGGTACACTCCAAGGCTAAAGAAATATAAACGCCAAAATAGTTAAGTCATCAACCGAAAGAAATGATATGCTTCAGAACATGTAACATTGTGGCTTTTATACCTCTAAGTCCATGTGATCAACTATATGAATAATTGATCCACCTCCTTCACAAGGTCTAATCAGATAGCCACTTGGTAGAATTTCCGCCCTCACAAAATGCTGTGTAGGTGGCATACTTGGACCATTCTGGGTGTTGTTAAGTGATCTCTCACAGACCTTATAAGCAGGACAATCAAATACATTAACTTTCAAGTGAGTTTAAACAAATTCCACCGGAATGAGACATTTTTTATTGGAAACACACCACAAGACTGCCATCCTCCAAAACAGAAGTGTAGCGTAGTAACCAGAAGTCACGAGCTGGTGCCAAAGTTGTAGGCGCATAAAGCTAAACCCCCATCAAAAAGGTAAAAAGAAAACTTAGCAGAAATGGCCTCAATTATATTCTAGAAATGACCGCTGAAAAAACAAATAGGACCTACCTGCATGTAAAGCAGTTCAATAGTTCCACCATTTCCAGTGGATAATGCATTTAGAACATCCACAGCTCGGCAATCACGGTACCACGATGGCCGATCTTTAAGGATTTCAGCAACCTACACAGTTTTTAACAAATATTTTTTCAACAAATCGAAACCAAGCACTGTATGCACCCACTATATCAAGCATAGTGGAACTTACTCTAGTAGGTTCTAGACCCACAAGGCCGCATGCACGTGCTGCCACACCAGGGCAACCATGAGAAATAGCAACGATTCCAATGGAATCCGGACCAGGCTGCAGAAGAACACCAATAAAGAAGAAGAAAAAAATATTACATAAAAGAAGCAAAAATTTGCACTACCAATTAAAAAAGAAAGAAAAGGAAGAAAAAGCAAATATCAGCATTGCAATCAATTGTAGCATTTCAAACATTAAAATGCAAGTTCTGCTGTTCTCAAGAAAGGAGCAACAAGGAAGCATGAGGCCTGAAATATTATTATAGTGGCGTCCAGGCCAATCATGCTGTTTAAATAATCCTTCCAAAGAAAGGAAGGACAAATGGCACAAGTTGTGGTCTCTTTTCTTGTTTCTCATTAAAACAACAATGTACGAATTAATGAGACAGTTTAACAGGAAATAGCAAGAGGCTCTGTACATCCGTTTTGGCAGACTACAAACCTTGAAAACTCAATCTCCGATTTTCCATTACAACTTGAAGTTGTATTTAAAATATTAATAATAAATAAACCAATCTGACATTCTTTTGTTATATTCAAGATTCCTGAAACTTGTTAATTACTACGAAAAAGGGGAGACATATTAACATGTGAAAAGAATAGGACAGCCGTATCCAAGAGATTTGTATGATGTGATGTGGACATTGCTTAGAAGTTTAGCAAAGTTTTTGTCCCTTCTTTAGTTTTAATTTCATGAATGACGACAAAGGATTATGGAATAAGGTTAAACACAATGTACAATAATAATGAAGGTAAAGTGAGTAGTAACCTTCATCCCAGGCATTTGGACCCACTCCACAGCAGTTCCAGTGGCCTTTGAAAGAAACTCTGCTAAAGTCTCCTCTGCAATGGACAAAAGTCTGGAAAAGATACAAAAAAGATACAAAGAATAAGCACCCAAAGCACACAATACAAAACAAGGGGATTGTACAAACTGACAACAGAAAAGGACCCAACATGAACCATTTTTCAAGGAAAAATAAACGAAAGGAAAATAAGGAAGCAACTCCACTAACCCTGCAGGACTGGCATCTCTTGGTGGATGCTGAGGAGTCAAATGGTGCTGACCACTGGTCACCACCGATTCACAGCTTGTATCTGTGGTGGCAAGGTTGGTCGCCTGCAAGACACAGAAAAAACTCAAAATCCACAATTTAAAACTTCTAAAACTAAAATAAAATCGAATTCCCAGATGCAAAAATGTTTCCAGCAGATTCTTAACCTCAAATTTAATCTTATCTAATCTAATTGATAAAAAAGAAACAATTTTTCACAAAATTAACTTATATTTCTACTGGTATTAAATAATTAATTACTGGCCTTATCTATTTTAAACAGAGAGATTAAAGCCACATGACTAAGAATCATCTAGATTTTATATTTCTTCTATTTCCTAGACGGTAGAAAAGAGAGTAAAAATTAAATAAATAAATAAATAAATTCGTCCGGTTTTTACATTTTGTGTTTGTTGGCGAAAATAACTGTTCTCATAGACGAGCTCCGAAACTTGCTTTTGCAACCTATCATTCTCCTCCATTAACAGCTTGTTCATCGCCGTTAACTTCCTATTCACAGCTTGAAGCCGCGATGCCTCTTTTCTTTGCTTCTCTCTACATCTGTAAAAGCAAATCATAAAGAAAAACAATGAAAGGTAAATATTACACCTTTATCTTTATCTGGTATCAAGCAAAACGGTTAAGCAAGCTGAAGTTAAAGAGGAGAAGAGAAAGTACCGTCTATTCTGGAACCAAACTTTGATCTGTTTAGGTTCTATATTGGAGAGAATAGGACATTCCCTAATCAACTGTTGGCGACGCATAGAGCTCGGTTTAGGACATTCATGGTAGAGTCTCTCAAGCGCTTCCACCTGCTCCGGTGTGTACCTAACGTACTTACCGTTGTCCATTTGTATCTTGTTTCCCCCATCCTTGCAGGCCGAAGTTACCGCCATCATCACTTCTGTATCATGTATTTTCCAGCTTCCACCATTAAAACACCAACTAAAAGAAAAACAAAAGAACCCAGAAAAAAGAAAACGGAGATTCTTTTAACAATAGATAATAGTGAGTTGATCTACCGTTTCAGGAAACTGGGCGCAGATCGGGTCGCCGCCCTCCTGCCTCAAATCAATAACATGAAGCTTTTGAAATAGAATTTGTATATCAAGACTCTTTCTCTCTTACACACACACACACACTCTTAGGTATGTAAAGTTTGCGTCTTTATGGAAAAGAAATGAAGGGACTTTCTCTGGGAAATGCCTTGAACATGATAATAAGATAAGGTGTAGAAAAATATGTAAAAGAGAAGAAGATGGAGAGTTTTTAAGAGGAGTGTTAAAACCTGAGTTTGTCTATTAAAGAAGAAAAAGAAAAAGGGCAAAAGAGCAAATGGAGAGTATGGGTGATATTGAGATTGGGATTGGGATGGTTAAAAGAGAAAACACCCCAAATACCAGACAGAAATATCAGAGCATGTTTTTTGTTTTGTTTTCTTTTGTTTTTGTTTTGTGTTCACATCCTCCTTCTTACATCAAATCATTATTAATTCTTTCTTTCTTTTTTTATTTATTCATTTTTCTTTTAAAATTTTTGATTGGGATCTTTCCTCTCTCCTTCCTTTTTTATTCTTTTGCTATTGATGGTGTTTCCTGTTTCTTTTACTGATGGTCCTGCCTCTGCTTTGTTTCATCTCATTTCACCATATTTTTCCTTAGGCGTTCGCGTTTTTGCATTTTTTCAACTCTTTCCACTTAAATCCCACTCTCCCTCTCTCTTCCCTAGGTTGAGGGATGGATGAATGCTTCCAAACTCTCACCGATAAGCGCGTGACTCATAAATTTCATATATTACGAATTTTTTGAGAACAGATATATTACGATTTATGTTGCATGATCCAAACCATCCAAACAATATAACCAGCTACGTAACAGCACGTAATCTTTTTTTAAAATCATCAAATTAGTTAAAAAATTTTATAATTGAATCGTCTCAAATTTAATATTTCCAATTTTCTATATATTTAAAAAAGAAAAATAATAAGACCAATTATATTACATATTATAGATATATTACAAATGATATTAGAGCTTTCAAGCATTTACCCCAAAACGTATAAATGCAGTGTCATATTGCAAAATTATATCTAATAAAAGAATTCAACGAGATAAAGAAGCAATAGCCATAAACTCAAAATAGAATTAGTCTCGTGTGAGAATGTAGCCGAATGAAATATTTTATTTTCAATTATAAGCCTTACCATTTTTATTATAATAAAATTATATTAAAACTATTAAATTCTTTGGAAAAAAATTGACTTATCCTGATTATGAAGCTATGAAACAAGCGTGAGTATTCTTTTTTTTTTTTTTTTTCCTTTTAAGAATATTTTTAAATATAAAGAAAGTTCAAACTCAAACAGGCTTTAACAATGAAAAGAAAAAATAACGAGTTTTGTAATTCTCACGTATCCATGCTATGGTAATTGCTATGTATATGCACAGCGAAGCAATAATAATAATTTGGAAATTCAAAGATTTGAATGATGAATTGGAGAGGAAGGGTGTATGGAGAAATGGAGAGAGGACAAAATTATGAGACACCCTGCATGCTGGCTCCACTGTTATTGCCATTATACTCACACCACCACCTTTCCTCTCCCATCATCATACATCTTCTTCTTCTTCCAATTTAACAGAAACAAGAAAGCTATATTTCAGATACATGTGTCCCATATATATATATATTTACACATTACCAATTTCTTGACTGAAAATCCATCGATGATCAAGAAATAACAATCATTGGGATTATATATATATTGGTGAATCTTTGAACAATTTAGTAGGAGTTTTTTTTTATGTCTACAAGGATTGAACTTTTGACCTATTGTTCAAGAGATCTGGATTCTTTTCTTGTAGACTACCCCAGTTTATAAATACAATGTAGATTTCGTGAATTCTCTTCCTCATAGATTTTAGATCTTTAAATATAGATAAATGATATTTATAGTAGTGCAGTCTATTCATCTATTATCGTCTGTGATTTAAATTTTTATGTAAACCTTTAATGTAACAAGTTTCCACATAAAATTTATTTTGTCAACAATTTGAAAAAAGAATTATTACTTAGAAAACTAATCTCGTTTTTCAATGTTATATCCAAACATAAGATTCAAATTGTTTATGTTTGCAGTTGTTATTTTTTATGATGCACATCATATATTATGTTGCTTATCAATGAATTATATATTTTCTTTGAAAAAATAATAAATTAAAACTTATACATCAAGCAAACGTTGGATTTTCGGAGTGACACTAGACAATTGCAATTATGAGAAATTTTAAGGATCCTAATAAAGGAATACACCTTTTCTTTTTCTAATCTTTCAATAAATAAGAAGGAGAGAAATGAGTCAATAGCAAAGCAATTTACCTAAAAAAAAAATGGAAAGTCAATGCAAGGTCACCCACTTCATATTTCTTCAACAACAATCCTATTCCATCCCAGAATTCAAATTGGGCTACCCTTTGAAAAAACACAGAAAAGTTAAAATGAAAAGAGAACGGCAACTTTAAATTTGTCACCATTGCAAAGCTGACTGGTGCAAAAATGGCAGACCAACTCTAGTGGCTCTCCAAAATCCAAAGATTGTGGTATTTTCAAAGAAAAAGACTTGCAATATGCGTCTTAATTTCTCCATTATACGAATTGCGATGGCTTGATTAATCAAAAAGGTTCATTATTTACCGTCATAATCTTTGATTATTATATTAATTAATAAGAAGATAAATTTAGAAAAAGGACGATAAGAGGTGGACAGGCAACATCAATGGCCTAACTCAAAAGACAAGTGTCATTTTTTTATGTCTCTTTTGTTATTTTATAAAATTTGGAATTAGAATATATGTCAACGGCTATGACAATGGACTTGGCTGGTAAAAGTATTAGCATAGCCCGCCACTTTCGCTAGTTGTATGAAACTGTGCCACCACCCCACCGCCGCAGGAAGAGTAGGAGATATGTTACTTGTTACATGTTGATTCGTTTGAAGCAAACCCTAGAATTTATTTATACAATTTTAGTAATTTAACTGGTATTTAAAAACACTATCACAATTTAATATTGATTTATTTTTCTTAGTAAATTGTCGCACATACTCTTATTTTAATAAATTTTTTATTATTAAATTAGTTTGATATATGCAAACTTGCAATGTTGAGACTTGGTAAATTCTTTTTTATTTTATTTTAAATTTTTCTGATTCTTTTTTTATTTTTTTTATTACTAAGAAAATCCCCTGTGGAAGGAAGCAAGGAAGGATGACAGGTGTGCCATCTTGGCTGTAGCTTGAGGTTGACGCTAGGCTAGCAGACCATATCTAGTGGGGTCCACAGTCTGTGGGTCCCGAAAATTCGTGGCCCCCGCACGCGTGAAGAGTCTCGCTCTCTCCTCCTTTACTTTTGCAACGTGCTCATCGCTCACCCCCCTGGGGTCCATCCCTTTTTTTCTTTTTCTTATTTTTTTTTGTTTATTATTTTTCCTTCTTTCCATATATATATATATATATAAAAGATGTTGCCGATTGTGCTTGCTCACGCGCTAGTTTATATTAATGCATGTAAATTATTTCCCTTATGTATTGCCATTCCTTTGCTTGCGGAAAATGGTGTCAGATAACTTGAATCCAAAGCATCTAACTCTAATCCATTGCTCTTAGTATTGCAATACTAGACTGTTCAATAAATTTTTTTTTTCAAGAGAAGAGAAGAGTTCTTCCAGAGTTTTTTAAATAAATTTTAATTTAAATGGAAAAATGACTTAGAACTTTACATCATCTGAGTTATTACATGTTTTGAATCTTATCTAAAAAATTATGATAATTTTTTATATATTTTAACCACTTTTCTCTTCTAATTTATAGTATTTTTTAGTCCACCAAATATAAGTCATCTAAAGTTATTGTATGACGATTAAAAAATGTTAATTAATCATAAATTAATAAAATATTTATTAATTTGACTAGATTATGCCTTAAATAATTATAGAGAAAAATTAATTCTTAAAATGTTTATTTAATTTGGCTAGATTACTCTTTAGAGAATTGTATAAATAATTATTGTATTTAATATAAATAAAAAATAAACTTACAAAAGTATTATTTTTACTATTAGGAATGAGATTTGAATCTATAAATTTATTATCAGATTATACATGCAATTACTATTAGATTTACTTTAATGTACAAAAAATAAATAATGTTGATTAGTTTTTATATTCTAAAAAATTATCTATAACGATTCATATTTTTGGATGGAAGGTTACGCGTAAAAATTTATCCCACTCGGCAGCTGGGTTGAACATTAAATTCATACTATCAACCTCCAAACATGTAGCAACACATTATTTGACTTTGACTTTTTTTTTTTTTAATTCTTAGAATAAAATTTGTCCATTTTATCTTCATCTCAAGAAGCTTTTACAATGAAATAATATGTAATGCATGGAACAAAATATGCACTTATTATTAGAGGGTCAAATGTATTGTATTTTCCCGTCTAACTATAGTTTCAAAAAACAAACTCGTACTAATATTACTATTTTTTTTTTTTTTCTAAATTCATACAGGGAATTCCTAAGGGACACGTGGTAGATGACGCAGCAAGTAAGCATGAATTACAAAATTGAAAATCGGGGAATATTTTAGGGGGACCACTAGAGTGTTTCTCAAGAACACCAGCTAGCGTGGATTTTGGGAATGGGGACCACTAGGAATAGAACGCGTGTCCCATCTTTCGGCGTGTCGACAGATACAAATTTTTTTTTTACAACAAAACATTCTGTTGAGTTGAGTATGAGATTGATCGATTGGGAAGCGTGGCTTTTTGTTTCGTCAACGGAACGGACTTTTCGCCCGCCACCAAGCCAAAACTGTTTTTTCTCTTTCTCGTATTGCTTTGCTTTACTGTGACACGACGTCGTTACGTCCCCTCTGTCTCTTTGCCTTCGAATTATTTGATTGAAATTTGTGCGCCCAACTGGAATATTTGTTTAAAATATCCAAAATTTTTAACAAAAGAAGAAAAGAATATTAGAGTTTTTTTAATATAAAATATTATGATTTCATTAATCACTTCAAATTGATATAAACAATAAAATTTTGTATTTTTATACATTATAGTTAAAAGTATTTTCTGACTCACATTTTTCCACAAGTAATAGTACTAAATAGTAACAAAAGCAATGAGAACAGACTTGGTTCACGAGACACTGTTACTAATTACAGTGAAGAGCTTGAAGTATGTTAAATTGGTAATGAACAAATAGACTGTAGAGCTTGAACAGTTACACAGAAAATAAAATTTTAATTTAGGAAAAAAAGAAAAGAAAGGAAACTGTTAAAATAACCAGAAGAAAGCAAACATGGTCCAAAACAAAAAGGCACGCCAAGCACAAGTTAATGGGAGTGAGGAAAAGTGTCAGTGGAACGGCCTGAGCGTGGGCCGACAACCCAATTTCGGGGCCCACAATGCGGCGCAGAAATAGAGGACTGGCCCCCCACCTCTGCCCTCTGCCTACCTATTGCTAATGATTTGCCACTGTCACACTCACACCACCTCCCCTCCCCATCCCTTCGTTTTTTACTTTTTTTTTTTCTATTTTTTATTTTAATTCGGAGGAGAATATTCGGCGGCGTCACTTTATGTGACGCAAATCTTGGTTTTCACAACAAATTATATTTTGTATTCGGGCCCATACATAGCGTGACAATAATATTTAATTACTTTTAACGATAATGCCTTTCCTCCGGCAACCATTTCAGTTTAAGCCCGAAGGTGTAAATAGGCCCACGGGCCACCAGCCCAAATTCAGTTTTTGCTGCATGGTTAGTTTAGTCAGCAAAAATCCAAGGAATCAGATACAACGAGAGCTGCTAGTTCTCCATCTTAATTTCCACGTGAGATATCCAACATATAGGAGCTATTGAAGTTAGTGTATCAGTCCACTCGATTGAAGTTGAATGAAGCTCAAGTTGGTCGAAATTCTTAATATATTTTACATTATTTTTGCGTATTTTTATCAACTTTTTTTTTAAGGAATTTAATTTTATCAACTTAATATCCACTAAGGTTTCTGAATTTGAAGTTTGCCAAGAATTACTGTCTGGTCCTCAGGTGATAATCGTTCATTCTCACAAAAATAAGCCAACATATAAACTAGCATTACAACTGCTATCAAATTTAAAGCAAGTTTACAAATTGTATATTGGAGGGGTAAAAAAAAATGTCTATATTGGGCAGTATATAAATTGTAAACAAGTTTTCATTTTCAAAGGATAACAAAAATTTAAAGCAAAAAAAAGTTCAAAATGATTACCACTAACATTGTTGTGTTCTGGAGAGACCGAGGAATCTCAAGCCAGTAAATTTCCAATCAGCCAGCAAAAATCTACTTGCAGTATCTATTTACTGTTGATATATTCAAGAAGACGCCTATCGAGTTCAAAATGTTTGCAAATAATTCTCTGCAAAAAAAAAAAAAAAAAAAAAAAAAAAAAAAATCCATAAATAAAATGCAACGAATCACCCCGGACAACATATCTGGCACATGAGTAACATATAAAATAAGAATAAAAATTGCATTAATTTAAAATTATAGGACCAGAACTGACTCTGAAGTATAGCCTTTGGTTCCTTTGCCTAATCATCAAAAATGAAATTTATGCAGCAATAGAGATTTTGGCTATTTAGATAAAAGTTGGAAGTGTTATCATGAAAGTTAAATTTGCTTTTACATGCAATATGCAAGGCATAGCATGGTATTGGATTAAATATAGATTAGTGCAATCAATTCCCTGTTTCATTCACATTCATTACTACTACATTTTTTCAAATAGATTCCAACTTCAGGAATTATGAAAAAGGACTAGCATTTACTAGGTAATAATGAAAAATATTCAACATACCTTATTGACAGAAGGATGTGAAGATTTTGTTGCAAAATCCCACTCTGGAAAGCGTGTAACCTCAGCATTATTCTCAAATAATATATAAGTAGGAAGCTGGCTCATCCCCCCTACAGGTACAAGGTCCCCTTAACAGTCCACTTTACCGTTGAGCAATTGAAGAAAACAATGCAAAGTATCAACTAGAAAGGCTTATGAGACAGTATGTACCACTAAGAGATATTCCAAATTTTTCTGCTGCATTTGGGAAGAGTCCAAGATCAACTGTTCCAAATGATAACTTCTTGTTGGAGTATCTGCCACAAGGAAATATAAATTTGCATAATAGTAATAAATAAAACCTCTCCCTCATGTCTGTCATGCAATTGCCAGAAGGAAGACCAGCAGCATCCATGCAACAAATTATGATTACAAAATTATGAACTTACGTAATTGAGAGCTCGGGAAAGCACCGACTTGCAACGATACAAGCAGATGAACAGAAAGCATGAAATTCTACCTGTCAGAATTAGTTTGTTACTATGCTAAATTATAAAATAATAAGAACACAGTGAATCCATCAAACTAGTGTAGTAGGAGACATTAGAGTTATGCATGTTAAGCAGGTAAGTTAAACTATTTAATGGCACTAAAACACACTAAATCTTCATTCTATAACATTGTCTGAGAAGAAGTTCTTTGTAAGTGAGCCAAATGGAAAACCCAAAGGACAGGTGATCCAACTTGCTGGTAGTGAAAAAACAATCCACCAATTATATCATCTCTTCCAAAATTATAAAAAAGCGAGCTATTTGCCATCCCATTTGTAGACCCTGATTCACAAATGGATATTGTGTTGAAGGGAAATGTTTTTGAATGACCAGTACATTGAATTTAAGAAATATGAGCGAAACTTAACCACTAATATGAAACCAAAAGTTCCCCAGATTGTTCGCGCAGACTGTTTTATTTCAGTGGGTAAAAGTCACAAACTGGTCATTTATAAAAATTAAAAATTCTTGAACAAGTCCTCAGAACCAACCAACCAGAATCTTGATTCACTCCCTTCTGTCAGCAAGGTTTCTAATTGAAGTGGTGTTAATTTACTTGAAGAACCTGGAAAATCAATTTAGATAGAGAAGTAAAAAGCATTAAAAAGCCTGAAATTGCAAGTTAATGCCATAATTCATAAAATGCTTATTATCGGTTAGGATTGACCAAGACTCACTCCATACCTAATCCTGGAAAGGCAGGCTGTTGTGATAAGATATATATAACTGCAAATGGAAAATAAAAGAATGTGATTGCATTTCAATTATATGTATACGGGAGCAGCTTAAGCTTAAGTTAAGATGACCAATAATTACTTTGGCATGAAGGAGAAGAAGCAGACAATATTTATAGGTGAACAATACTTAACCAATGGTACTTTGAGAGACTAGAATACCTAAGAAGGAACAAAATAGGAATAGGAGGAGAGGCCTCCCTACCTCCATTAAAATTTTACCAACAAAAGTATTTAAAAAAAAATGGCCCCCCTTGGTTTTTAAGGCTGGCTCCATCTAAAGCATTAACTTTCAAATTACAAACCTAATGTCTTATAATATCATCGGAATTTTACTTAATAAATACAATAAGAAAAGTATAAACAGAATATAACTACCTGAAAATAACACCATGTACCAGAGAGCCAACTGGTAATCCAACATCAAAGATACAACAAGAAGAAGAAGCTGAAATATAGTTATATAAATCAAGTCAGAATAGTGTAAGAAAATAGCATGGAAAGGACATGTAAGGCATAAAGCTTGGTATTGCATGCTAAATAACGGAACTTCATTTGAAGAATTAACACTTGAATGATGGTTAAACAAATTTGTATGATGACTGAGTAAGGTTCTGCCCTCCATATTTTCGCAATTGACAGTGAGAAAGACAAGAGCAATATTTTTCTAATGGTTTATACATAGAGCCCTTGAAGACAATTCAAACAATAACTGCAACTCAAAGCGATGGCATACTCTCTACATCAGTCATGTCCAGATAACTGGCTGACATATCAATTCCACAGTGGATAATTTATCAATGACAAGTGGATTAACATGTGCATGCCCAATGTAAAAGTATAATCTTCATTTTCTATAATTCTAGCAATCAACTCGATATTGCCAACAAAAATTAAAAATAAAATATTCTGCAAAAGTAGAATAGGACATTGAGGTGACCACCTTTGCAAAAAACAGCATATCAGCAATAAAGGCCTCCCATGTTTCTTCTTTCACGACCTGTTAAACATCAATCCACACCTAAAATTAACAACATTACACTAACCCAAATTTGCAAGCGATACTAAATTAATTTGAGAGGGGTCAATAGCATCATAATCAGAAAATTCATATCCTAAAGATAACACTTTATGCTTAAAAAATTCTAAACTTGCCATTTCAAGAATCCACATGTTTAAACAAAGCAGATTAGCGCAGCACAATACATTTCCATGTTCACATATACGCCTACATATATCTAGTTTCTTCAAATTTCTACGAAAAGAACATGTTAGAAATGAGAAATCCAATCTCTCAAAGTTACTACCAACCTTTAGCCCTTGATAATTTGAAAAATGAAAAATCCTAACAATGCAACTAAAAATGTAACCAATACTAACACATGCACAAAATCTTTAATACAACAAAAGCTATACCTTAACAGAAGCTAGAATAGCGAGAGCTAAAATCGCTTGAATCTCCTGCATAAACAAAGAGGGGGAAAAATTAGTTCCAGAACACGAATTTAACAAATAAAAAAATTGCAGAAAGTAGAGAGATGTACATACCCGATAAAAGAGATGGTGAATGATTTGAGGAGAGAGGATGAGAGAGGCGGAGCTGCGAACGACACAATAAGAGAAGAAAGCGAGGAAATGGAAGAGATAGTAAGGCTCTGACACCATCAGATTTAGCCATTCGAGTGGATTATTCAGCTTCTTCTCCATTTCACTACCGGCGGAATCTGAATATCTATGCGGATCTACAGCTTCTCCATTTCACTACAGTTGACCGTTGTGATAATGTATTTAAATTAGTTTAATTTTCTGCTAATGATTTGTATCTCGATTCTCAACTTACCATTAGCAACAGTCAAGTGTCACTTTGGACCTTTGGTTGTTCTCCGTCCTTCCCGGTTTTGCCTTTTTCGGTTGCGTTATCTTTCTATCTATCTAAAAGCCAACTTGAACCGGAAATGCTGACGGTTCAATTCCTTTTACTAGTGACAATTGAAAAAAGTTGGTAACATTAGTATTTAGTTAAATTTTTTATTTTTAATACTTTTTTTTTTTGAGAAAAAATGATATTTTATTTTATTACTTATCTTTTATGCATTTTATGTAACCAAAAAAGTGTTCTGAAATGTCTATTTGTTTTTTTTTAATTGAGTCTATTCAGTGAATAGTTTTACTAAAATATTAATATAAACTATTTTATCTACCAAATTTGAGAATTAAAAGAAAGATCAATAGAGTATATATTTAAATATGGTATAATTTGTTGAGTACAGTTTTTCATTAATAAACAAATCAAAATATTAAACAAATTGACAATATTCAAATACTGTTTTGTTTTCTGAAAATAAATTTAAATATTGTTATTATTATTGTTAATTAATCACTATTAAGGTTGATTCAAGTGGCCTAAATACAAGGACAGACTTACCAAACATGAAACAAACAAATAAACCTTACTAAAGCTCAAGCCTATCGGTGTGGCTTTACAAGCCCAATATTTTCTTGAATACATTCAGCCCACTCAACTGGTTAGCTGAGCTGACCTATCGTAATACAAGTGTTTACCTACACTCTGTTTATAGACTATTTATATACTAAATCAATTATAAATAATTTTTTTAATTTAAATGAATATATTTCTAACTATGCACTGAGAAATAAAAAAGATAAAATATCAACATTTAAAAAAAAAATTATTAGCTTGATGTATCAGATCATCCATGTAGATGTAGTAAAAAATTTCCGTATTACAGGTATAAATTATAGAGGAGTTACTTGAAATGGGAAAAGGGGAAAAAGATGTCAAATAACCACTCAACAAGAGGAAAGCTGCTTTTTGGTAATGTTAATTAGGATTAATGTAAAGTTAGGGAAATACTTGCTTAGAGTCAAAGACTAATGGGTGCTGGTGCTTGTGCTTTGTGCTTCTGCTGGAGTGGTGGATTGCAGGATTGGTATGCCTTTTCTTTTCCTTCCTCCATAAGAGATGAGCATAAATAACAAAGCAAAATGGGCTTGAGATTGAAGCTTGTCGTGCTAAAACCAGGCCTCTCCACAACGTTTGACCTCGAACCCGAAGGACCTGCCTTGTCACATTAATTTATTTATTTATTTTTATATTCCTTCCAAGGGTAAAAGGTATATGAAATAGACCAACTCTGAAGAAATACATCGACTACGTAAAGATAACATTCTACAGAAAATGAAAAGGAAAAAAAATACATAACTAAGAACTAAGAAGAAGAAAAATTATTTTCATAATTTGGCCATTCAATTTTTTTTTTATTAGAAAAACTTATATATATGTATATTTTTTAATGCATGCATGTATGATTCATAAACAGCTCAACGACAAATCGCCACTTCGAAAGCAAATACAGAACGTCCATCCCACGTGACTTGACACAAGAGGGAGGTAACATACGTGCGATGCCCAGTTCTCACTTGAGCTATTGGCACGTGCTCTCACGCTATGACTATCCCTAAATTATAAAAAGACGCGTGTATGTAGCAATGCATCACTAATACAGGAAGCATCGTCGAAACGTAAAAAGCAAACGGATCACTGCCACGTGTCATTGACCACCGCCAGTTTGGGCTTCTACACGAGCCAAGCACTCACATGGTTCACTGACACTTCCCGCTAACCGCGTCACGTGCGTATGCCTCCAAAAAAAAAAACACTTCAATTAAAATAAAGGAAGAAAATGAAAAACTGAAAATAGAAAAAAAAGAAAAATCTCTGGTAGAACGAAACCCTCCACGCCAAGCAACGGCCCAGGTTCCCTCTCTTTTTCAGGCTTTCCTTTTAATTTAAGCAAAAAAAGTAAAAAATACAAAAGGTAAAAAATAAATTTTAAAAAACCAAAAATATCTACGTAGCAATAAATACCAATCGTACCAATTTATCCGTTCATCGAAGAAGCTTACATAGGGATTGTTAACAATCTAAAACGTTGACCCCACTAAGTCACTAACTACCAGTCTTCAATCCTCGATGTTTGCCACGTGGTCAGAAGGCCGACATTAATCACTCCCATATAGATTTGATTTTACTATTCATCCTACTACTTGCTTTGTCGCTTTCATTTGTGGCATGAAATTTTTGCATAATAATTAAATAAAATAAATTATAATTAAATGTTTTTTTAATTTAATTATATTACTTTTTATAATATTAAGGTAATAACATAATTATTTTAATTATTATAAATTGAGATTGTATCACTTTTAATGTAATGGAGAAATATAGATTAGAAGATTGGAGAAATATTAAGATTTTATTTAATTCTTATTAAGGTAATTCTACATGCTTTAACAATTAGAAGAATATTAATTGTTAAAAGTTTGAATTTTCTAATATGCTTTATTATTAAGTAAATATTTGATATTTGATTACTAAATTACGACGCACCTAATAATTAACGATCATTACACCATTGCTAATTAATAAAGTGGATTTCATCTACTATTATGGGTTAAATAGTTATTTTTCTTTCCCTCTCCTTTGTAAAAAATAAGATTGGAGAAAATCCTTAAACATACTATAAAATTTCACTAATAATCAATTTCCCTAAAATGATAGAGAAATCCTAAGAGGATATAGAAGAGTACAAGTTTCTATAGATAGCAAATTTGTATAATTAGATAATTAATTAGACACTTACCCAAAAATTAGCTTCTCAAGAGATATGCATAATCTCAAATTTCCCTTATTAGATAAATCGTTCTTCAAAAATTGACATGAACATCAAAGGTCTACATGATTAAGAAAAAAATAGACTTAGAATCAGTTAAATATTTTTCCATAATATAGGTGGAAAATTTTTATAAATTCATTATTTAAATATCACTCTCAATTTGAATATAGACTGACTTTAAACATATAGTCGTTTTTATTTGATATGAACACTAAATCTACTAAATTAAGATAGTAAATATTTTAAATTTCGATGGATTTATCATATAATAGATAACAAAAAATCTGCTAATTGTTGTTGTTTATGAAATCCCTCAAATTAAATATAGCCTATATAATATCCGGATAATCAGTAGATTACAATACAAAATAAGAAGAAAAAAGGAAAAAAAAAAACAGTCAAAAAAGAATTGCCTATTTGTTCTAGACATGGTAATAAGATGGAGGTGAAATGGAAACCAAGTCCTTTAACAATAGACTCGCTCATAATCTTACGTGGCAAACCAAACTGCAAAAAGAAAACCGAATTGGCAGGCTTCTCCGAAGAGGGTAACACGTTGGGAACATCACGGCCGTCAATTTCATCAAAATTGAGCTGTAACCGTCGTGCTAACAATCGCTGTTTCAATATTTAAAAAAAAATAGTATAATTAACAGAGTACAATAATTGATTAAAAAATATATTTAATAGCAGTGAAATTAAAAAAGAAAAAAAAAGCGCGACTCCCGAGGAAAACAAAAGCAGAGGAGTCGGGCTGTGAACTTGGACGCTAATGCACAAGCCTAAGCGACAATCCTGTTAGATCGGTTCCTAAGGAGTTGAATTTGAACACTTAATTACCACTAATTGTAATCTACTTAATTTGTTAATTACTTGTTTACCCACTAATCTTCTTGGCTACTTTGACAAATTTGCCTTTTTTCTCTTCTTTCCTGGTCTTGTTAATAACTGACTAACTGTTATTCTAAGCAATGGGGTAATGATTGTATGCGATATGTGCTATTATAATTGCTGTTCAACCGTATGATCATCACCATCATCATGTGCACGTGCAACTGATTTTATTCTTATTCTATTTGTGGGCCCTTCTAAAGAATAGCTCGCACTCGATGTCAGTGATAAATGGAAGCATTAGTGTTTTCTTTTAGATTTTGAGGAAAATTTTACAAAACAAATACTTAATTACTCAACTAATGATATAGATAAATTGCATTATGAAACAATAAATGAATAATTGAGTGTATTTCCAATTAATTATGTGAACATTAATAGTTTTTAAGATGAGAATAATTTTTAATAATTTCAAATAACGAAATAAAAATTAATGTGAAATATTTACCATATTAGTAAGTCATTATTAAAATAACCTGAACCTATATATACGTGTGCAAATTAAAAAAAAAAAAAAGGGAAAAAGCATGAAATAAGTGGAGGGAAATTGATTTATTAAACTAATACTGTCATTTTGGTGTTGTGGATGACTGAGGGAAGGATAAAAATTGAAATGGCCCACTTTTTTTTTAACCTTTAACTCCATAGCTCATGAACTTACAGTTAGTCTTACACACCAATTATTTGGTTCACCAGAACCAATCATTAACAAACTTACTATTCAGCAATTTTTCACTGTTTTGGGATAAAAGAAGACAACCCAAAAGGACAAGGTTGGTAAAACTGACGTAAAAGTCACCAAAAGTGGAAGGGCATCAAAGTAACTTCCTACAAGATTTCCCTTTCAACCCAATTAAACCTTTCTTTTTTTAAAAAAATTTACAGAAATATATATATACGATTTATTTTATTTTATTTTATATTTTTTATCTCCTAGTACCTCTCTTCATTACTCTTTTATTTTTCTTCGTCAAATTCCTCCATTTTAGCTGTCTGCCTGTCCCCTTCAAACGCAAATAAACCCTCTCTCTTTCTCTTTCTCTCTCTCGTATCAAAACCACAACTTCTCTCACTCTTCTTCTCTCTTTACACACACACATTTTCCTCACTACACTCTCCATCTTAATTTCTTAACCTCATTTTTTGCCTTAACCAGAAAACCCAAACAATCATCAATTTAAAATAATAATAATAATAATAATAACGATGGAAGCACCTGAATTCTATAACCAAAATGGATTTTGCTCGCCATTTTCAAATGAAAAGCACCATTCTTTAGATTCTAAGCCTACTGGCGGTGGTGGTGGTGACCATTTCATTGTCGAGGACCTTCTAGACTTTTCTAACGAAGATGCAGTCATTACCGACGGTGGCGTCGCTTTTGATAACGTTACAGGTAATTCCACGGACTCCTCTTCCGTTACTGTCGTCGATAGCTGCAATTCCTCTTCTTTCTCGGGATGTGAGCCTTGCTTTAATGGCGGCGATATTGGCTCTCGTAATTTGGCCGACGTTCAATTCTCTAGCGACCTTTGCGTGCCGGTAATTCCACTTAACATGCACGTTTATTGAGTTTTGTTTGTTTGCCAAGAAAGTGCAGGAAAATGAGAGAAAATTATATAATTTGATTTTTTTTTTTTTATCTTTTAGTATGATGATTTAGCGGAGCTCGAATGGCTGTCAAATTTCGTGGAGGAATCGTTTTCTAGCGAGGATTTGCAAAAGCTACAGCTGATATCTGGCATTAAAGCCCGGCCCGATGAATCATCTGAGACCCGAAATTTTCAACCAGACTGCAATGGTAACGACAATACTAACAACAATAATAACAACGACGTCGTAGCCATCAATAACAACAACAACCCAATTTTCCACCCTGAAATGTCCGTCCCAGCTAAGGCTCGTAGCAAGCGGTCTCGAGCTGCCCCATGCAACTGGGCGTCTCGTCTCCTCGTCCTTTCCCCCACCACGACATCACCGGAGCCGGAAATTATTGTCGGCCCAACGACTCAGCATCCTAGTTCAGGAAAAAAGACGATAAAAGGTACCGGACCGAAGCGAAGAGATGGTGGAGATGGAAATGGAGATGGCCGGAAATGCTTGCATTGCGCTACCGATAAAACGCCGCAGTGGCGGACAGGGCCAATGGGCCCAAAAACGCTGTGTAATGCTTGTGGTGTGAGGTACAAGTCAGGTAGGCTTGTACCAGAATACCGGCCGGCGGCGAGCCCAACGTTTGTGCTGACAAAACATTCGAATTCTCACCGGAAAGTACTTGAGCTTCGGCGGCAGAAAGAGTTGTTAAGGGCTCAGCAACAACAACAACAGCAATTTCTCCATCACCATCAGAACATGGTTTTTGATGTATCCAACGGCGATGATTACTTGATTCACCAACACGTGGGTCCCGATTTCAGGCAGCTGATCTAGTAAGGTAGGGAATAAGAGGCAGGTTCAGGTGGGGTCTATTTTAAGGATTTAGCTGCGAAATTCGTTAGTGAATTTCGTTAATTCTTCTAATTTTGCCTAACTTTTAATTTCTTCAATTTTTATTAGACTTTGTTTAATTTTTCATTTTCTCTGAGTTGCTTTTTGTCTGCCAAAGTTGGCAAGCTCTTTGAAAACTCAATTTTCCTAAATTCAGGTTTCCTTCCTTTTCTTTTCCTTGACACTTCAATTTACATATACCATAACGTAAAAATCATAGTCTTAAGCTATCTCGTTTCTAAAAATGTGATTATAATACCTTATAGAGATTATTTTCTTAAATTCATGAATTAGTAAGAAATAGACAACATGAGTGGTGCCAGCAGACGTGACCAGTCTTTTTTCCTTTCTTTAATTAAGAATCCGGAAAAGGAGTTTGATCTTCACATATGTAGAAAAAAATTTTCGTTTTTTTTTTTAAAATTAATTAATTCTTAACTCGATTTCACATGTCTTCTCATTGGTATATATATTTCTTAAATTACGTATAAAGTATTTCAACCAACCCATAATCTCTCTTGTTAGGAACAAATTGCAATTACAAAATATTTATTTAATTAAGGACAATAATGAAAATTGTTTTTTATATATTGGTGAATATTAATGTATTGGAGCAGTATATATACAGCTTTATACATAATGTAGAAAACTCTTGGTTATAGAGGGTAAGTGCAAAGCTTTGAAAAGAAGGTTTAAAAGAGATAGAGATTGAGGATACAATAAAATAAATAAATAAATTGAAATTGGTGTGTAGTTTAAGAAAACTGTTTAAGCATGTCATGTGACAACTAAGTCATAATTTGAAAATTTAATCTGCTGATGACATCTTAACACCTCTAAGTGATAGGTCTCCAACTCCTACCTTATTGCTAGCTCTGGAACTAAATCATATAATAATACTTGAATACCCTCTTTTTTTTTTTTTTTTTTTTTTTTTTTTAATTCAATGTGGAAGGGATGAATAAGATATATGGATTGCTAGGTCACAACTAGTTTATCCCTAATCAATTAGCCAAGTTGATGCAATCGCAGATCCATATGTTGATTTCCATTTTTTTTTTTTTTCCAAGTCAAATGTTATAAAGAGCAGTTTCATATATTACATCTATTAATTCAAAATAAAACGGTTGGATTAACGAAAATAAACTGTATATTCAGATGAATTTTATTTTTCTAAACCACCTCAGGATGTGATGCGTTATCGAATTAGACTTAAACAATAAAGTGAAAAATGGAAAGTTTACTAATGAGGAGAGAGTAAAATTTGGCTTCAACTTTAAAAAGAAGAAGAAAAGCACGTGAAGAGGAGCATTAGTAGATGATTAGAATCCACATGAATTTGAGTGAAAACCAGGTGAAATAGATCATTTATCCAATTGATCCATCCAAAGAATGTTAGAAAAGCAAATTCTGATTCGTTAATCAGATTTTTGATACTTGAAATTTGAAATCCAGTTGGGATTGTTTTCTTTTCCTTTGACATGTATTTCTCCAATTTGTGCTACTTCGAGGAATAATAAAATATTATTATATAAATATGCACCACTATAAACATTTATCAAAATAATAATAATTTTTTATAATAGAGAATACTCGCATTTAAAATCTTTATTTTTTTCATTTTTTTTCAATACCGTGAAAATATTAATTAAAACACATATCAACGGATAATATAATATATTTTTTTATTGCTATTTTCTCCGTTTCTAAAATAAATATATAATTATTTTGAAATGAATATATTTTTTCATGTGACTGAAGATTTGAGAGCCTAAATCTGTATATCCATATTACCGTGTGAAAGAAAGGGGTTTTTAATTATTATTTTATATATATTATAATATACTAGGGCTAATGAAGGTTATATAGTTAATAAAATGCGCACGATCCAAGGCAACAGTAATCCATAGACGACCTATTCCTTGTTAATAAATAATAATAATAATAATAATAATAATATAAAAGATAAATAAATAAATAAAATGATAAAATTATTTGTTTAAACTAATTATTTCAAGTAAATGTTTAAAATAGTTTAATAATAATGTTTAAAGAAGCAAAATTTGCGGTGGTCACATGCTTCTCTACCATGCCTCATATGCAGTAGTCAGTGATTCATGATGCCCTCACAAACACACACAATACAAATACCAGTATAATATTTTTTTTTTTATTTATCATTTCTAACTTATTACCTTATATAAAATAGTAATCAGATATATATTTTTTTATTACATTACATTTCATTATATATTACACCGATTTTTACTTAATTTACACTAATTATTAGGATTAAAAATTAATATGTTGATTAGGTGCATGAGAAGTAGTACTTATCTTTAAAGATTAACAGAGTTTGTTAATAATGTTTGATTAAAGCTAGCACATTTAGATCAGCTTTATAAGCTTGTAATTATTTGTAAATACATATTCCATACTTGCTTTTAAAAATGTTGTCATGCACAGAGCACGTGCACAGTGGCAGAAGAGAGTGATTTATGGGTGACAAATGCATGATTATTTAGCAGGTTTTCTCTTTAAATTAAAGACAAATCTAATATTATTTTATATAATCTTTTTGATTAACAATTAATTAAAACTCAGTTGTTAGTTCAAACATTTGGGGGATCATGGATTGGATTCTTATTCCATATGGGGCATGACAAGACAAACGATTATTAGTTTTTTCTAAAAAAATAAATAAAATTAATTATTATAATAAAATTTGCAACAAAATATCTTAAAGATTACTGTTGAATTAGGGTTAATTAAAAAATGGGGTATTTGAAAAAAAAATGCATGCAGGATATTTCCATTCCATGTTAAAAGAAAAGGGTTGGGGTTGTCTGGTTGGCACAGCAACTTCTGACAATGAATTGGCAAATGCCATTTTACAACACACTTTTAACGAATAGCCCTAACATGTCAACCAATGACTCTCCATTTCTAGCAATTAAATCATCTTATTATTACTGCTTTCTAAATCCTAATCATATAATTTACCCATTCAACTTTTACTTGCTCAACTCCAATATGTAAAAGTCATATAGAAAATATAAATAAATGATTTTAGTAAAAATTGAAAAAATTATTTTCACAGAATATTTCTCTAATTTTTTTTAAATAGAACCTATTTTAATAATTCGAATTTCCATTTTAATTATAAAGAACTAATTAATTTTATTGTTGGCATGTCCAATGGCGTGGATATTTATCTAGGCGGGGCATTATATTCTCATCCATCATGCTGGCTAGCAATTATAATTCAGATGATAATAATAATAATAATAATAAAACTTTATTATCCTATATATCATGAACCTCCTATATATATATATATATATATATACACACACACATTTTAAATTCATTTTTTCCTTATCCCTATCCCAAGAACCTCTAAACCCCACAGCATTGTCACCCCTTGAGGTTGTGCTACTTCTTTTTTTTTTTTTTCCTCTGAAAGAAAAGATCATAAAGGAAATGTGCCTCATAATCTTCTTTATAATAATGCAAGGAAATGGAGTAAAAATTAAGTTGTACTTTACAGTGAACATGGAGAAGGGAAGTACAGATGCAAGAAACTTACAAGGGAGAAAAAAGAGGAGGAAGAAGAAGAGATTCACATGCGAGTGTATTGTTAAGAGGGAGACATAAACGCTATGGTCAAGACTAATATTCAAAAAGATAGGGAACACAAGGACATATCTCATCAACAGCCCCCAACTTTCTCACGTAAATTTAACAATTCCTAGTATTATTAACATTGATCTTAGTTTCTTCATAAAGATAGCTCTAGTACATTTGCCCTTGACAAATTCCTTAATCAAAACTCATGTACTAATTATAATCAACACTTTAACGTATGTGATGTGTAATAGTTCATATGGCCTTCTTTCTCCAGAAATATGGTAAAAAGAGGAAAATTATTGGACAAAGGAATTGGAAGTTGATATACATTCAAAAATACCTAGCAAAAACACAAAGGGTAAATGGCAAGAATTTTTATTTGTTCATATGAGAGTATTGTATTATATTAGATTGATGCTTCAATCCAACAGAAGGCATGTGAAATCCAACAGAAACTTCAAATGCTTGCAACTAGCACCTCTAGATGGAACTGTTGTACAGAAAAACAGAATGTATCAGAAGACAAGCAATGGCCCTGATTTGTCAGCCATCTTCCATCTTGAATCTGTTATCGCGGCACACTGAGACCTAGTTCTGCATCAAAAGCAAATGCATTAATTACGGTGTTAGCACTAATTAAATTGAGCAAGCAAGTTTCAAAAAATGAGTCTTTCCCCGCATCCAGGACATACCAGGCCAGGCGGGAGGAAGGAAGAAGAAGTATCGACTACCATTTCATAAGCAAAAGCGCACTCAAAGAGAGGTCAAGTCGATCAGAAGCAAAATGAATTCTTACTTTTCTCTTTCACATAAATGTTACAGCAGATCAACCAAAAGTAGATGAACTTTTAAGGAGCTTATGGGTCATAATTTGGGTGCTACACCAGTACACCTAACCTGAAGTCATGAAACCAACTATATTTTTCCTCTTTTTTGCCCCCAAAACAAAATTTTTCAGTTCTTTGTGGCAAAACAAATAGAGATTGATCAGTATTCCAGAGTTTCTATGTTGAAAATCAAACTCCTATACATTCACACTAATCTCCAACCTCCATACATCCTCATTCCTAATTTTTATGTTAATTTTTGTAAATCAGAAATTTGGTAAGATGTGCCACAAAAATGATAAAATCTCCATGAACGGGCAGAATAACATCAATAATTCATCCGTACAGGCAACAAATCCTATTAAAGAAATCAGTCACATGGGTCAAACGTACTCACATTAAATATCGTACCTTATACCTAAAGGGAGGTTTCCTCATTTATTATTTGTGCTCCATTACATGGTAAAAAAATAAACTAATAAGCTATTGTATGCTTGCTACTCACATTTTTATCGTGTACATTCACTAATACTCAACCCATAGAACCTATTGTTGTGTATACAAAAAGTCACATAGATCTGAGAGCAGATTATTCAGGTCAAAAACGTTCCACTTGTAAATTGTATGAAAGACTACAAAAGAGAATAGGTCTACTGGGATTTAGATCTGCGACTTGTTGCATAAGCAAGTTTTTATTATTTATTTATTTATTTATTTATTTATTTTATGTTCAACTATAAGTGAATAAGCAATAATAACTTATAACATGGGAAGCAAGCACAAAATCTAAGTCTCTTTTATGTAAACTTTATTGTAGTAAACTTGCCAGCATATTTATTGGCACAAAAACTAGGGTCGATAAACCATGTGCACTACATGCTTAAAGCAATAGCCAAAAATTTTAACGCAAGGGTAATTAAGCCAAAAAGATAGGGCCTTTAACTTTAACCTTCGATGTATCAGTCCAACTTAAACATATTATGCTGCTAGCTGAATTACCAGAACACCAATCTCCATCCGATCAGTAATCCAGTGTCAATACCTGCTTTAACTACTTTCAAAACATCTTGCATGCATCATTCCTAATGAACAGAGGAGCTCAGCAACAGAATCATGCAAATCTTGATTGACACTTGACTACTCCAACTCCCTAACTTTAAAATTACAATGCATAAGGGAAATTGCTTCACAATGTTTATCCAATTACCCCCCCCCCCCCCCAAAAAAAATATTCCATGTGAAATAGTCATAAAATGAGCGACTAAAAATGAAAAGGAAAAGAATTTGAACTTTTGTATTCAATTTTGGGAGAAGAAATTGAAAAAGTCACTAATTAGGCTTCTTTTGCATTGTATAAAATAACTTTATTTATGAAAAATATTTTTTTGAGGAAAGAGTTTTTGAGAAAAATAATTGTTTGGTAAAAATATTGAAGATCAGTTTAGTATTTGGAAAATATTTGATTTCCTTCAATACTTAATATTATGAAAAAAGACTTGGACTGATAGGCCCCCATGAATTTTTCCAGCTATAATTGAAAATGAGAGAAAAGTGCATAAAAAATGGTAAATCACGGTCGTGACTGCGGTGATCAGTAGAGTAATGGGTATGTGATTGTGTGGTCCTCTTTATGAGTTTATAAAGTTTGAAAAATGACTAGGGACTCCCTTGAAGACTTATTTTTCCCTTTGAAGCAAATATTTTGCAGTGACTACTTCCTAAGACTAACTGCCCCACATACCAGAAAAAGTACAAAATTCTTTCTGGGACAATATTATCCATCAAAAAAAAAAAAAAAAAAAAAACCGTTAAGTTTGGATGGGATTAAAGAATAGACTCTTGAGGAAGTTGCTTATATCACCACACGCTACAATTTACCAAACTTGAAGAACAACAATTTCATCCTACAAGATATAGGCCTTCATAGAAAATAATATGATTTCAATCATCGAAGAAAAAGAAAAGAACCATAAAGGCAAGGAAGAAAGTAAGCCAAATAATATACTACTATGGAGCTGGCAATGCATGACAACTCCTGAAAATGACAACAAAAAATTTTCGTCTCGGAAAATTTACAGTGTCTGTAATGGCTTCATAAAATTTAAACTGTTGTTTATGTGACCTTATAAAATTGAAAGCATCAATTCATAAAGACAACTCACAGCGACAATGCAATGCACGGATGTGCTGTAAACAACTACTCAGCAAGACAAAATGTTGGCTTACTTGGCAACTAGCTTCTATTAACTTCTTTTCTTTTACTGAATCTTACGGCCATTGAAAAGAAATCGAGAGCAATGGCGTTCACAGCAAAACCAATAAATATGAAATACTTGTGGAGTAAAAAGTTGCTTACACATACTAAAATTAAAAGATTTGGAGATTATCAAACTCCTGGGTTTGCACTGCAGAGCATACCCTGAGACATTGACCGAGAGCTCCTTGAATCGATGCCAAGACACGAAGTTAACCGAGCTGAAGATACAGCCGAGTGCAAGGGAAGTAGAGATTGTAGAGCACCCAATTGAGGAAATTGCCTGAAATTCAAAAACCAACAATCAAATTTCAATCTTTCACAAACAATTAAACAAAGTTACTAGAAAAGGGCTTCAAAAACGCTTGCCTTGAAGATGTAAGAGATGAGCGAGTAGAGAGAGGAGAAGGTATCGGATTAGGTTTCACGGTGGGCTTGCTCATAGCGGATTTGAAGAGAGAAAGGCTTGATTTTGAGAGAGATCTATACCGAGACGCCATTTTCCCTAAACGGCAAAAGAAACAGTTAGTGGAGTTAGGGTTTCTGGAGAAACAAAATCATTGGGACTTCATATTAGTGATTGTACTGTATATCAAGGTTTAGGGGTTTTTGTTGGGTTTTACACTTGTTTCTGTATATTTACTGTTGATGAAACTATGCCGTTTGGCCTACCCAGCGTCTTAGCATATGGAGGAAAGAAAATTACATCCAGATAAAATTGTCGCAGTCCGATATCGGAATATGTGTAATCCAATTAGAAAATTTGTTAACAGAAAATTTTTTTTCCTTCCCTTATTATTTACTAGATTGGTGATAACGCGTGATCAAAAAATTATAACAACCAAAAATTCAGTTTTTAAGAAACCATTCCTTGAAAAAGCACGCTTATGGAAGGTAAAAGGGATTAACACTTCTTGATACTATAAGAAAAAAAAAAATTACAATATTCAATTGCATCTGCATTTGCCTCATATTGAGAACAAAATGGAGGTCAAGATTGAAAGAATCCTATTATTTTTTTAAATAATAAAATATAATTTGATTGATCGTGTTAAGAATTATACGTAAATATATTATATTATCTCAAACATAATTTAAAGTTTAAATTTAAAATGTAAAAATTAGAATTTCTGTGATCCAAATAAAAAAAATTATCTTTCACAGAGTTCAAAGTAATTCAAAACATTATAGTAAAAACCCAAGACTAAACCTTTGCATAACAATTCAAGGAATTGCACATGCAGACTCGCCGAACAATGAGCTGATATTCAGTTGATTTTAGCAACCAAAAGTTCAGTTTCATTAACAAATTTGAGGAAACATCTATCAAAGTGTTAAAAAATCCAAGTTCTGCAGTAATAGCAGGAATTTAGGGAAGAAAATGCAATTAATTCTGTTCCATTAACAAAGCAGTGGAGAACTCAAGATAAGACTTTTCTTTACTCAATTTCTCTTGTCAACCAGCGGGATGATCATGATCCATAAGCCACCCGCTAAAAGTACAAAGTCAAGTAGAAACAATCTTCCTCTGACTGAAAATGGTGGAAATTCTTTGTTTAGCAAGCTTTCTGGTGTGGTTTTATGCATCTCAACCATTTAACACAGGCTACATGAAAGAACTAGCTGCAAACAATCTACCCATTAAACCTAGGAGTTATAACTGAGGATATCATCTTCTCCTGCCGCATCAAAGCAGGCGTAGCTTTCCTGTAACTGAATTCACCAATTCTTTTGATCCTGCACAGAAACAGCAAAAGATAGTTCACTTAAAGCTCTCAAGTAAACAGGAATTTATGGATTATCCTCTTCCATTTTGTTCTCCACTGGACATCAATGGAAATGGGACTCCGAGATGCAAAATTTCCTTGCTTATGGCTTATTACAGTGTAACTGAATTCAGTATTACATAAGACTTAATGAAAAATATTATCTGAAAGCCCATGTCTCTCAAAACTGAGTGCATCACACTCACATAAAAGAAAGCAGCTAAAACAAGTTCAGAAGCAACTGGAAATAAAATATACCAGGTCCTATTGCAAGAACAGTCTTTGATCCAGCCAAAACCTGTATAAACATGAACAAAAACTTAAAATTTCCTTGTTTAATTCATTTAATTAGAACTAAATAAACCCATCTGCAATCTGTAGACTATTAAAGAGAGTAAACAAGCAGCAAAATTGATGTAATTTTTCCTAAGGTGAGTATATTGTAGGTATAACGCAAACATTCATGTGATGACCTAGACTAAAACCATCAAGTGAATGAGCGTGAATGCATTATTATGACCAGATGAGTGGAGCTCAAATAATAAACACAAATTCAGACCAATCAACTGCACATGTATGTCATTTTCTATAGAATCGCTTAACCAAGCTGGAAAAAGAAGAAAGAAAAGAAAAGGCTATCCTACAATTTTCAAATGACAGACAACATATCCACCCATATTCTGCCAGCAAATAGTACAAAAGGACATAATTGCACATTGTGGAACTAACTAGGTAGGTCCACAAGAACAATGAATAACAATCTTCCAAGAGTAACATTCATTTTATCTTTCCAAGGTCCATATTCTTTATTTCTGTTGCAGATTTGTGGCTGAAAAAAGAAATGGTCCAATATCCTTAATGTGTACCACATGGAGTTTACTCTAGATTCTGGATTTCATATACTGCTTTGAGCCAAGTGTTAGTTGCATTTAAGTATCTTCAAGGTGTTGTGTTACAAATGGATACCTGTGTCCGCCCAGCATCAGCAACAACAAAAGTTGGAAGGCCAATGCTGTCAGCTGCTTCCTTTATCCTATTCCTGATGAGGAATGAAATTGTAATCCATAAATCAGGAAAAAAAAAAAGTGATTTCCCCAACCAAAAATAAAATATATATGCAGGTTACTGACTCTTTAAGAACTGTATCATTCAAATGAAATCACCTGCTTACATTTCTTGTTGATTTTTGCATGTGACAACTATTTTGGGCTGTCCACAATTTTCCCATCTGCTCAAAAGTAACCGATGGCTGCACAGCATACAAACAAAATGCAACTTGGGATAACTACATGAACAACTAATGAGCATACAGCGCAGAATATAGTCTAGCCAAGAAGAGTCAGAGGACAATTATTTTGTGATGCATCACTCTGAGTCTGTGACCAGCTAAGTATATATATTCCTACTAAAAGTGATATTCTCAACGATCATAAGAACAGAAAGGACAAAGATCTTATGCATTATTTTCTTTTTCTTTCTTTTTTTTTTCTGCTTTTAATCAACTCCTGATCAGGTTCATAGTTCTTGAATCTTCAAACAATTGATTCAAGTAAACACGTATTGTCTTATTTTTGCCAAGAAGAGCTTATATCCTCTAGAACAATACAAATACAAAACACATCCAAGAGAGATGTTATTTATAAGCCAATGAAAACTACCAAGAGTTAGTAGAGTTGTAAAGAGTCTAAAGACACTCATAATTAGCACTTAATTTACCTTTGCATCAGCTCTGAATACATTCCAGTGGCTGCATCTGCAAGTAAGCAATTACAGATTCAATCAGATAATGGCAAAGTAATTGAAGATTGGGGGCTCCAAAGAAAGGCAAAGGAAATTCTTAAGTATTATAAAGCAAAACAATTGTGAAATTTATAGAAGTTGAAGTATATTACGAGCGCATTGTGATGCAATCTTTCCTGCACCCATCTTCAGGTCCTGTCTGACCACTAGAACCTGCCACGAGCAATTTTTCATCTGATCAAATAAATCTTTGACATTCTGATAAATACAAATACATTTCAAACTAGAGAAGACAGTTACAATGTTACATGAAAAACTCCACCTTTACCTTACATACGTCAATTGAATACATTGTAAATAAAATTAAATCAGCAACTGGACATCAGAATAGTCAGAGAGGAGGTGAGATAGGACTACATGCTCTACGCAAAAGAAATCATTCCATGATCACTATAGAGCAAGCATCCACCACCTTCAAAATCGGTTCAATCGACTTTGTATTTCAAAGAAATGCAGCATAAACTCAAAAGGGCAGGCCCAAACTACATGAAAATTTTGTTATTGTAAGATTAACTTATATTCCAGAATTTTGCCATGGCCTAAAACCAATCAAATTCATTGGCAGGATTCAGTTACAGTATAAAAAGGACAAGCAAAGAGTTAACAGCACCATTAACAATTAAATAGCTTTAAACCCACAGTTGCTGTGATTATCATAAAAGTCCATTCATAGTAATGACAGCAAAATAGCTCTACTAACAAATTCAAATAAATTCCCTCATTTCAGCCACCTAATTATCTTCTACGAAAAAAACAAATCACAACATCCAAAGAAACAGGGGGAAGTAAAAAACAAAGTAATATATTTTGCAGCAAAATCCCAAGTGATAATTACTTAAACACGGCAATCAAATCAATCCATAAAGCTTTAACCACTTGAATACAAACCATTTTAAGCTCTTGGTCACCATTACTGTAGAGCAAATTTTGTGCTTGGGACTTTCCTGGCAAGAAATTCTTCTTTTTGACATTGTTTTTTGTGAGGTCTGTTAAGTCCAGCAACAACCCAATTATGAGCCCAATGACAAAGCCTGGGATGAAGTTTTCCGGATTGAAACTCTTCTCTAAGCCTCCTTTTCTATCTTGCTTCTGTTGCTTCTGATTACACAGAAAACATATTTAACAAAGCATTAAACGAGAAATGACATCCTCGACCCAAAAAATTATCCATTTCAGATAAATAAATTTTTTTTTGAAAAAACTAAAAGATACCCATTTGAGATACCATAGTATCAGCTATCTGCAGACAATCTCATGTCTCTGAAAGTAAAGCAAAGTAAATTTGGAAACAAAAGAAGGTTTTTAGAAGGTCAACGTAAAAGGAAAAATAAAGCTGGTTCTTAAGTACCTGGTTCGAAAGCTGAGATGAGTTTCGAGACGAACCCCACATAGTATGTATACTGTATTAAGAGACTGTGGCAGCGAATGATTGCAGAAACAGATAACTGGGAAGAGAAGAAGATGAAAGTATACTTCTGGGCAGAACCACAGTGGATAGTGGATGCGAAGCGGAGGTATGAAAAACGGAGTCGTACGCGGATGCCAATCCCTTTCCCATTACTTGTTGAAACGAACAGCGTTTTAAGAGTTCGACCGGCGTCGTTTTTATTTGGTGTTTTTTTGCAACTTTTAGTCATATCTCAAATGGGTACCTTTTAGTTTTGATTTTTCAAAAACTAAAAAAAAAAAAAAAAAAAAAAAAAAAAAAAAAAAAAAAAAAAAAAAAAAAAAAAAAAAACCTTTTGCACAATATTGCCTCACCATGAAAATAAAAAATGAGCAAAATAAATAAATAAATAAAAGAGCCATTTATTTTGAAAGTATCTTGACTTATTAATTAAATATACAGAATATATGTCTTTTTTTTTTAAGATATTAGAATTTTTATTCAAATGGTATATCAAGATGAATCATTTCATTATTTAGTAAAATTAGTTGTTTTTGTAATTATTAATTCTTCACATAATAGTTAAAACAATACTAATTTTTTTAATAAATAATTATAGAGAGCTAATTTCAAAATTAATTAATTGATTTACAATGCAAGAAATATTAAGATGTTATAAAATCCAAGGGATTAAATAATTATTTACTCAAAATTAATTACTCCCTCCTTCCAATAATTTTTGTCTGACTTTTTTTTTTTTACCACCTCAAATTATTTTTCGATATTTTTTTAAAACCAAATAATATTAGAAAGTTATCAATAAATTTATTAGTGAAATTACTATATTATCATTAATTAAATTTATAGATAAATAAAAAATTATCAAACTTTTAAATTTTTAAAAATAATTTAATACGGATCATTTGATTTAAATTAATATAAAGGGTATTAGAAAAAGATAAAATAAAAATTATAGATTAACTATATTAACTAAAATTTGTTAATGTATAAATAAGCCATATCAAGACAAAAAATTATTAGACACAGCGAGTGTCTCAGAATTTCATTTTGTTTTCCCCTTGAAGGAATAAAAAATTGGAGGAACGAGAATTAAACAGCTTCCCGTGAACCCTACCTTACGCTAGTTTTTTATCCACCCGCAACAGCAATCCTTCTCTTGCCCCACCAAACTGTACAAGGAATATCCCAAAACGAACACGTTTTGTATGTGTCGTTTATATAACCATTGTCGACCTTACAAATTCCCGCATTTATCTAACTTTTCATTTCCTCTAATGGAATCCGTAGGCTCCAGTTCCTCTACTTCCGACCACCGTCTCCACTTCCATATCAGGCCAACCCAACCACTAGCAGGTCGAATATTCCGAGCCCTCCGCCACCACCTACGGCTGCTCCATCGATCCGAATCCAACTTCTTTATCTTAGGCGCTACCGGAAACGTCTACACCGTCACCTTAGCCAATACACCTTCATGCACTTGTCCTGACCGTACAACTCCATGCAAGCACATATTCTTCGTTCTTATTCGCGTATTAGGCGTCTCGGTCGACGACACATGTCTTCGCAGGAGAACTCTCCGGCCATGCAGACTCAATCGTTTACTAAGCACACCGACATCACCAGACTCGCTAGCGAGTTTAACCGTTCGGCAGTGGTTCCACCAACTATTCTTCGAGGCAAGAAGGCAAAACGGTGCGTCTAGAGGCGACGAGAAATTGGAGATTGAGGAAGGAACAGCGTGCCCGATTTGTCTTGATGAAATGGAGAAGGGAGATAGAGTGGTGGCGTGCGGGACATGTAAGAATATTGTGCACGAAAGGTGTTTGATGAAATGGAGGAGAAGTAGAGGAAGGAGAGGGACTATTTGTGTAATTTGTAGGGCAAGGTGGAGAGGTCGGAATAATGATCAGGATGGGTATCTGAATTTGGCTGCTTACGGTGGTGAGGATGATATGGCCGCCGAGAGTGCTGCGGGTCTTTGTGCTGGTTGATTTATATATATATATATTGGTTACATGCTGGTTAATTTAATTTAATTGTATATTATCAGGAAATGTAAGTTGATTAATAATTTCATTTGTATATATAAGCAGATGTATAGACTAACGTGAAGAAAATTCATTGTAATTATAAATATTGCTAGATTGCCAGATTTCAACTATTGGCTCAATTACCTGTCAAAAAAAAAAAAAAAAAAAAAAACTTTTGGCTCAATTAGTATAAATTAGTGATTTTCTTCTCATATTTTTAACCATAATTCAATTTCTAAACTCATACCATGAAAAAAAATGTAATATTTAAATGGATATTTTGCTTTCAACTAGATTTAGAGTAGGACTTGAAATACAAAATGGAATGGTGTTAACCGCTCTAGAATTAGGAAATAAAATTAGTGATGCATCCAACGCGATGCATGAATTGTATAATTTTTTTATTTTTTTAAATTAAATTAAATGTAATTTTCAAATAAATTATTGCAATTTATATTTGTGTTGATTTAAATAATTTGCTTATGAATTTTTTATTAAACAATGAAAGATAAAATTATACACTCTTTTTTAAAAGTATCAAGTAATGAACTAAAATATTCATTAGCATAATTAATTATTTTAAGTAAATTAATGTAATTCAACCGATAAATTAGTTAATTATTTATTTTTTCTCTTTGAAATTCCCATAAATTCAAATTAATTGATATATAATTTATTTAAGTTTAATAAAAATTTTAGTGAATTAAAATTAATATTTTAATTTTATTTGTTAATGTAACTATTATTTAATTACTTTTTATTAAATATGACTCTCTTATAACTCCGTTAATTTTGTTTATAGAAAGATACTATTTAATAAAAATTTAATATTTATTAACTGTAAAATATATTAATTGAAATGAAATTCTCTCCATTAAATTTATTAATTTATAATTTCATTATTTAATAGAAAATTTAATTTTTTATTAAATGCAAAAAAATTTCAATTATAATGAAAAAATAAAAGGTAACGTCATTAGTTGACTCAATTTTAAACATACATACATCATTTTTAATTTTATTAAATATCAACTTTGATTTTATTAAATGCAAAAAATTTTAAGTATTTTCGTTGATCTATTTTTTCTAAATGCCTCCAAATAATAAAATATTATATAAAATATTTTCCTACAAGTTATTTATGGAAAGAAAAGAATTCTAAGATAAGATTTATTGATATAAGGAGATCAGATTAGAACGAGGGGTTGTTGTTATCAAATTGAAAACAAATAATTAAGAAGTAATCAACTATAGTTTATGCTTAAGGTTTACCAAAAACCAATACGTAACTTAAATTCTATGCATCTGCAATCAGACAAACTTTATCGTTTCATCATCTTACCAGAAAGTAAGTATAAAATAAATTTACAAGTCAACTGGCTGAAGGGGCACGGCAAAACATGGGTTAATTTTTTTTTGTTTTATTTATTAAGAGGTTCAGTAAACGAAATATTATTGTACGGGGTAATATTTTTATAAGTTCATTAAATTGAAAAAAATATTTGTGATAGAAAAAATTCAAATTTGAAATATGTCACTCTTAATATAAATGAAAAAATTAATTAGATTATTAAATTAGACTGGTTGATATTTTTTTTCCTTTTTACTTATAAGATTCATTTTCAAAACAGTATTATTATAAAATTAATTATTTTTCAGGTTTTTATAAACTAACCAGAGAATTTGGTTGATTATAAATATATAAAAATAACTATTTTTTGTTTTATTTTAATATAATTAATATATATTTAATCAAATGAAAAATTTAAATACTGTAAATACAATTAACCAAAATTAGTTCAAAAGCGTTAATGTTTTCTTAAAAAAGAAAGCGTTCATATGAGAAATGACTTATAATTATAAATTAAAGAACCAATCATTTATCATAACTTATCCTTGCGATTGTAATTATAAATTTCATAATTTATTTTCCATTTACCCACATAGTTTATGTAGAAAAATATAAACAAAATTATCTAACTAAAATTTATAGAGTTACGATCCTCTCCTGCTATTAATACTCCAAATTCCAATTTTGCCACTAAAGCAGTGTCGTTTAAATGCTGAAGCTCCCGTTAGGCAAAGTCCCACCCCCCGGGTAAATGCTAAACACTTCCCTCTTGCAGCAATCATTGATAATTGAGAATTGTGCAAAGCTGATAACTTTGCATAATCCTCCTTTGGCTTGCCGGATAAAATGGAGGATAGCGGAACTCTTCGCACTTCTAGCAACCTGTCTCGCAAAGTCGTCTCCGTGGCCGCCGGGGAATCTCACACTCTCGCCCTTACAGGTAATGTATGCATTTATAGAGATTTATATAAAATTTGGTTAAACGACAATACTTGGTCTCGGATTGCAGGAGATGGGTGCGTGTATTCTTGGGGTAGAGGAATGTTTGGGAGACTTGGGAACGGTTCGGAAGGGGATGAGCTTTGCCCAGTTCGAGTCAAGTTTGATACTTGCAATGAATCTGAAGAGAACAGGCTCAAGTTTGTAGGAATTGCTGCTGGTGCTTATCACAGCATGGCTCTTGCAGGTTTGTTTAATCACCCTCTATCCAATTAATTCCCAGACTTTTGATTTTCTCCTTTTTGTTTACTGGGTTTGAAACAAAACTGTAATCTAATGGATGCTTATAAAGTTTCTGTTGAGGTCGTTTGTTCTAATTAAACGTGGATTAGTTCTAAGTTTGGCAATTGATAAGAGTTATTTTGTTGATGAATCAGATAAAAGTTTGTCAATAATTGAGGAGAATTTATGGATTTTCTACAATTAATAATTCTTGCTGTATCTCTCGTGGTGTTAGTCTGTTGTTTGTGGATTTTGATGAATTCTGATAAGACAAAGGGAAGGGTTATTGTCTGCTTCACTGTAATAGATTTGATTCCGTATTTGAATATTTTCTTACCTTATAGCTATACTAACTTTTGTTTATTTCCATGTAAGATTATATAACTTTTAGATGTTAACGAACATTATCTGGAGCTACACTTTGAACAACAAATGGTCATAAGATTAGGGTTGGTTGGAGCTAGTTTGGCTGATATGATATTTCTTTTATTTCTATGTAATTCCAGGTGACGGATCAGTTTGGTGCTGGGGTTACAACATCTGTATCCTTAATTGTGGGATTATTTTTTAGTTTTAAGTGCATTCCAAACCATATCGGAATTTTGTCATTTCTGTGCCTGAATTGTTCTTGGGTTCTCTGTGACTCTGCCTCCTTAACCTTTGTATGGATGGCCAACTTGGTGTGAATGGAGAGAATGCTGTTGTGCCACAGATGATGGAGCAGTTTCATGACTTGAGCTCTTCACATTCTCCAACGAATGAGTCAGAAACAAAGGGAAAAGCACCATTGAAGGTGCGAAGTGATTTTATCAATATTTTGTCTCTTTAGTCATTAACAGCTTCATTTACTAATTCTTTTTCTTTATGTACTGCAGATTTGTTCTGTTAAAGCTGGAGGAATGATGTCCTTAGCAATTGATAATCTTGGGGCTCTATGGATGTGGGGCAATTGCCCACAGGAAAGCAGCGGCAGTGAGGGTGGTTTCTCTCTAATGAGCAGTTTCACTCCAATTCCTGTCTGGGATTTCTATGGTCACACTGTTGTAAAGGTGGCATGTGGAAGCGAACATGTTGTAGCCTTGGTGAGTGCTGGGGAAACATATAAAGGAGATGATCTAGTTTGTTACTCCTGGGGAAACAATAGCCATGGCCAGCTGGGTTTGGGAGATACAGAGAGCAGACTACGTCCTGAAATTGTTGAAACATTTGATCAGGACTCTCCTTGGTTTGTTTATGAGGTAGCATGTGGTGCATTTCATACTGCTTTGCTTACTCGTAAAAAGAGACCAAATGACAAATTAGAAAGTACGTGCTGGACATTTGGCCTGGGCGATAACGGGCAGCTTGGGCATGGAACCACCCAGAGTGCATTGAAACCTGAAGCCGTAAAAGAATTGCCACAGAATATGTACCTGATCTCTATTGACTGTGGTTTATTTCATACCAGTGTCGTTTCATCAGCTGGAGCTGTGTGGTCGTGGGGAATGGAGAAAGGCCTTGGCCTCTGCCCAGATGCTAGATTTACTGGAACAGATGCAGGGGATGCTCTTTATCCCCTGCAAATAACAGGTCAACAAGGGCCTAAATTTCACGATCCAATTCAAGTTGCTTGTGGGGCTGCCCACACTGTTCTTGTTGCAAATGATGGATATAAGCTTTGGTCTTGGGGCAGGGGAAGAAGTGGGGTCCTTGGAAATGGG
Organism: Jatropha curcas; assembly: GCF_041381405.1. Lineage (NCBI taxonomy): Eukaryota > Viridiplantae > Streptophyta > Magnoliopsida > Malpighiales > Euphorbiaceae > Jatropha > Jatropha curcas. Next base: position 4,428,824 of record NC_143158.1, on the reverse strand, counting down.
AGGGAAGTAGATTTTTTTGCTCCAGGTGTTGTGCTGTGGCCTCCACTAACAGAGGATTTCAAGGACCTGGACCAAGAAGCGAACAATGTTAATAAAGAGGAGAATCTTGAAAATAAGGGATCTGAAGAAGTTTCAGAAGTGGAAAAAAAGTTGTCTTTGGCAATGGAGGAGATGAAGCTCCTCAAATCAAAACTTTCTTTAATGGAGCAATATGCTGGCATACTTCACAGTTCAATTTTTGGTAAACCTTTCACAGAGGAAGGTATTCCTGTCTCGTTACAGGATTCAGGTGCTTTTGACATTGCCAAACAATGGGACGACATGTTAGAATCAGCAGATCATAGTAAGCTTATTAGATTAGAAATGTTCTATCGAAACATGCTTGCAGGTGTCAAAGATAAGCAAATGAAAAAACGTATCCAGGAGATAATAAAGGAGTATCTCCCTGCTTGAACTCCAGGAAAATAATGCAGGGAAATTTGGGATGCACATTTGTTTATAATTGATGACCAAACATACACTTGAAGTGGTCAGCTGCACCAAATCGGAACTCTGTATCAAATGAAGCTTGCTGTTGTACTATCACTCCAGATTGTTGGATTTTCTTTACTACATGTTTTGTGACAAAATACAATATACCCACATAGAATAATGTATCATAATAAAGGAATGAGCAGCTTATTATTAGCTGCTTTATGAAAAGCCATGGTTGATTTCTTACGGAGAAGATGCTCATATTTATTCTGTGATGAGAATAACTGCAAAAATTATACGTAAATTGCTTGTTTTATCATTCATTTTTGGAGCAATCCTATTGGAGAAGAAACAATTGGGACTCTGTTAAACTCTATTCCGTGATATCGTATTCTGAAGTAAAAGTGACTACAGCCGTAGCTTAAACTACACAACGGTGTCGTTTTTTTCCTGTTCTCTTTTTTTCTCTGTCGTTCCAATTATTTTTAATTCACATTTTGTGACACACGTGGCCAACTGCTTCAGTTCAGTATTGTAAAATGTAAAACTGCTTCAGTTCAGTATTGTAAAATGTAAATTAAACGTTTTTAAGCGGGACAAGTAGAAACGGTGCGTTTTTATTCATAGACTATGAACCCTTAACGTAGTAGCGCAAATTAGCATTTAGCCTCACTCTATAGACTGCAGTCTGCAAACTGCTGTCGATCTCCAGTTCTCTAATTTGTTTCACAAACCCTTCTAAAACCCTAACACTTAAACACACTCCAAAATGCCCGGCGTCGCCTCCGGCTCTGGTGGAGGTGGCGCGTCAGATTCAATCAGCGGTGCGTTAGTCCCCTTTCTGCCGGACTCTCAGGTTGCCGTAGTTTACCCACTCCGCCACGGCCTCAAGCCCCCAGTCTCCCGTGTATCTATCTCTTGGGCTCGAGGCAACACATTAAAAGTCTCAGTTTTCCGTCAACCGTCGTCTGACGCCGATTCCGACGAGCTTGGGGGGAAAGTAGTGGAAGTGAGCTTAGGCGGCAATGGAGATGGAGAGCTAAACGACGCGCAGTGGCGAAGGATCTCTTATGGCTCTGTTGCTCCTTTCGCACTTCTTCATAGTCGTAGAAATTCTGTTTCGAGCTTGTCAAACATGCAATTAAGTCCGTCTCCTTATCATCTTGAGTGGTAATTGATTTATTATCTCATCTTTTAAATAAAAACATTTTCAGTTAATTAATCTCTTATATAATAATTAAAAATGTGATCTATCAGGTGGGAGTACGTAATGGAATATAGCAAGGACATAGGTTCACTTCTTGTTAATCCAAAGTCACTGGTTAGTCCAGTTATTGAAGACCCAAAGGAAGTTTTGAAGGTTAAAGCTTTGATTCAGTTGTGGTACTGAAGTTAGCATAGTTCTTTTTGGTTTTAGATCTGTTCTTTTGTAATTATATAAATTATTTTGTGTAGAAAGGTGAGGAACCAACTTGTTTAAAGGCAGCATGGGATCTGATGGAGATGTTCTATGCAGACAAGTTGTCCCAAGCATGGCTTCCTGAGCGTCTTGTTGATTGGTTGGCTGTAATGATAATAATTCTTATCCTTTTATCTGCTTGATCTTTTGGTATTATATTTGCTGAACCCCTTTTTCGATTTTGTGGTTATTATGATTTTTTCTCATGGCAGGATTATGATAGCCTCCTATCAAGTACACAGGCCACCGTACATTTGAAACTTTTGCAGTTTCAGGAAAGACTTGTCACCTTACAGGTTTGACTATGTTCTATGTTCTCCTATCCTAGATTCTCTCTACTCTCTACTTTCTTGTATAGAAATGGGGAAAAACAAAATAGGGACTTAACTACTTTTGTGCTTGGTGGAGGGACACGTTCTCCACGTGTTTACAATGAAAGTTTCTATTACTACAGTTGGGATCCTGTGTTATTATGCCTTGTATTTGATTAATTGGTTTCTAATACTATTGCTAATGGTAAGGTGATCCACATGATATTTCTAATTTATAATTTTTTCGGACTGTATTGTATGACATTTTTCTTTATCCTGATTGTTTTGAAAATATATCATTCACAAACTCATAGTTTGTTGCTTTCTGGTAATGTTGGTTTTTTTGTCTGTTAAAGTTTCAGTTCTGATGAAATTTGGTCAGATTGATAAAATACAATCGGCTTCCTTTTTAGAAAATTACTATGTACTGGGGTTGAGAGAGTTTTATTCGTGAAGTAATGACAATTTTGTTGTTCATTAATGTTTTAGGTAATTAAGTTACAATTCTTTTTCATAAATACTGTTTAATTCTTTATGATTGTGGAATTTTTTATTGTTTTATGAAGGTGGTTGAGGATGATTCTAAATATTGGGAGGTGATATCATCGGTACTTGCAGTTGGTTGGCTAGATATTGCAGTAAGTAGTTTTTGTAGTCTCTGCTGTAAATAGGTGGTGCTACATTTATTTGCAATGATAAAAAGATGAAAAACGCTTCTTTTGGAATGTGCAAATGAAATGCACTCTATAAATTTTTCACTTGCAGGTGAAGATGTTGCGGTTGCATGGATCTTATCGACTGGATCAGCTCAGCAACAGAGAGGTTGGTAAGAATCTAATAAGAAATGATTGGCATTTGATAGAAACCTATCTCCCTGACAGCCTCTTATTCTTTGGCATTTGCTATTGAGTTGAAATACCCATGCAATTGGTATCATGTGTTGGATTCTGAGGACATCCTCTTCTATTGTTTAAGCTTCTATCCCTCAATATTTTTGCAGCCAGCCAAAGTGAGATGCATGACTTTATTTTCCAATTTGTGTTTCGTATTACTGTACTTTGATTGTCTGTGCATATATCTAATTAATTTACATGGTTATGATTACTGGATGTCTTTGTAAGCTTGTTCCCAGTGTTGGATCTTACAGCATCTTCTTTTTGCATGTCATTGAGCAGACAGAGAATGGTCTTGTAGAGGCTGTTGCTGTTCTTATTTCAAAGATGCCACGCATGCGATTGGAATTAGGAGCTGGGAAATTGGGTGAATGCTTTAAAGCGAAGCCTGATTTTATGAAGGTACTTTTGATTATTTTGCATAAAGAAGTAATCCATATAAATCCTTTAATCATTTTCTTCTTTTTTTCCTTGAGTTCTTGCTATATTAATTGTGTCATATGTTTCAATTGCCTAGGCATGGGAGAGGTGGCGAGCACAAGTAACTAAGCTGGAGTCCAGTTCATTCTGGATTCAGTGTGATCACCGTCAGACTCGAGAGGGCTTGAAAAACATGCTTCAGATAATGCTGGGAAATAATACTATTCTCTCAACTGCAACTTGTAATTGGATGGAGCTGTTTATATCTCACGTTCTATACATAAGGCCATTCACTGTAGTAAGTGCTGACTAGTCTTCTTGTTGAATTTCCGTGTTTAATGGATCATAAATGTTTGCTTCATTGGGTTCTCAGTTTCTTAATTCTATATTATTAATAATTTCTATGAATTAGTGAAGCTGAATGCCACATTAATCCATTTGCTGCTTTTAGGGCTTAGAAAGCATGTACAGCCTAGCTCAAAAATGCATTCAGTTAAAGCCAATGTCCAGTCCACATAAATTGATGCAGCTTGTAATTGGAATTCTTGGGGAAAATACAGAGGTGAGTTTTTTGGCTGACTGCTAGTGCAAATTCTCTATCATTTTACAATCAGTTTCTTTTCTTCAATAAAACTCACTGGGGTTTTTCAACTGCAGGCTATATTGGCAGAATGCTCAAGAGGGTTTGGACCTTGGTGAGCTGCTTGCTTATCCTATTTTCCAATCTTATTTTTACCTTGACTCATGGAATACATGAATTTGGATTCTAGTCTCTTTTTTTTCTTATAAAGAAAGTTCCTACACTGTAGGAAGTCTAAAATAAGAGATTATTAGACTAAGTGAAGCTTATAATTCTGCTGCTTCCATTATGGAGTGTAAATTTGTGACTTGTTGACAGGATGGTAGCTCATGCCATAGAATTTTTGACTGCTGGGAGCAATCAAGCAGAAATTATTTTACGTGAGGAGCGTGATAACTTGGGTGGAATCAGTATAGAGGAGCTCCATCGACTTGTTTATGCTCAAGTGCTATCTTCTCATATTTTAACTTGGCAAGTAAGTCCAAACTCATTTTTGATATTTTAATCAATGTCATTATGCTCTTACTTTTGGCATTTAACCTTTATTAAACTTTTGTGGAGAATGATTTATTCCTTTTTCTTTTTCTCCACATTTTTTTCCCTTTGAACTTAACTGGATTCTTTTGTGTTCACAGATTGCTCCAATTTATTTGATATCGTGCATGAAGCAGGGAATGGGATTATTAGAGATTTTATTTTACAGGCAGCCTGTTCAACATAATCAATTACTGGTGAAGGTAATCAATTCATTATCAGTTTTATCCTTCATTCTTGTTGCCATCGGGCCTTTTTTAACTTGATCATGTTGAGTTGCTATCCAAATCTTGAGATTGAACTTTTTCTTTTAAAAATTGTAGAATTTGGAGATTTGCCGTCTATATGACCTTGACAGTGTCAGCTCAAAAATTATGAAGGTATGTCTTGTCTTTGAAGGCTTCATGTGATTTATTGATTTACAAACACAGTAACACACCTAAAAAAATCATGGAGTTGATAACTCTTGTGGCTTTAAACTTGGCCTGGAGCTTGTATTCATCACACGCAAGAGTCTTTAACAAAGTCATATTCTTCTTAGAAACATATAGTATTTATGTTTGCAATTTGGTATTTATGTTTAGATTGCAGGAATATACCATTGGAAACATGGTAGGAAAGGTTCTGGAGTTTTTTGGCTTCAGCAAGCTCGGGATGAAGTTTGCCTTAACAGAATTGCTCAGCAGTTGTTTGATTCTGTTGGGAAGTCAATCTCTGATGAATGTTTCAAGGTTTTTTTTTTTAAAATTTTTTTTTTATTTCAGTTTATTCAATTAAGCAGTCAGTGTGGTTCCAGTCGAAGTTTCTTCAAATGCCCTGTCTTAATTATTTTGAAAGGACAATAACCTTTAAATTGATTTCATTTCTTTGCTGCACAGCAATGGGAAGGTTTAATTGAACTGCTGGGTTCAGAATCTAAGAATGCCGGGGGTCTTGAGTTCCTTCACAAGTAAGGATTTTTCCGATTGAGCAGCAGTTATTATCATCTGCTTTTATTTTCCCATTTTCATTTGTCTTTATCTTTCCTTGACACTAACCTTAGTTGCACCACAGGTATAGGGATTTTAAGAGATCCCTTAAGCAGGTTTCTGACGGAAAAACTACAGATGCTGCTCAGCAAGCTGTGGAATCACTGATGTCGGTATGTGCCATGGTTAGGCTTTTAGCTGTAGTACCATTCTTATAAAGTAATCTATGATTCCTGAGATCCTAGAGCTTGTCATGATGATGCACCTCCTTGTTTAAATGCACACTTTTTGCTCAGGCCCTCTAAGAGAAGTTTCTTTTCATATACAGGCGGCCTTAGGCTTGCAAGGACAATCTTTATATTATTTATATTCATTTCAATTCTAGATGCTGATTAATCTCTCCTTTATGAATCTTCAGCTTATGAAGAACCCTTCTACGCCTCAACGTTTCTGGCTGCCTCTTCTCCACGATTCGGTGACCTGTTCTTTAATCTCAGTTTTTTTTTTTTTTTGTGCACTATAACAACTTATTGGGCTATAGGCCAGGGTTTTTTCGGTATAATAAGTGGACCAAAATGTCTGTTTGGGCTTTTGCCTGGGTGTATGCAGACTGTATTCCTATATTTTCTCATCCCCTTCTGTTTTGAGTTCTGAAAATGGGAAGGCTATTATTATTACGAACAAAAGCTTTTCTGGATTGCACAATGCCTATAAGTGCTCTCTAGTTTAGTAGCTATGCATAATTGCATATTTACCTTCGATATTTGTTTCCTGCAGTTGAAACTGCTTAACTGGCAGGAGCGACCTTTGCTAAATGTCTCTCAAACAAACCTTCTGTTGAATAAACTGCAAGAGTTATCGATGGCAAGACTGCGCCCAGACTTTGTTGAAGCTGAGTTGCCGCCCCAGGCCTTGGGCTCTGTTAGACTAGCTCTTGCTACAAATCTTGGACGTGCCATCCTAGAAGAATCATGATACTCTGGCTTTTGGCATTGTTTGATACCATTAATATTCAAATGCTATGGCAGCCATAATCACACTCATTTCAAAGAAATGTTTAGCTGATGAATTCCTGGAGGACTGCATCATTGTATAAAAATTTCACACAGCTGATTGTTCATGGAACGGATATGTTTCGGTGGTTGGGTTTATTGTTCTAAAAATTACAGTAATTGTTCAACTTGAAGACTTAACATCTCGGAAGGTGGCAGAAGTAGCAAGATGCCTATTCAAGGATTTACAGACGAGATCTGCAGCCGGAGTTTGATACATCTATTACCTCTTTGTTCAGTGCTGTTCAAAATTTGGTTCATGAGAAGGAAATGTTATTGTTGGAACTGAGTTGTATATTCTAGTGGTTGAAGAATTGCTAAAAGATATTCTTTTCAAATTTTGTTATTTTTATTCCGTAAGTCTCTACTTGAGGATTCATTTCTAGGCATTAACTACTTGAAGCTATTAGCGTGCACCTCAATCTTTCATTGTCTATTCAAGAGGGGATCCTTACATCCTGAAATTTTTATTGCACAAAAAATTACGCGGAAAGTAAGAAGGGCCATGCCAATAGTGAGCAATAGATGTCTTGCTCAGATGAAAGTTACAGTAGAGCTCAAGTTTAGAAATCATACTTTTCTAACATAGTTACACAAACATTGACATCTCAAAAAGGTAGGAAAAGATGTTATCAATTGCAATCAACATAAGCCAGCCTTATGATACAGGTAAAAAATATATATATCGGCACTATAATAGACCCAAATGTCACTATACTAGGCCTGCTCTGTTTAATATTATATATAAGGAATACATCCCCGATATAAAGGAATTTGTCAAAGAAAAAAGGAATAGGGAACAAATGACATCAGAAAGTAGAAATGGACACAAAAAAGGGGAAAAAAAGAAACGGGGTAAAAGCAAAGCAGCAATGAAGAATCTGAAGGACTCTGTAATTGAATAAATAATATTGGATCTCCACCAATAAAGCTCTGGGAAGTGGCCTGACCTCTTAGTTTCGTCACGCTCATAGTTCTGATTTGTTCGAAGGCAAATGGACTTGGCCAGGACATCGCTAACGTACTATACAAATTCACTGATAGTTCCCAAGGCACCCACCAGCTCACCCAAGCATGACATGGAGTATCCCATCTGGATCATCTTTGCTATAAATATAACTACAGTTACAGGTGTGTTTTGCATGTCGTAGTTCCCGTGCTTATTCACAGCACCACAAATTTGTTTAGAGCTTTTTGGGCAAATTATATGTTTTCTTGAGGAACTTGGATGCTGCTTCATCATTCCGGTAACACAACACCCGAAGGAGGGTGTTTGGCTCAGTAGGATTCCATTCTCCTGAAGTTGGAGGCAGTGGAAGTCTAGACCTGGCAGAAGAGCCATATGCTTCCAAGGTTACACGTCTGAATCGCTCGATGAGGCTATCTGTGTCAGTTCGATAAAGGGGAAGAACACCTCTGGCTGTAATTGAGAACTTGTCTATTAATTCAGCAGGCAAGCCATCCCCATTCGACCAAAACAGATCTTTAAGGGATTTAAAATCGTCCTCTATTATTTCAGAATCTTGACGAGTGAAAGCACGGGAGGGGCCTCCAGCAAGCAAAACAAGCAAGAATCCATCAAAAGAAGCTCTCATTAAATCAGTAACAACTCGAGTTCGAACTCTTTCATGCATGGTATCCGATATGATGATCAAGTTGCGCTCAAGCTCTTGAAGAAAAGGCTCAATTCTAGAAGATGATGACTCCCCAACATACAGACCATCCCATAAAACATGACTTAGATCATGAAAAACAATTTTATATGCCAGTGCCTCACTAAGCTGTTGAACTCCTTCTATGCAAGCAGATGGTGTGAGTTCAAACTTCTTTGTCAAGCCATTTGAAAAGTCTTCGGTACGAGCAGACTCAGAGTTCCTTAGATGGGTTATTATTCTCTTCTCCAAAACATCCAACTCTGTTCGGAGTCGGTGCAAAGTGTTTATACGCTCACATAACTGGGGTATCCCAAAAGAATTATCCCCATTCATTGTTGCAACCTGAGAATTCTTCTTCTGAGGATTTGAAGACTTCTCTTTCTTTTTCCACACACCATGAAACTTTGATTCTGTTGTGCATCTGGTCAATGCTGGCATAGTTGGTACGTATGTATTCCGTGACCCTACAATCAAATTGAAAACTGAAGCTATTAGAAACCCAAAATCTGAAAGCTATAGGCAACTTGCTTCATCTTTGCAAAGATTTACCACAGCCAGATTTTGCCTTGGTTGCATAATATTGAAGACATCTATCCAACCCAACCATCAAGTCAGGTAACAAAGCTGGATGCATTGGTATTGGCAACTGAAAATATGCATCCAAAGTTTCATCAATAATTCGCAGAACTTCAACAGCAGATGGAGCAAATCCTTCTTGATTTGCCTGCGGATTCCAGACCTACAAATATTGCACCAAATTGGTTACTCGAGAAAAAGCTAACAACAAAATCATATGAGAAGTATCCAATAAAAGGAATTGAAGGCAGCGGCATTCAGATCCTGGGAAGAAACACAACAGTTAAAAAACTAGTGTAAGAATCAATAAATGGACAACTGTCCTCTTGAATCTGTTTTAATTTTGAAACCAAGTTCTCATAAATGTCTCAGAACATCAACCAAATCATTCAATCAAACACAGAATCAGTGTCCAAGGCCTTTTTCAGCTCTCACCATTCATATGCTTAGAAATTTGTTTTATGGGGCCAGAAATTGCAGTAGCGTAATGGATGTAACTTTACAGAGGGTAATTAAGTTATTAGTAAACATAATTTCAATGATCAATATCAAGTTGGATAGTAAATCCTGGCAAAATAATGAAGTTACTGCATTCAATAGTAAAACCAAATACAAAGAGTGTTCTATCAGAAAATAAACCAACCTAAAAACAGACAGCAAGTGCATACCTCTTGTTGCAAATTTCTATCAATCCATTCCTTCAGTCTATCTAGTCTTGCTTTGATCCATGCTTTTACAAGATTGGCAATTACACTTTCAGCTTCATAAGGAGGCATTTCACGGATAATTGCCTTTCCACCATCATCACTGTCTACTGAATCTTCTACAGCGATTTGCACAAGATCTTTCTCCAGTTTATCTGCAGCTCTCAGCACTTGTACAGCATCTGGGGTTAATTCCATTATGCCAGATATGAATTGTTTTAACTCGTTCCCATAGCAAGCATGCAGTGTGGCCACAGCCACACCAGCTGCAAAAGGGTGCCATCTCTTTAGTATTGGACTAAATACTTGCTTCTCATTAACTGCCACATCACCAACATCCTTGGCAAGGATTGCAAGAACAGGAAGCGGATTGGGCTGATTTTTTGATGCTCTCCTGCTTGAGTCTGCTTTCTCCATTAACTATTGACAACAAATCAAAAAACAATTATAAGCAACTTATAGATAGCCATAAACATTAAATGCAGCTCCATATCCTTTGATTTCATCCCCAACACCTCTGTGTGTGTGTGTGTGTGTGTGTGTGTGTGTTGTCATGTGCACACATGCATTCATGAAACTTTCACCGGGAAGGAAAGACTTGTATGTTAGGCTAGATATGGAAGCAACATATCAGGGTACTAGGTCAGAATTGAGTAAATAAATCCATCAATCAACTAAAGGCTGAGTTTTAGCTATTAGATCTCACTTGGTTTGAGCTTGAACTGCCGTATGAGTTATTGCACTACTCTGACCTCTTGACAGCTAGGCCTCCCATTAAGGACCACAAGTATATAAACACATAAGTTCTTTGCCACTTTTGGTTATGAATGAGGAGGTCTAAAATAAAAGGCCAAACTAGGTTGGTCAGCTCTTAAAGGAAATCTCTCTTAAAAATTGGTAGATAATGAGATTTAACAAAAATTCTGTTACAGTTTAAGAAATATGGGCTGCAAAACGAGGTAAGAAGGCCTAAAAATGAAACCACAGTACTCCAAAAAGATATTTCATTTATTCAGAAATCAAATAATAATTATGTACCGAGCACCTAATATTTTAAATGAACATTGTATTTTGAGTTGCACTCTTATGAATTATGTAACAGAGAGATGTTAGGTGCTTCCAATGCTCTAAAATGCCACAAGGTTGCTGAGGTTAATTGATCACAATTCTATCACAAAATAATTTAGATAGGAAAGACTTGCCTGAGCAAAAACAGTGCGCAGTGATGACCTAATGTAGGTATCAATCCTACTTCGAGCTACATCAACTTCACCTTTCCTTTTTCTGCGATACTCATTAGATATATCCTCAACTAAAATCTTGGCTGCTGACACCCCCAGAGAAAGAATGCTTTGCATAGCATCAATACTTCCCCTATCAAATGTGTCATGATATGCAAGGAGTCTTTTCTCTGCCCAACCCAATATTGAACTCAATGTAGAACTCAAAATCTTGGAGTATTGAGGATCCTTTGTTGTCTTTGCATCCTTTGCAACTTCAATCAGCTGAGCATCAGCAGCATCAAGCAGGTCCGTTTCCACTTGGCCAGTTGCAACAAACCGATGAAATAAAACCCATGTAAAGCAGAGGTTGTGGAGAATTTGATTTATTCCAAGGACAGTCCAAGTTTTCTTTATGTGTTCCATAAGTTCATCAACTTCCTCCACTATAGATGATTCATCATTAACATCAAAGCAGGCTTCTAAAAGCATTTCATAGAGGCGAAGGTTCAATGGAATTCCATCAGCCCAGTGGGATATCTCGGAGAAAGACCCATCAGATCTACTAGCAAGAGACATAACAGCACTACGAAGCACTTGCATTGACTCATTGTTCCTTCCAGTTTCTATAGGTCTATCCAGAGCCCCATTAATAATTTGCCGCAACCGCTGTGAAGTAGGATTAGACTTATCAAGCGGTACACGAGGATGCAGAAGAAGTCCAGCCTCAAGAACTCTCATAGTTCTCCTTTGCCATGCTTCATATTCTTGTTGATCAGTAAAATCTGAAGACTTAAGCTGCTGTAATAGCTCTAGCGGAAGAACAACTGTTTCAATTCGCCTTCCAGCCTGTGACAAGCATGTTAATAGGAGGTTACAACTATGAAAAGAAACCATCACAACCCAAACAGGCAGTAAAACTCACAAAACTCAGGACTAATGCATGATGATTAAAAATACAGTTACTTTTTTTAATGGCAAAACAATGAAGATAACCAGAGTGCAAAATATTTTATTAGGATTGAGTACCAAGAGTCCTACATAATCGGTATACCTCAGACTTTAAAATTCAGAGTAACAAAAGACAGTATGAAGTAAGTCCCAAACAATAGATAGAGATTGTCATAATAGGAAAAAATAAATCCACAAAGCAAACGTAATGCAGAAACCAACAACTATGGAAAGACAAACATAATATCCTATCGCGTTACATTACATTCAAAAGAAAAATTCTTGAATGGTTCAGCTTCCAGTAAATTCAAAATTTTCAAAATTCTTTCGTAAAAATTAGAAAGTTAGAACAAACGGAGGCAATCCAACGATTTTTCTTTTGAGATAAAAGATTCAACGAAAAAACTTTAACAAAAGAAAGATTAGAAAACTGCATTATTCTTTCTAAGGAATTCTTGCGTAAATTAGAATTATTGTTTTCTCCAAGGCAAAGTGACAGAATCATGATCCACACTTATCAGCCGCAGCACCTTATTAATCAGATCAACCGTAGTAGTAAAATCAACAAATTATTATAATAACAGTACTAGATCAATCAATATTCAAATGAAACCAAAATATTTCCCCCAATTGAGCTAAATAGGCATATGCATAGGAAATGAAATAAAAATTCAAAATTGAGCTAACCTGACCAGCAGCAACCCTCACTAGAGCTCTCCTAATTCTTGAATCTACAGTATCCGGCACCCGCATTTGCGTTTTCATCAACTCTCCAACAGTCAATGGCTTCCTGGACTTGGCCTGGCCCGAGCCCGGACCTGACCCGGGACTCTTCTTAGAACCCGAGCCTGGAGATTTCAAGCCAAAAGCTTTCTTCATTTTACTAGCCGCAGCAGAAGTGAGCGAGCGCTGTAAGGCGGGAGAGTTAGGCGAGTGATGGTGATTCGGAGAATCAGAGTTGGATGAATTGGAGATGTAGGTGAGAGGCTTGCCAGCGGAGGTGCGGGATACCGCCACGAAGATCTCGTAAGCGGTGGCTCGAAGGTCGGAATCGGTGAGCTGGGAAGCGAGTTGGCCGAATGGAGACTCGAGATCGGTGGCAGTAAGTTTAGAAGGCATTACGGGTGGTGGAGGTTGCAACGGCGGTGGAGTTGACTCTCTCTTAGAATGGCCTAATGAGAGGTCTCTGAACAGAGAAGCCATTAGGTGTGTGTGCTTGTGAGAGAGAGAGAGAGAGAGCACAGAAAAAGCAAAGAGGATGGACTATAGAGACAGAGGGGATTTTTTTTTTTTTTTTTGTTTTTTTTTCGTTTCTTAATCTTGGGTAAGAAAATGGTGTAGTGCACATTGTGATATTGTGTACAGTTACAGTGGTCGTCTTTCTTCTTGGGAAATGCTTTACAAACTTTTCTTCAAATATATTTCTTTTTTTTTTTTTTTTTCTTTTTTTCCTTATTTCCTTTCGCTAAGACCATTTTTTTTACACGTCTTTTCATGTTAAGACCGCGAATTATTATATATATTAACATTAGAAGAGAAAAAACTGTATAATTATAATATTTTGCTCAATTTAATTAAGATTGAAAACTAAAATCTCATTTTGGAAATCTCAAACCTAAACTTTAGGAAAAAAATAATTAAATTTAAAAAATACAATGCAAATTACGTGTCACGTAAGATCTTAAAAATATATATTCTATAACTTTTTCTAATTGATGTAAGTTAATTAAATTGTGATTGACACATTACACCGTATGCAAAAATTCCTCAAAAATATAAAAATAAAAATTTTAATTAGTCAAGAGAATTTTATCCAAAGAAAATATTTGAGTTTAGTTGATTTTTACATAGATTAAGAAAAATTGATGAATATAATTAAACTATATATTTTTTAATAATATTAAATATTATATATATAATTAGAAATATAAATATATATTAAATAGAGGTATATTAAGAAATTAAATAGTAAGTATCTTTTTAAAAAATAAAATAGAATTATATATTGAAAAACGAAAAAGAAAAGTGGATATATATATATATGAAACGGACGGAGTATTAGAAAAAAAAAAAAAAAAGACTTTTCGGTAAATTTTGTAAATCTACATCTAGGAAGCTCCTGCATAAGGGTCTTATTAGAAGCCTCCCATCCAAATATTTTTTTTTCTATTAAATATTAAATACAAGAAATATATTATAATGAAAACAAATATACTTGAAGTTATTATGAAAATATGAAAACAAATATATAATAAAGAAATATACTTAATTAAAATATGAAAACAAATATGCAAATAAAAAAGAAATGTACAGCGAAAATTTAAAAAGGAAAAGAAAAACTGAAGTTATAATGTGTATTTGAAGTTAGATAATAAAATAATATTGTGGGTCAATATTTATATTAAGCTAATTAAAATACAGTAAAGTGGTGGTGTTGACACATGCGAAGTTACAACTCACCAAGAAAATAAAAGCAAGCGCATGAGTGATGATGAGATGGCACCGAACAAAAACTCATCTGATGGAAATTATTGTTTTGTGTGAAAGAGAGAAAGGTAGAACTGACCATCTCAAGGTTCGATTTGGACAGTTAAACGTTAGTAATCGCATTTGATTGGTGGTGGGGACAGCAGGTAGGGAATTCTTCGAACCAATATTATTATTTTAGTAATAGAAACTGAAAGTAGTTAGCATAATTAAAGAAAATAAAATCACTATAATTGTTTTTCTTTAAAGAAAAATGAAACTATCAGTTTCGATTCTTCATCTCGTACACTTAACTGTAGGCTGTAGCTTACGAGATTTACGGTTGACGTCACCAACTGATTTTTATTACCTCTTGTAACGGTAGTTGGTTCTTAAAAATCTCGTAGCTAAGTCCAACGATGTCATTTGTTATCCGAATGCCACTCAATTTCATTTAACAAATTCAACGGCATCGTATGTAGATAGGCGACGTAATTTATTAATGTCGGACCAAGCTTGAGTCGAATGTAATTTTTTTAACTCTCCGTTCAACCTAACCCGAACTCGAATATGAGCAGGTTTAATTTGAAATGGTGCTCGAATATAGTAACGCAAGGAAGCAGAAGTGTGAAAGGAGAAAAAGGAAGGGCAACAAGATAACAACACAGCACATGCTTTGATGATGTTTGGTGAAATATGCCAATAATTGTTCGAATAGCTCCAATTTCGATCTCATACGAACATGCTTCTTCTTAAATTCAGGGATCATTATGTTTACACAAACTTTCCTACAACAGCTAATGATAATAATATTGTTATGTTTATCATATGAATTTTATTCTGAAACAAAATTGGATTTATAATTGTTTTTTCATTATCTATTTCATCGGTACATGCTACATGATGAAATATACAATACATTAATTAGTGGCGATTTAGAAAAGAAAAAAAAAATTTCAGAATCAATATATAATAAAATATTATAAAAATGATTTGTAACTAAACTCTAAGTCGGATTAGACGGTTTTTAATAATAAAATTCGGATACCCGTGGTTTACACTAAAAATATATTATAAAAAATATTTAATTTTAATTTTAAATTTAATATGTATAACAACAAGTAAAATAATGAAATGATTTAAAGTTGTATGCAAACTATTATAGATAGCTTCTATTATATTCGACAAACATAATTAAAATAATTTCGTAAAAAATAATACGTAATAAAATTAGATTTGTCTAAGGTATTTCTATAATAAATGATATTAATATTAGTGTAGTTCTATTTTTTGAATATCTTATTTTTTTTATATTAGTACATTTTCGAATTATAAGGAGTAATAGAGATGGATTTTTTTTTTTTTTTTGAGAAGAATGGAGATAGAGTTCATACATTTAAAAAAAATGGCCTCTAAATTATAATCAAATTAATATATGAGAGTATTTATTTTTAAAAAAAATTAATTATGAGATTTATAAATTATGATTATGTTGATACTTTAGTTCATTTATCTAAATTAGATGAACTGAGACGTTAATGAAATCATAAATAAAAAATTTTATAATTAATTTGATTATAATTTAAGGATCAATTTATATTATTTTTACCTTAAAATCTTTTAATTTCGTGTTTTCTCATTTAATTGATAATGAAAAGAAGGTATTTTATATAAAAGGCCAAAATATTAATAGAATTATTATTTAGAAACCTTATAATTAGAAAATATAAATTGTCTTGTATAATTTTTGTGCTAACCAAATTTGGTACTCACTTCCCCTCCTGCTAAATACAACACTATGGCACTGACCCGTTTATGCGACGGCGTTTTAACTTAAAACTCATCGTCATGCGACGGAAGGTATATAAAAAGGAAAAGGTAGGTCATCATCATAAATAATTAAAACTGTTTTCTTTATGCGAATGGCAAGATTGCAGAATCCACATGAATCAAATCATATCTCGTATCTTCTTTCTTTTCAATAGCAAGTAGGAATTCACTGAAATACTCATGTCAAAACTAGGCGATGATGAGCTAGCCTCAATTCTCAACTGGGTCTATGATCCAAACGACAGAAAATCATGTTCTGTTGTTTGTAAGCAGTGGCTTAGAGTCGAGGGCCAAACCCGTTTATCCATTCGAGTTCTTGAACCTGATCTCCTCTGCAATTTCTTGCCCAGGTTTCCAAATTTGGTCACTTTTGAATCACCGAAACGTTTCTCCAATACCGAACTTGAATTCGTCGCCAAAACGTGTCCAAGGCTCGAGTTTCTTAATCTTAACCTCAGACAATCTCGCAATTTGGATGGGTTTGATGAGTCAGAAGATTCTAATGATGTCAGTGATAATGGTATTTGTGCTATAGCAAATGAGTGCTGCAAATTAACCAAAGTCTCGTTAAGAAGGAGAAAGAATGTTGGAAATGTTGGGGTTATTGATCTTGTTAATTGTGCACAAAATTTGTCTACTTTGGATTTGGGGAGGTGTGGTTTGATCGATGATAGCTCTCTTGAAGCAATTGGGAGTATGAATTGTATTGGGGTTTTGAATTTTGAAGCTTGTTCATTAATTACAGATCGTGGATTGGAATTTCTGGCAACTGGGTCTTCTTCAAGGACCTTGAAAAGGTTACTTGTTGCAGAATGTGATAGAATCACTGATTTTGGTGTGTCAATATTGCAGAAAATGTGTTGCTTGGAAGATCTGAATTTAGCTGAATGCGGACCTAAAGTGACGGATTATGGAGGTTTGGCAATTGCCTCAATTTCAAATCTTAAAAGATTGAACATTTCTTGGTTGATCAATGTGTCAGACATTGCACTAGTTGCAATAGCTGAGAATTGTAGGAATTTGGTGGCACTTGATTTAACAGGATGTGAAATGATTACAGGAGCTGGCCTTTGTTCTTTTGCTAGTCATAAATGTTTGGAAAAACTAGTTTTCGCTTCTTGTTACACTATTTCTGGGGACTCTGTGGTCAGGTTATTAACGTGCAAGTCACTGTGCTACATTGTGCTTGATAAAAGATTGAAAATGTGGATGCCTAATACAATTCAACAAAAGATTGGCAGATCCTGTCAGTTACATTGGAGATGATTCAAGGGCCAAAAATGTTTATTTGAGGTACTTATGATTATATGAATGCTTCTTGATTTGATACTGCTGCTACTGCATTCTTCTTTTTTTTTTTTTTTACTATATGAATGTTATCTTTGTACTGAACTTGTTATTTTGGAACCTTGAATTACTACTAGAAACACTAAGGGTGCGTTTACATACATATAACAGTTTTCTTTTTTATATTTTCTGTTTTTTTAGAAAACAGTTTTCTTAAAAAATAAAACTAGAAAAAACAAAATGGAAAGTAAGTTCAGTTGATAATAATAAAAAAATCATATTTTAATTTAACTTAATAAACATTATTCATAACTTTCATAATATAAAATAAATTTAGAAATTTTTTATGTAAAAGTTTTTGAAGTTTTATTATTGATCATTTATAATAATAATATCATTTTCTATCATTTTGTAATTTTTTTAAAAATAAAGGATATAATGTATTATAATAATAAAATTAATTATTTATTAAAGCATAATATAAAATTTTATTTTATTTAAATATTTTTATTTTTTCGAATGAAAATATTTTATAGAAACAGATATTATAATTTTAATTATGAAAATTTCATTTTTTAAAAGTGGAAAACAGTTGGAAAACATGCCTTTTGTTATAAAGGAAAACCCTGGAAAACTGTTTTCTGAATCTTAGTTAAATTTTGGAAAACTGGAAAAATGTTTTCTAATTTTCCAAATAGAAAACTGACTGATTTGAATACAAAACTCTGATCTTCAGTTTTTTGTAAATTGTTCTAAAAAACTACTCCAGTTTTCCACGACCGAATACACCCTAAACTTTTCTTTTATCTCCAAGTCCCGAATCGTTTCTTCATTTTAGTATTTGTAGAACATGAACTTGAGGCTTTCTGGACAACATAAAACAGACCAATACATTTTACTTCTGTAGAGGTAGTCGTGCGGGGAAACTCAAAGCTGAACTGGATGGGATTGGGATGACAGATGAGGTCCGAGGGGTGTATTGTTGATTAAGGCGGAAATGCAACATTGGAGCTGTGGTTGATAAGAAAAATAACACTATATTGAATATATTTATTAAAGGTTATTAAAGTTTGTTTTTCAGGTAATTTTGCATGTTCTAATAATAAAGGTTTCAGAAATAGTTAACAACATTCTAAAAATTTGTTTTTCCACAGGATCTAAAAATGGCGTTTTCGGGAAAAGTAGTTTCTCCTGAATATCAAACATACTACTAAAAGCTTAGATCGCGGAAGCTGAATTTTATTCTTGCATTTTTTATGATATTTAATTTGTCTTTTTGTTTCTTTGTTAGTTCTTCTGGTTTCTATCTATTGTGATTTGGTTTTTTTTTTTTTCTGCAGGTTATCAACTATGGACAAAAATAATCAACAAGAACGTCTAGTTTGAGCTTTTTTTTTTTCATTACTACGCTGTCTTTACTTACATTAGGATAAAGGAATTTATTCATGGAGACTGAAGAGACCCAGTATTACTTTTAATGGTTCTTCTCAGCCAATAATGCCCTAATAAGCACTACCTGTATTAGTTTTGGATCCTGCTCTAGAAGTAAGAATTTTAAAGGTTCCCATTGCAATAAGAATTTTGATCAATTGTTATATTTTTTTAACTGTTTATTTTCTCATATTTTATTGAAATGAAATGGCTCTCAATATTCAAAGATCTCTTCTTTTATAAGAGAGAAAAATTGCAAGTGATAGAAACTAAAACATGAACCATATTGCAGTTGCATTTTAAAAGATTATAAACAGACATTATCTACACTCTTGACTATGAATCCAATGATTCTTCAAATGATGGTTTGCTGTAACAGTTTTTATATCAGATTTCAGACTGGCAGATTGATAAATTAGAGTAGGCTCCATTTGTAATTTATTAAGAGAGTCTCTGGGCCTGAATATGGGTAGGTCCAGTCCAGAGTCTAAGCGTAGAATACTTTGAATTGTGCAGACAGTAAGAAAAAATAAAAAAGAAAAGGAAAAAGCTCTAAAAACAATCGAAAGAATTTTCATGAGCACCCGGTTACCAATTTTTGGAAACGTGCAATGAGAGCAATAGGATCAATTCTTCTGAGATTCTCAAATGGTGTCTGCTTCAAATGCCCAATCACTTCCTTTCCTCCTCTAAGTATGTTTTTTTTTATTAGTATAATATTTGTTACTTCTTCTCTCGTTTCTCGAAGCAATTCTTGTTGTGATTTATGATCAGGGAATGGTTGGCTTGATAGGAGTCTCTTATCATCATTATCATCATATTCCAGTTCTTCTTCTTCTTCTGGGTTTTCATTGTTATATGAAGAAACCAAACATAGTCACTGTCAAGCGACCGTGAGAAAGATACGGACTTTCCCTCCTGTCTGTATGGGTCGACGTTCTTGCAAAATCGCTGGCAGAAAGGTCTCTCTCTTGCACTTAATACAAGCTGAGAAAGTGTTCTATTCTGATTTTGTGGGCTTCTTTTCTTATGCTTGTTTATGAAACTTTGTTTTCTTCGAACACCACATGTTTGATGAAATGCGTAAAGCAAATTCCAGGTTAATTCTACCAGAAATGGCTCTTCACATTTCTTTTCTAAAACCCTAATTTGGTGGTGCAGCTGGATTGTTAAAATCAATGAATTATATAAATCAGTTGCAAGATGATAATATTATTGGCTAATGGTATTAGATGCACTTCTTTCTTTAACTTTGAATTTTGGGCATGTGCGTTAATTTGCAGGGGGCTCAAGATCTAAAGAAGGCAAAGCTGTATTCGAGGATTGGAAAGGAAGTTGTATCTGCGTAAGTTAGTTTCTGTTAACCCCTTTTTGCTGCTTAATAACCTTCACATTCAAAAAAAAAAAAAAAAATGTTGATTACTGTCTACTTAAGTACTGGTATTCGTTTCTATATTTTGAGGCTTTGAGCAGAAACATTCTTGTTTTCTACATTATCCAAATATGTGTTTCACTTCTATTTCTTTCTTGAAATGAGTTAATATTTCTGTCGCTTGATGCAGTGTAAAGAAAGGAGGTCCAAATCCAATATCAAATACAGTTCTGGCTGCTGTACTTGAGACAGCCAAGGAACTTGATGTACCTAAGGAAATTTTGGAGCGCAACATTAAGAGGGCTTCTGAAAAGGGACAAGAGGCTTATATTGAGAAAATTTATGAGGTTAGTATGAGCATCATTCATCTTTTCTTATGCCTTTGCCAAGATCCAAAGAATTTAGGGAGCTTCACGGGATACTATGGTCCTTCTTTCAATATACTGGCTCTTCAAGTAAATTTCCTTTCACTTTTAGGTATATGGTTATGGCGGAGTTAGTATGGTAGTGGAGGTCTCAACTGACAAAATAAACAGATCTGTGGCAGCTGTTAGGGAAGTAGTGAAGGACTATGGAGGAAAGATGGCAGATCCAGGATCTGTCATGTTCAAGTTTAGACGTGCCCGAGTTGTGAATATAAAAGTTACAGATGCTGACAAGGATCAGCTTCTTGATATTGCCTTGGATGCTGGCGCTGAAGATGTCATTGAACCTTCAATATATGAAGATGATACTGATGAAGATAGGTCAGAAAGGTGATGCTCTCTCATTTCATATGAATTTTATGTTTCGACACTTTTTTCCTAAACTTTAATTTCTCTAACTTGTCCCATACGATAGCAAACCCCTGTTACTATATATATATATATATTGCAAAACATGCAAGAGATTGCTAGGGAAGTTATTCTGCATTTTTGATTAAAAGAAAAGGAGTGCCATGAGTTACAATTTTAATACTACATATGTGAACATCATTCCAATAATATAGCTGAGTGTAAATAAATTTGACAAGGTTGTAGAGCTTTATAGATGACAATATGAAGTTACATCTTATGATTTGCCTTACATAAATGCATAAGAATTCAATGAATCTTTTACCAAGTATATGCACAGACTTGGAACATAATCTATGGAGTATCAGGAATAAGGATTCAAAGTCTTTAAATGAAGGAACAAGGTTAGGGAGAATCACTATTTGGTCCCTGTGGTTTGATGAAATCGACTACTTAGTTCTTGCCTATTGAAAAATACATGAATGCGTCCCTATGTTTTAAACTCATCCAACAGTTTGGTCCATCTGAATTTTACACCTTTTGCCTTTATTTTTCAATAAAAAGATGAAATGCTTCTAAAAATGTGTAAATTGACAAGAATAACCTTATTTTCTCAACAAATTAGTATAGGAAACTACTATTTTAATAATTATTCATATTACTAAGAAAAATTAATTTTTGATTTTAGCATAAAGAAGTATTGTAGAAATAGGATAAAGGGTATTTGTCTTTTTTATTAAAAATTAATGGAAAAAGTACAAATTTTAGATGGGAAGATTTATTAATCCAACGGGAGCAAATCACAAGGACGCGTTAATATATTTTTGAGAAGCCAGGGATTAGGCATGGCCTGTACGAAATAAGGCCAGTAATTAACAATGATCTTATTGAAACCTATAGGGCGCATTTTGACAGGGGAGGTGGGATTGATTTTTTTTTTTTTTTTCCTATGCAGTGGCCCAGGGTGCAGGGGAAAGGCTGTTGTAGTTGTATCCTTCATATCCATATGCAGCTATCCCTGCTACTCTTCTCAGTTGGAACATTATCGGTTATGGAATATCGTTGCTGTATATATATTTTCAAATGTCTGTTCATGGAAATAGAAGAACTTTAGTAAGAAGAACCTATAATCTGAGGGAGCATGTGGGATTTTTAGTGGTGAACTTTCCATCATTGTTATTTGTATTTGTTATGCGATAGGTTATGATACAGCCAAAATATTTCCACTACTCAATCCTGTCTGTTTTTGACTTTTATGTTTGAGATCTTACTGTAACAATATTTTTCTCAGTCAGTGAGTTCTCTTTGTAAACTATACTATGGTTCTGCAAAAAAGGACTAATCTCTTCTTTTTTACCTTTCTCTTAGCTACTACAAAGTTGTAAGTTCTTCTGAGAACTATTTGGAGATATTATCAAAACTTCGCGAGGCAGAAATACATTTTGAGACTGACAATGGTTCAGAATTAATTCCTATATCAACTGTAGAGGTATATCCATAGAGTTGAATGATTCCTGGCTTTGTATGCTGTCATAGGGTTTAAATTTTTACTTTCTTATATTAATTTCATGATTGGTTTGAATTTCTTTTCAGTATTTGTATTAAAGATTGTACCTTTTATCTAGTTACATGAACTGCTAGTTTATTTGGCATCTATGCTAAGGTATTAAAGATTATACCTTTCAATTAATGCACAATATACTCTTCACTTCCGTAGGATTAGTTGTGCATAATTATATGCTTTGTTTTCTATCTATTACGGCCATTAATTTATGAAGTGTCAAACTCGTCATTCTCTAAATATTTCTATTTGGTTTTCACCATGACATTCCCTTTTCAAGAACATATGCTGTTAGTCCTTCTATCCAGCATACTTAAACACAGAACCTTAATTGAATGCTTATACTGTGGCATTTTAAATTTTATTTTCTAAAGTTTTGTGTTCAATTGAGTTATACTGGAGCTAGTTCCTTGTAGCTTGAATATGCGCCATCTTAGTTGTAAGTAGCAGTAGTTATGAGTATCATGGAGATTTTTGTGGTGTCTAGGTAAATCTGAGACTAGTTAATGCAGTCTGAAGTACAGCTTGAATTTTTTGTGACATTGATCTCTTAGCCGCAGCCTCCTTTGCTATACGAAAGTGTGGACACAGTGGTAGTGGTGCACTTCCTCTAGTCATCCTTTTTCGCAACTGTTTTGTGAAACCTGTATGTTTTTTTAAATTTCTGTCCTTGAAGTAACAGTGACTTTAGGGTTTTGATGATTTCAGGTAGATGATGAGGCCATGGACTTGAACAAAGAACTCGTGTCCAAATTACTGGAACTTGATGATGTTGATGCTGTTTACACGGACCAAAAGTGATCAAACCCTTTGCCTACTGAATTTGGATTGTGTAGAAGTAGAATCCTTGGGCATTCTATCGTTTATACCTGCAACACGATCTCTATGTTGACTGTATAACCCCATCGAAAGAGAGTTTCATTTTTTCTTTTTCAAAAAAAAAATTTTAGGTGGGATGAGATTATTCTTTTCTCTCTCTCTCTCTCTTTTTTTTTTTTTTTTTTTTTTTTTTTTTTTTTTTTTTGTGGGGTGAGACATGCACTCCGAAAATGGAATTATTCCATAATATATTTATAGATGACAATACATTCATTTAATAATAAAAGGGTTGGTCATTGTTCTCAAGTACCCATCATCTGTGTGTTTGTAGTTGTTAAATAAAAATTTTCCTCTGATGATTTAATATAAAAGAGAAAATCAATTGTTATAGGGCTAAATCAGTAACAAAGCGAGGAAAAAAATTCTAAATAATGACCAGATTAATGAGACTAGAATAAATTACTAAATTGCAAGAACGTGAAAGGGAAATAATTGTCCTATTAAGGTCAACATCAGCTGTTCTACTTCAAGACATGTAATAACCAACAAGAACAAGGACATGAGTTTTGTTTGGACATATGATTAGAACATATTCTTTTCTTGGAAAGTATATTTTTGAAAGAACTCCAAAATTGTGCAAAGACGGAAAGCGATTCATCAGTGTCAGTTTGAAAAGCGAAATACTATTCTTTTGCATCCCCTCTAAATAATGCTGTGACAATTCCTAGAAATGCACGCGAGTTCCGAAAACTAGAGCATTTGTATTGCTGTTCACCGCTTGGTTAAGGTTTCTACAAATCGATCGGGTTTGACATTTGAGTAGGTCAAAATTGTAAATATGAATGTAATTATTATTTTTCTTAGGAATTACAAATTCTAAATGACAAAATTATTAGAATTTTGAGATTTGAGTTACATTATTAAAATTGGGAGAATCATTAATCAATACAATAAAAAAACCATTTTGTATTTCACATTAAAATAGTGTAAGCTTACATAAATATAATCAACCTGAGGTAAAAGGCAAGCATACAAAAGTACAATAAATAATGTACAGAAAGGGAAACCCTAATTAAGCATATCACCGGAGAGAAACGTAATTAAACACCAATAATTGATATTGATGGATGGATAATATATATATGAACTCCTTAATTAGGCATATAAATAATCATCAAACTGTTAATCATGTGTATGTATATATAGAAATCATTTCTTTGGCACCCAACATCCATGTAACCCATAAGGTAGACCATAAGGAAACTTGGCTCTTGCAATCTCTTCAAATGTGGATCCATCTAATAACAGAGCATACCCATCTCCATTTTTCTCACTAATAATAGAGATTACTACACCTGCAATGGATAATTAATGATTAATCGATTATTATTAATAGAACATGGCAAATTAAAACAATAGGTATATTAATTATTTAATTAATAACTCACCATCATCTTCTTCTGTAGCACCAGGCCTGGTCACAAAAAGAGGTTCAGAAGGCACAGCACCTTCATCATGCCAATTCTTTGCCTTTTTCTTGACTAAATCGATCTGTAATTAATAAAAATTAACTAAGTCAATAATTAATTAATGACCTATTAACAAAATTCAAAAGGGAAGTGCATATATGTATATGTATATACCTTGGTGAGAGTGTTGGGGAAGTTGCAGGGACGTTGGGCTCCACAAGCATAAGCATATCTGTATTTTTTGCCCAAAAATGAAGGGTTAAAGCTGCACATGTCCATGCCTCTTCCATGCTCATCTGGGTCCAATGCTGCCTCCAACTTCCCATATGGACTCCCATCCAGAGGAATTGTAAATCTCCCAACCCTGATTTTTTGTATATACGGACATGATGATAATCACTCATTTAATCCTTATTGCAATTAAAAACTCACTGTATAGAAATAGATAAAGAAATTGAATTATTAATTAATGTGAGAAATGAAATGAATAAGTAAATCACCTAGCATCAGGCAGCACGTCTACGCCCCCGAAAGAGCGAAGATTTTGTAGCCTAAGCTTCTCTAAAATGGTGGTGTCTGCGCTATGTTCACAACAATCAGCTATCACTGCTTTAACTCTTCCATCTTCATCTTTCTCCTCATATGCATTTATGAAATGGAATGTCACGTACAATGGCACCTCTACGCTTGCCACCTTAAAAAAATTTCACAATACATTATCCTCTAAACTAATATTATATTTTCAGAACATTTACATCTACTGAAATGAGATTAGTATCGTATACAAAATCCAAAATCCAGAATTCAGAAAGAGTACATGATAATAGTAGTAGAAGACTGAAATAAATAAATAAATAAATAAATAAAGTTTTTAAAAATTGAAATTATCTTGAATTTCAGGACATAATATTAGAAAAGAGAAAGGAAAATGAACTTACAATTTTACCACTAGCTTTGCACATAACGTGCATAAAGGCTTTAGAGTCAGGATGCCACTCAAATTTATAAAGCGGCGTGGGCTCAGCTTTTAACAAATTCGCTGCACAATATCTCAATGGCATTTCTGGCACTATAACATAATGTTCGGTCACCGGAAAAGAATGTACCCATCCAGGCGCCGGTCCGCCCCGGCAATCCACTCTTCCGATCACTTTCCTTTCATTACTACCAGGCGCCATCCTCACCACCAAGTAACCCGGTCTTATCAAATCGGGCAACAAAGTCAAAAATTCCGTATCGGTCACTATCGGATGAGCCGAATGTATTAAACCTCCTAGCGAATCGGTAAACTCAAATTTCCCTATCGTATCCAAGGTATCCGGATCGATTATAATTGATCCTTTTTGTGTTTCAGTTAAACAAACAACACGGCCATCGCCGAGCTTCACTACGCCGGTATTAGCATTATCGGTTAAAGAAGCACCAGAAAAGAGGTTAGCGAGATCTCCGATATAGGCTAAGAAGTTATCGGGCTTTGGTGCTTCGGAGAATTCGCGGTAGCATAACTTTTTGTTCTTTTTTGCCGCCTTGTAGGCTTCCGATTCAACTTGCCGGTGACCGGCCATTAATCGGCC
The DNA here is from genome assembly GCF_041381405.1 of Jatropha curcas. Lineage (NCBI taxonomy): Eukaryota > Viridiplantae > Streptophyta > Magnoliopsida > Malpighiales > Euphorbiaceae > Jatropha > Jatropha curcas. The sequence goes on along the minus strand of NC_143158.1, from coordinate 4,402,445 downwards.
GTTTTCGAAGTGGAGTTTGACTAATGTGGCGTAACCGTCAAAAAGGTGCCGGAATTTGTAATCTCCTATGTGCCAGAGGCCAGGGCCGTTTCTAAGGTACGTCCCTTTCTGCATGTAATTTAATCAACAAATGGTCAAATTAGTAATTATAAGTCAAGGATTAATTGACATTAATATTTTTTTTTTCATAAAAAAAGAAAAGATATAGATGGAATTAACAAAATAAAATAAAATATATTTAAATCCACGTGGGTGCTGAAATTTGAGTGGATCTTTACAGGGAATTTTGATATGTTTATATGATGACATGTAGTCTATAATTAATTTAGTATTTATTATCTGGCAAATAAGGAATATTGCTTAGCTATCTCCCCTTGTTTTAGAATTATTATTATTATTATTATATGTGATTTATTAGTTTAAACAACTAATTTGAACCTTTAAATATATATATAATTGGCATACATGTGTATTTAAAAAATAGGACCATACATGTCTCATGTCCATAGTTGGTTTTTCTTAGCACTTGATGTTTCCTTCTGAATTTCAGCCAGATCTTTTAGCGCACAGAATAAAAATTAAAAATTAAAAATTAAAATTGAAAGATTAATTAATTAATAATTAACTCCTAGCTAGGATTACAAGCCTTGATACCATTTTTAGTTTCAGGGTTGTCAAGGTGTACGAGTTAATCATCAACAACAAGAACGAGAACAATAATAAGAATACAACACAATATAAATATTCTAATATATATATATATATATATATATATATATATATATATATATAAAATATTAATAACACTATATAATCAGTATTATGAAATAGAAAAGTTAATATTAATTTCAACTATGGCTTTCATCTTGATAAATTAGTAATCCAATTCCTTCTACAGATGTCACATTTAAGAACATGCTTATACGTAATTTTTGTTATGCTAAATAAACTAAAAATTTCTTTTAATTTCATAAACTCAAACATAGAAATAAACTGTAATAAATTGGGCGTTATTTCATAACATAAAAAAGAAGAAGAAATGTTTAATTTCTGAACTCAGTTAAATATTTAGAATTTATATTAAAAAAAAAAAAATACTTCCCATCTAGGGTTTGTGTTATATATAAGTATAGATTTGTGGTTAAAAATTAAGTTTTTATATTTAGTACGCCATGTATTATCCTTGCTGGAAAAAAAATAGTATTAATAATTAGTTTCCAAGGCAAAAAAAAAAAAAAAAAAAAAAAAAGGAGAAGTACACATACCAGCCATAAAGGAATTTCTCCTTGTACAACAAGCTCTCCTTCCCATCTTTCTTGCCGGACACTTGTCCAAGCGACATGATTCTGGTCAGTAGCAACATCTATCACCGGCGATGGAATTATTGCTGGTAATTGGCTAGCAACATTTGTAACAATAGTGCCTCTAGTATTGTCACGTTTTGCCGCAAAAATAACCTTATTTATATTAAACAAGCCTTCTCTTTTATGCTTATTCTTATCAGAAACCACCATTTTTGACACTGAAATGCACTGCCCCTTGGCGGAAAATGCTAAGGAAGCCATGAGCATAACTATTATAGACTTAGGGATTAGAGGTAGATTAATCCTATAGGATCTTATTGCAGCAATACTAATTAATTAAGCAAACTATTTTTTTTCTTTTTTTCTTTTTTTTTGGTGTATCAAGCCAAGTTTGAGAATTACTTATTTATAGAGAGGTGGTTTGAGGGTTACATGTTGGAATCTTGATTGGTGGATTCCTTCACACTACAAGACATGGCTTGCTATTAATTTATCTTTTTTACCTTTTTTCTCAACTTATTATTTAGCGGCATGTATGGATGCTTACAAAGACAAATCATCCTGTATTGGGAGATTCATATTAAGCAAAATGATATCAATTGTACATATGTAATTTTTGAAAGAACACACATAAAACAGAAACAAAATACATCCTTTTCAAAACTTGTTATTAATCATTTTTTTTTTCGTTTCTTAATATAGTTCTGAAATTCCTGTCAGTTGATTTTGGTAGGCACTTATCATACACTGGAGATCTTTAACATGACATTTGGGTGCTTAAATTCATAAACCAACTACTGAAGGCCACAGCTTACAAGGTATATTCTGATTACTTGAAATCTCCATTTTCTTTTGTCGTTACACATCATAGGAAACTAGACTGATTGATTGAGGATGCTTATGGCTATAGTGCCTAGCCCAAGTAAATGTGCCTCATCATAATTATATAAATATACGGTTTGCTATATTTGTCAATTGAATGTGTAAGAATAGTTTCTTGCTGCAATGTTGTAATTGGAAATTAGCTATAAGAGAGGACATAGCTTTCTTCTCATCATGACATTTTGTTTAGATAATTTCTGATAATATTACTAGTCATCTGTGTAGAGGTTTTGGCTACGCGGTAGAAATAACCTTCAGCTTTACTCGGTAAAGTTAGATGTTTAGCAATTAATTGTCTTAGTAGCATTCATCTAATATTAAAAGGAGTAATCATACTCTTCCTCAATAAACTGTAAACATTAGTAAAATTGATATATCACAAAATACTATAAATAATAGAGATGGTGTTTTAATTATATCAAAATACTAAAAGCTACATTAAACGTTGTTGCGAACAAAACCTTCATCTTTTTTAAATATATTCATGAAAAAAAAAAAAAGAAAAATCTCATGATATTAATGGGGAGCTAATTAACCAAGACCAGAATAGAGTTACAATTACCGATGCCTTACTCAATATTGTAGGGTAATCTTCCCTCACTGCCCTCTTTTTTTTTTTTCTTACTAAATTAAGAAAATTATTATTCCTCATTGACTTATAAAAAACATAAATAATTCTATAGAGCGCTGTTAAAGAATCTCGTTTACTGGATTTAACTATAGACTACGTCCATATTTTGGTCAAGGATCATCTCTAGCCTCACACAATTAAACCTTTATAATTAGTCTAATAATCACTCATCATAGGATGCAAACTCTGTCATTCTCATATTGCATACCTAATTCTACTTAAAAAGTCTTTGCATTTATAGTTCTTAATTTCTTATTAATCAATAATTGACTTCTTAGAAATCAAATATTAGAGCTATCTGTCTCCAGGTTCCATTAATATAGGTGCTGATCAAGATTTCATTGATATTGATCTAAGGGGTCATCTTCTTGAAGATAGCATGACATGCATATTACATATATCCTTCTATTGAGGGAAGTCTAAATGGGTATCATTGCTAGGAATTCATCCAACTTGCAGCAAATTGTCAGTTGATTGCAATCTGATGCAACATGTTTTGAATATTCCAATTACATCATCCATTTGACTACCTTTTTTCTTTCTTTCTTCATCTTCTTCTCCATTTCACACAATTTCTTAATATTAAAGCAACCCAACTTGGAAGTAATTCTGCTTCTACATCAAATTAATAGAAGAATCTTACATAAAGAAAAGAACATATTGATACTTTACGTACATAGTAGGATCTCGTCAATTCGTATTATTGATCCCCAAACTTGATGAAACTGAAAAATTATGAAAACGACAACAGAACAGAAATTTGACAGCTGAGTCTAATCAACAATTGAAATGAAATAATAAATTATTAGACTAAGGAAAATAAAAAGGATAATTGTAAGTCCAAATTCAGTACATATACTAGCTAGGACAAGAGAGATATAATGATGGAATGTTTGACCATCCAAATGGTGGAGCTGAAAATTTTTAAAATTTTAATTTCCTAATCTGCAATGATGTTTTGGAAGAACTAATTAAAACGCACCATTAATTATAATCTTCAAAAACCCTAATGGACAATTTTTAATTTTCTTAGTCCATACCCCTTTGGGAAAGTGGGTGAGTGTTGAAGTCTCAGCAAAAACTATTTACTATAATAAGAGAAATGGTTTGATTTGCTGAGCATTGCAATATAAGGGGTCCATGTGTTTGCCACAGAACTTCCATTTTCATGTCAAAACTTATAAAACTTCAAAATGTTCCTAAGTGGCAAACAGAAATCTCCCCCTTTGACATTATTTTTTTCACCTGAAATTATGAACCTTCATCATTGTCATTTGTAATTGCCTTGATAGAAAGAAAAAGTGCCATCAAGAGGGCCACTCTATACGTATATAACCTACCATAGATAGTCAATCTTTCTTATGCTTATCTTCATTTTTTTTTTTTTTTTTTTTTGTTTTTTTGTGAATCCCATAATTCATGTTTTTTAAAATCAAAATCATATTAATTAGAGAGAAGATTTAATACGAGATGTGAAAGGTAAAATATTATATCAACTGAAGGACTAATATTCTTTTCAAAAAAAAAAAAACTGAAGGACTAATATAATTAACGAGTGAGTTTTAAACTTAATAAGTTTTAGTTAGAATGCTTGAAAAAATAATTAAAAGGGATATTTCTGGTGACCCACTTGCCTTAAGTGCCTCCATTCAAATTAGTCATGTTTGTTTTGGTAATGGAGAAGAAGTACTTGTACTGAGAAATCAAGACCCTTGTAATTGCTCATGTCTCTTCTTGGCTCTGTTGATTCCCACAATAAATCAATCAATGAGTCGCAATATATAATAATTGTCTAAATATATGGCAGACAAAATTAGGGTTTTCCCACAAAGAAGCAAACACACACCTTCCTTAATTTAATTTGATGTGATGAAGAATTAAATAAAGTAATTAGTGGAGGGTCCAAAACCCATTATATATCTATAAAACAACAAAAATAAATAAATAAACGTGGGCCGATGATGATGCGCCACTTTGTTATGTTCACAACTTGTTTCATTAGTTTTAATTATTTGCTTAATTACGTGGTAATACTTGTTTTCTAGTTGTTGATCATTGAGATGGAGATGTTTAGGGCTATTTACTTCCCCAACTTAATTTGGACAAATAAAAAAGTTTTAGGTTACTCTTTAAATACTCTTAAGGATAGTTACAAAGAGATGCTCCTCTTCCAATTTTCGACTTCTTCCCTTTGTCTATGATGTGTTATAGAATTTTAAAATTTAAATGTGATTATTGGTTACTATCTTGACTTTAACTAGCTTACAATATTTATAATTTGACTTACACTTGTATAAAGCAAAATTATTATATTCTATAGAATTACATAACGGAAAAGACTTACATATTCCAAAACTAATGAAATATTGTGAACTGGAACCTAAAACTATAAAACTCAATTAAAACCTTCAAAAAAAAATATATTGTGAATTGTAACATAACGTTTAAATTAGTTTTTAGAGATTAAGATAAGCGTTTTATAAAAAATTAATCCATATATAGTTCATTTTTTAGCGTTTCTTAAAAAGTTGTTCAAATAGTTAACGCTATATTAAAATAATGAATGTACTAATTTTGACAAGACTTGCCTGTTCCTTTTCCTTAGACACACAATCACTTCCGCTCTGTTTTTAGTTCTCAATCGATAAGACAATATCTTTCCTCATACAAGCAATAGCCATAACCATAACCATTTAATTAACCGACAAAATGATAAATAATAACTTAGCAACTGTCGAAGTTACTTGGCTTTGTGCGTTATGGACAAACCTGTAAACCTAAAACCCACGACTATTGGATAAAGACTTTATTTGTCAATAAGAATTTCAAATCCTTGCAACTTATATATATTTAAACTATACTTTAATTGTCAATTTTATGGTTTTTGTTTTGTTTATTTGTCTAGACCTTACCTTGAGACGAATTTTCATTTTTTTTTTTTTTTAATTATTGAGAAAGAGATTTTAGCATTAATAGGTGACATTTATGTCTGGGTTAATTATAAAATATTTGTTAAAAACAAAAATTCCTTTCTTACATATTTTTCTTCTTTCTTTTACAAATATTGTCCTCTCTAAGCTTACAAACATTAGTTTTTATGCTCACAAAAGAGGCCCAACTCTTAAATTGCAGCATTCCAACTCAACTGTGCCTACTTTGGACCCAAGTTAATTATGTATAGAAACATTTTTGGGCTTTTGATTGATGGGCCAGCCACTTTTAGCATTCCGAATCTAACTGTATACGGCAATACTATATGCACATGGGCCTTATACAGAGTATGAAATGGCCCGACCCATTAATAAGCTATGTGAATTGAACGCATTGCACATTATTACTTCACAGTTTACATGCTTCGTGTTAATTATAAAAAAAAAAAAAAAAAAAAAAACAATATACTCATAAACTTGCTAAATGGTGATAAAAGTTGAATTTTTTTTATAGAAAGATAATAATGTATAATGGTATAAAAATAGGGACAAAGTACTCTGTTTATTCATTAATAATTTTTGGAAAAATAAAGAAACAAGATTATATTTTTTTCTAAGAAATTTATTAAGCCCAAAAAGACATAATAATTTAAAAGGGGAAAAGTGAAAATGATTTTAACCCTTGGAGAGCTAAAAAGTCCAACTACTGGTCCAAATTACGTACGGGTTGTCTTGAGTCTCGACTGCGACCACGATGCTATATGGGTGGTCATGGCTCTTTACTGCTACGCACAGCTCATGCACTTTTTCTTCTTCTTAACCCACCCGACACCAAACGTAAATTTTGCTGCCATTTGCACATTTCGATTTTCCTTCTTTGCAAAATTTTCAAGAAACAAAAACAAGTTATAAACTGGATCTTATAATTTTTAGACTACAGCTCATTTTTTGGCTAATAATAATAAATTAAGCCGTAAACGAGTCAATGTTATTTAATAAAAATCGAAAGAAAATAGAAATACCCACTGAGAAATTGAACGTGAGCCGCATTTTGAATATATATATTATACTTTTATTTGTGTTTTTGCCAATGTCGACATAGCCTGAATGAGTGGATTATATTATTTGTCGTGATTGCAAAATTTCGTTCTGTTATATATTTTATCTTTGCTCACAATAAATAAGGTCCTGTCAATTTCTGTCGTTGAAAATGGTTGTAGAATTGTTGACCTATCGACGAACATATAGGTGCTACCAATTTCCCTTCCCATTGTATATAATTTTCACCAACTCATGTAAATTCCAAGATTAGCTTTTTATATTTATATTTATATTTATATTTGTCAAATTTGTTCGATATAGCTTTTAAAAATGAGAGACCAATGTGTTTGTGCGTGCGTCTGTGTATTTTGTTATTTCTTGTAGTCATTAATTAATGAAAAGATGAAGATGGAGTCCTAATAACAGCTACTGCCAGTGCCAGATCACTTGGCTACTGTCAATTTGTCACTGACATGCTCCGTCGACAGTTTATTATTTCACTATTCACCCATTAATTATTACATCTCTTTGTCTTTTTTCCAATTGAAAAAGATAGATGATAGTGTTTTTTTTTTTCTTCTAATGTGTACGCACCACCTATTATAAAACTATGCCAATTTTATAGAATCGTATTAATTTATATATATAATTTACAATTACTCAGCAATGTAGAGTCTTGAAGGAGGAGCTAATCTTTGTTGACTGTCAATGAACATTATATAAATTAATTTTTTTTATTGATTAAAATAAAAAATTAATCACACGAGTTAAGAATAAAACTTTATCTTTCACAATCTTATCTTAATGTTGTAATGGTGAGCTAATTTATATAATGACATATACATTTCAGAAACTATGTGAAATCTTTGATAATTTAAATAAATAATATATTAGAAAATAAATATTTGAGAAATTAGACTATTGAGATAATCATAATTAATACAATAATTCGTAAATTTTTTTAGTTATTAAAATTTATCTTTTATATAATTGGATCAAATTTATTAGGGATAAATATAAAATATTGCTTTTCAATTGAAAAATTAAAAAATGTACCGTAGATGAAAAACAGATGTAAGTGTTTGATATAGTAATGATAATAGATAAAGGGAATATAAAAACCCAATTCCTATATTACGAAAAAGTAAAAACCTGCTTATTTATTACGTGGGACATTGGTTGGAAAAGCAGTAAGCACGTGATACCTACTGGATGATCACGTGCTCATGTCGTTGACATGAAAACCTCAAGCAGCCATCTGTCGCTGTAGAGATATATATCATTCGACAATGTGTTTGGTTGCAAGGAAAAGTTGATAGGAAATAAATTTGCTTAGGGAAAAAAGAAAATGGTAGAGAAAGAGACAAGTATTTCTAGTATATCAATTTAGGGTCACTGGGTTGATCTCTGCAAATTGGATAAATAGATGGGAAGGAATTTGACAAGCTATTATTATTTCTTCACCCATATAATCATTTGTTTGAAAATTTTTAGTCAATACGATAAATTATTTTTTTTTTTCTTAAATTAAATTGAATTTTATTATTTAAAATGCACAGTCGTATTGAAATTGCAAAATAAATTCTAAATTATCATTTTAAATATAAAATATCTTAATAATTAATTTGTTCCAAAGCTAACTCAAGTGGATTGTGTTGAAATGATTAATTTTAGAAATACAAAGAATCCATTTTTTTTCTACCTTGCTTCATTTAAAAACCAAACAAAAAACACAGCAGAGATCGCTCTTTCCTTTTCTTCCTTTTTAATTTCCCTCTCCCAATCGAACAAAAATGAAAACTCCAATTTCATTTGCACCATTCATCCTTCCAGATTTGGGGAACAAAACACGGCTTTCTCTCTCTCTCTCTCTCTCTCTCTCACGTTCAAAAAAAAACTATCTGGTTTGGGACCATTTTTTTTTTATTTTTTACGGTCAGCCCATTGGAAAAAGGAACACGTCACAATCACCGAAATGCTACCACAGGTGGGGGTGATTCGACTGTTATGATCTGACGGCTAATAATCGAACCTGACGTTTACGTGGCGTAATACAGTCGGCAGGATGTTCCAGTAAGACATGTTATTGTGGGCTGATGATCTTAGTGGTCCAGAGAAAGAACATTGGGCCCTACAATAATTGTGTCAGCTGCGCTGCGCTGGTAGAAGTCTCCACAAGAATCCTCTTTTGTTTTGTTTTGGTGCTATATTTAATATTTTATATAATAAAAACAATTTATAATATGTCCAATAAAAAATTTTCTAAAATTTCAATGTCGACCAAAATTATTATCTGTCCATATGATAGGGCCACACCATAATCAGAATTTTAGTTGCAAATTAATTAATTAATTAATTAAAAGCTGAAAATATTGATGGTTAGATTTTGGAGAGCGGATTACGAAACACTAATAAAATAGTTGAAGACTGTTAGCACATATAATTAATAACTACTAAATCAATTAAAAAAATTATAATCTTTCTATGAATTATGTGGTATTACTGAGTTTAATTTTTATTTTTTCAATATAGTACCACGCATTAAATTTATAAATCATGTAACGTTCTTTTCTTTTTTCCCTCTTGTTAATCTAAGCCCTAGCAAATAATGATCGGTTTGATATTATTATTATTATTGTTATTATAAGTAGCAAATTTTGGCAAAATTAAAAAATAAAATTCAAATTTAATTTAAATGTGAGAGTGTGTGTATGGCACAAATTGATATCTCCACATATAGAGACAAAAGAAAAATCCAAAAAAGGTAATGGGAGCTAAAATAAGTCATCCAAAAAATCATAAGAAAAAGTGGCATTATTGTACTATTGACGAATTGTTTGATATGGTGATATTAAATACTCTATTTCTTGATTAATATAATTCTTTTTTTAAGAATTTTTTTATTTATAAATATAAATCGTTTTGAAAGTATGAATAAGTAACAATAATGTTTTTGCAATTTCACCATATTAATTATCTTTATAATTTTTAAAGGATAATTTAATTAAATTAATGAATATTTTATTATAGTAATATATTCATTGTGTTCACCCCACCGTAGGTAGGCCGTAATCCGTATGTGCAGTACGTCAAAGCGAGAAGTAAACATCTGTCTGTGGGTCCGAGTGGAAGACCCCGTGAGAATTACTGTGAGGAGAGCAACAGGCCAACAGTTTGGCGCCAGCTGATTGGTACACATGTCGTTAAATGGGGGTGCCGACATTCGCTATCACATTCACGTTTCTCTACCTTTCCCTGTCACTTTCCTTCCAGCTTATAGACACAGCAGTCATATCACACGTTTTATCGCCGGCAGAGTAAGGGTGAGCAGGCAAACCGAACCTTTTTTTGGATCAAAACCAAACCGGTTTATTTATTGAATTTGTTTAATGAAACGAACTGAACCGAGTTTAAATTTAAATTCCAATATAATATTAACAATAAATAAATGGAACTCAAATTTAAATGTATCTTTAAAGAGCTGATTTTGAATTCAATAGAACTCGACTTGATTACAACCGTAATCATGTTTAATATATCAATTAAGTGAATTTTAATATATAATTTCATTATGGAAAGAGCAGTCTTTTGCCAAGCAAGCAACATACAGAAATAATTTCTTATTAATTTATCAAAAGTTTGTCACTCTAACCATGAAAATTACCTACTATTTGAAAATCTGTTGAGACAAAACAAATTAAGTTCATGGTTTTCTTGTCCACTCGTTGAAAAAAATGTTTAACTGCAAACTTATTAGTTTGATTACCTAATTAGAATAGTTTCCATGAATTTGGTCGGACAGTGTGAAGTGATTAGACTTTTTAATCTCCTTAATTACCAAACTAACTACCTTCTTGCATTTTTTACCTTCCCATGTCGACCAAACAGGAACTAATTGCATAGTAATATAATAATATTTTGGTAATTAATTTATAGAATCCAATAAATTACTGTATAAAATATCAAATCATTGGTTTAAAAAATTAAACAGAAGCGGAAAAAAATCACCAAAAAGTCGCAGCAGTATTTATCATCTGCTCAATCACAACATAAATATCAATCAAGGCATCTTTCTTCTGCGATATATATCTATTTGCCGATATATGTTTTGTTTGTGTTCCTCCTCATATCGACCAAAGCTTCTGTCGAAAGGACGTCGAAGGGAGAGTAGATAACAAGAAAACAAATGGGTTAATTAGGGTTTAACATCTGGGTTAACCTAAGTCAACATCTGAAGTGGAAGCAATTAAACCTCTGGGTTAATCATTATTTTCTCGTACCAACATTTCATTTTATGGAGAAAGTAAAAGCAAAAGATAAGTTTTGAATTTTTTAATTTATTTTTTGACTATGAATAAGAAAATTAAGATAGACATGAAATTTCGCTTTCCGGCGATTCACATAAGGAGTTGTTTGGCAGTCAATATCATTAAGTTATGCATCCTTTTAACTAAGTCCGTTTCATCATCACTTTCACTGCCCTAATTCATTAAAATCCAATGGTGCATGCAAATTTCTTTTTCAACTTTTTTTCCCATTCATTGCAGACATAATTACACATGGTGATCGTGTGCCTTGGTACACATTCAGGGACTCTTTGGTAATTTTCAATGGTTTTCAAGTTTTTTTTTTTTTTCTTCATATATATCAAGAATGGTTGGATTTAAATAGCAAGACATGTTTAAGTTTCAGGAGCCATTCAGTTTGTAAAAATGTGTTTATAGAAAACAATATAATATTTAAAGGGTATTCAAAAAAAGAAAAAAGAGTTGGTCTCTTTGTGCTAATTTCTAACTGTCCTCCTCTCCTGTTAACTATTAATTTATATTTCTGAAAAAAGAAAATGTGGAAATATAAAATTTTGCCAAATTTTTATTTTTATTTCTTTTTTAATTTTATTGGCCCTATGTATTAGGTTTTTGGGCATGTTTATAAAAGGTGATTTTGATAGGAAAAGAAAGATGGAAACGTTTCCTCCGTAGTTATTTGACATTTGGAAAAGAGAAGAAAGAAAAGAGGTGGCATTTGTCACAGTGACCACTTACACGTTCGTACTGCATCATGTATTGATAAGCAATTGGGTTTGATGGATGCACGTCACAATTTCAAGTAAATAATGCTTCGCTCCATGTCAAAGATGAGTTGATAGCTTAATTAGGGTCTTGTAATTATTATTAGCAAGGCACTTATCCTAAACCTTAGACTACAAACGCAACCGTTAGGATAATTTCCTTCCTTAATAATAATTACAAGAGCATGATTAAGCTATAATCATATCATAATAACAAAACAATTTTGGCAAATGGGATTCATACTAAGGTTACATGGATTAGGAGGGCAAGAGCTTCCATTTATTTTGCTTGTTTTCTCGTTCTTGATGTAATACAATTTAGTATTATTCTTTTCAAAAAATTATTATTAAGGACAAATTCACTTAAGTCCTTAATTTGTATTCTAATTAACAATTTAGTCTTTATATTTCTGAGAAATTACTATAATATTCAGAATTTTTGTTTAAACTCACTATTAAGGGTCCTTTCATCGTGAATATTATTGTTCTTTTATTATTATTTGCAGTTTACCAACGCATGATCATAAACAAATATGATTTCCAAGTTATACTTGATGATATTCATGGAATAACAAAAGTATATAAAAAAAAAAAAAAAAAAATCTAATTTTCATGGTTGGTATGATGCATCGTGTCAAAAAAATATATATAGTTTTTGAATTTTACTTAAATCTGGTAGTTGAAATCACCCAGGTTTGACAAATCACTGTCATCTCCTTGTCTTAGACAGCCAAAAATGGGTCTATGGTCCATACCATACAACAAGTCTAACAACTTGGCATTAAAAAGACGTATCCTTCAACGGATTATTAGGGTTTGGAGATCGATCGGAAAAGGAATGGTTGTCAACTTGTCATCGTCTCCTAACATCTATACATATATATATATATATATATTCCATAATTGTATTTGGAATATAGATGCGTGTTGACTGGTCAACCCATAATTTTTGGGTTCACTCACAATTTGATTGGAAGCCCATTTTTATATGTAATGAAAAAAAGCCCATTTTTTTTTTTTTTTTTTACATATTAAGAAGGTTCGCTATCTCATTATGGAAAAAACCCCACCGATCCAAAGGACTGATTAGTGCATATGCTCAAATAAAAAAAATTAAAAAAGAAAAGATTTGAAGCCAGAAATTAAAAATAAATTAACATATCTTCTAGAATCCAGTATTATTTTTACATATTAAGATAACTAATTAAACAGAATAATGTAATCGTCAGAAGGAATCTATGGATCGGGTGACATGCATTTAGGGCAAGAAAATTACCAAAAAGTCTTCCAAATATTTTGCTTAATTAGCAAGCTAGTGGTTTAGGAGGGCCTCTATATTTATAAACATTACAATAATAATAAAATAAGAATAGTAATATATTTTGCTCAGTGATTATGTGATGTAACTGCAGAAAATAATAAAAAAAAAATAAAAAGAAAAAGAAAAAGAAATAGAAGACAATTGTCGGATCGGAGGAATGATTAGTTGATTGATTTGATATAATAATAATAATATAAAAGTTAGTATGACAATTACAAGCTTATTAACATTCTTTATTGCGTGGCCAATCAGATTATTTTTATATTAATATAAGTTAGTGTGGGTAAGATTAATTATATCATTGACAATAACCACGTGATTAAGCCCTGCATTATTCATGAAAAACAACATGCATAACGGGTTATGATATACGTATCTCCATGATATTTAGATTCAATTTTCTTAATTATAATAATTTTTAAAATTTCATACTTTATAAATAAATTATATGATTTTCTAAGAATAAGAATTCTAATAATTTATTTTGTTGCAAAACGAAACTAAAAAAAAAAAAAAAAAAAAAAAAGCCAAAAAGGGAAAATATCTTCTTGATATAAATGGATAGAAATAAAATAAATAGAAACAACTGGAAGGAGTGGCCACAAAAAATAACTAAATAAATACCAATAAAATCTCATGGGGACATTGTTGGTAGGTAGAATGACTTCATGCTCCTATAATACTATGTCATAATGAGTTCTTCATATCTTAAACCCCAGCTTGCTTGTCTTTTTTTCTTTTTAGAAAGAAAGTAATTATATAAACTATTAAATACCCATTTCCAGCCAATTTTTAAATATTTAAATTATTACATGACAATTAATTTTCCAAATATAGCAAAAAAAAAAAAAAAATAGAGGTTAGCACAGAAAAAGGCTCCACAAGTGTAGAGATTTGATGATTCGAACAAAACCGCGTCAAAGAAAGAGAGGAGGTGGGCATCAACGTTGAAGATTACACTTACAGTGTCTGATATTGGAAACCCATGTGGGATATATCCAAAAAGACTCACCACAAAAGTTTTTTCTTGATCTTTTTCAATTATTTGCTCCCCTTTAAAAGTTTTATTTGTCATCCTTAACTTCGAAATATATGTATTATATGTTTTTTTTTTTTAAATATATATTAATTTCTTTTATGTGGTGCATCCAAAGGGCTGGCTTCATTTCTTGCTATAGGGTTGTCTCTACATCATTGTCTGAGGTACAACTTATTAAATACAGGCTTCATGACTACTGCTCCAATCGATTTTACTTTATCCTCTCATTTTCTGTTCCTTTTTCTTTTTGTAATTTAATTTTTAATCATAAATTTATGTACATTTTCCATTAATATTGAAAATATATTTAAATTTCTATTATTGTAGTACATACCCAAGAAGTAAATATACTACTAATATGAGAATAGTATTATGGTGAAACTCTCCTAACAATAATAATAATAATAATAGCGATTTTTTTTTTCATGTTCTAAATATCTGATTTTATAAATAAAATTATACCTGCGGGTAATTGGACCGACTGTATTAGTAAATTTTATTTGTTTAATTGGATTGTTTGGGTTAAAAATCGGAAGTTTCAGACAGTAAGTTGACTACAGACAAATGTTTATAGACTAGTATAGACTAATAAATCAACTATAGACTAAAATGCCTTTCTCTGCCACAAATTTCAAAGTTGAAAATATGGAGGTGAGGAATGAGTAGGGAGCAAGAATAAAAATGTGGGGCAATTAATAATGTACCAAAAGCAGAAATCTACACTCTATGACACTGACATTTAAGAAATAAAATATTTAATTCTTTTATTAATAAATAAATAAAATATAGTATAGGAGAGAGAATCTTCCAAAAAAAAAAAATAATAATAATAATAAAGGGGGCAATAGCATCATAAACGGGTATAACAGTTAGAAGAATATCATTATACATGCCTAATAGGTACTATAGGATTAATTAAAATGTACAATATATTTTTGTCTCTTTACTCAAATTGGGAATTATTTATCATTATCTTAATTTAGAGGATCAAGATTCTAAGATTGAGCTGGATTTTATTATGTAATAAAATTGCAATCAGGGTTAGGTATCTTACTGTTTATTCCTGTGGTATATAATATATAATTAATCAATTTGGTGCCAACCAAATCATAATTAACATTGTGCTTTGTAACTTTATATGCCCTAACATGACGCATATGGTGATGATATAAATGTCTGAAAATTAGTACAGCCATCCAATTATTTTTTAGTCTTTAATAAATTATAAATACTTTTTTGTACACACAAACAACAAAAAATATATAAAGGGGCTCCAATATAATATTCATACGAGAGATATTTTGATTTAGACTTTAATACAATTATTCATTAGCTGATGGTCTTTTTTTTTTTTTTTTTTTTTTTTTTTTGAATATAAAAGATTTTTATTTTTGACAATTGCACAATCACGTAATAATATACTCTCTCTATCCCGAAATATAAGTCATATAAAGATTTCATACAAAGATTAAAAATTAAGAAAGAAATTAATTATCCTAGATTATCACAAAACCAAAGCTAGTTTGATTAAATTATCATTTATCTTAAAATCACTAGTTATTTATGAAAAGTATGTATTGTATCTAATATAAATAATGGTAACATTGAAAAAATATCATTTATTACTTTTTAAAATACTAAAAACGATTTATATTTTGGAACATAGAGAGTATTAGCTAAATGACTAATAAAGTTTGTTGAAATAGCAAGCAACTTTAATTCATATAACAGTGAAAATACAAATTCAATTCTCAAGAAGCTTGATTATCAAAAAGCCCATTTACAGAGAAATAAAAAAATAAATATATTAGCCAAAGAAAATGTTGAATTTATATTTATTTCATAACTCTCTAGGGATTTTAAAATTTTAATTTCGAATATGGTTGACATAAAATATTGTCATAAAAATGGACAGGTAAGGCAGCTTTCCTCCGATTGGAATCGGGACACCAGCTAAAAGAAAGCAATAATTAATATTTATTTTCAAGTATGTACATCCGATTATTGAAAATAAAGAAAACTAGCACCGCCACATAATTGCACACGTGAGAAAAAAGACCCTTGCTATGAAAGGACAGAGAAAGATGGATGGCTATACAATATATGTCCTGCTTCGGCATTGGCATTGCCTTTGCTGGAAGTATGGAGTAGCGGAACTTGCTGTTTGGGTGCATGGAATGTTTTTGGTAGTACTAGTTGATTTTTAGTGCATCAAAACATTACATTTATGATGTTTTTCTTGCTAATTAATGGGACCATTACAAGAAATGGAGGCAACCATTCAGTCTCTGAGAAATTAATGAGTATCCTTAAAGAAGAAACATTTTCAGCAAACTCCTTAAAATCTTCAACATTGGTTGTTTCCCATGATTAATTGTTATTCGGACTTGTGCATGACTATTATTAATTGATTATTATTTTAGTTTTTCAATATTATGGCATTTGGAAATTGGAAGTATGATATAATATAATCAAAGAGGAGATATTGAATTTTTTTCAATGATGTTTATTTTAGATCCGTGTTTAATAAAATTAGTTGTTTTAATGGTTGCGTTTTCATTATTTCGTTATAAAAAGTAATATATTACTCATTTTCTAGAGCAAAATGTGCTTACTGGTCTATCATTTCAGCAATCGGACGGGTGAAAAGTGCTACACTTACGTAGCAAATGCAAAGGAAAAGAAAGACACAAAATGACATGAAAAAGGACCATTCCATCTAATAATTGAAAGCTACTGTTTATTGACAAATATGGCTTCCCTTCAGGGCTTTTCCACTTACCTTGTCAATGTACACCATGCAAATGCAAACCCATTTCGTTCATTTCTGAGTTTAGTGGGAATGGAAAATGGCATGTGGGTCTGGTTTAGCTCTCTAAGTGCGCTTTTATGACAGAGGGTATACGTGGGTTCTTCACGATTATGATTTGATCATGGTCAACAAACCAATCAAAAATTATTTGATTGTTAAATTAGTTATAATTAAATAAAATTTGAAAGTGATATTCAATTAAAACTCTCTATAAAATTTCAGATATAATACTCAACAAGGTTTCAATATACGCAGTGAAAAAGAAAATTGGGAAGTGTTGCATAATTAAAAGGGGCTTGGGATAATCCGTAGGGTGTATGTTTGATTAAATTCCATGTGGCAAGTAAGGAAATTGATGGGCAAATCACTTTCAAAATTTTATCATTTTTAATTTACTAAAAAGGAAAAGAAAAAGCTAAAGAAGACACCTTTTCATGTCAATAAAAATAAATTGAGCAAAGGGCGTACACAGAGAGACAGCCAAAAAATTCCTGACGCACCTAACGCCTTCTTTACTTGCAGCAGGCTTTTCTTTATTATTATTATTATTATTATATATTTCATACAATAATCTATATGAAAAAAGAATTTACAAATCTTTATTTGATATACATACTCACCAATAAATTGAAAAGAAATACAGAGAATATGAACAGTTGAATCCCCTTTTCTTTTTTAATGTATATACTTAAATCAGTGTCTGCTTCTACAGAGAAGCTAAATATTCCAATTCTAATTCCAGTCCCTTTCCTCATTTGTCTCATCTCAACCAAAAAGAAAGTAAAATATCATACCTAGAATTGATAGCCAACATGCATTCTCCAAGCTTAAAAGGAAGATAATTCCAAACACCAACTCACTGAAACTAAAACTTATTATTTTTGAGAAAAGGGAAGCATACATATACATAGACTATGGACAAGCTACAATTAAATAGTTTGTGTGAGTGAGTGAAGAATTAGGTCTACTTGTTCTAATTGGGTGTAGGTTGTCATTTTCAAGAAACTCAGTATTCAGTATGTTTCACCATCTTAGCTCTACCATCTTCTGCTCAAGGCCTCCAAGCCTAAAACAAAATATCCGTAGCAATTCTATTCAATATATTTACATATAAAAGGTAATTAAACTGATGTCCAAGGGGTTTTAATTTAGTGGAGGACCCCTTTCTTTTGGCATAATTCTCACTTTAGTGTTAATTATTTTTGTCCATATCTGTTTATCTTCCAACACCACAAGCTATTGGGCATATTATAGAAGATAATACAATCAAAATTCATTTTATGGGAGCTTTTATTATTATTATTGTTATAAAGAAAGATTTTCTTGCAAAAGAAAGAGGGAAAGAGGCCTTTATGAGCTTCCACCAACCAAGAAAGGGAAAAATTTATGGCATTTCCCTCTTTCCTAACTCTGTACAGTTCGATTGATTAAAGAGGTCACAATGTCACATAAACACTGAGAGGTAGACTGAAAACCAAAAAAGAAAAAAAAAAAAAAAAGTTTTAGCCCTTAGAAGAAAAACAGAAAGGGCTAAAATCTTTAGATTACAGCAAAAAGAAAAAGAAAAAGAAACTCATACACACATACACAAAATACATTATTCACAAACAGCAAAAAAAGAAAAAAAAAATAATTAGTACTCCCATAACAAACCTTGTTCAAAGCTATTACTTATAGTATTTGTCACTGTCATTTCATCAAACAGACATCCATCGCCATAACTATCCTCCAAGCTCTGTACCCATGGCGGAGGATATACCCATCCATCTACAGAGTCGACAAACACAAAATCGCTGCTTAACTCAGTCCACTCGTAACTCGTCCCTAAACTCGGTAACTCCACGATCTCACTCAACTCTTCCTCTGACCCTGTCGACAAGTCCATCGCCGATACAAGAGATGATAATGAAGAAGCAGAGGCCGAAGACATTGACGGAGATGATGATGAAGTTGTTGTTGTTGTTGCTGAGTCAAACGCTTTTTGGTCAAATTGGTCCATTTGTGCTGCTTTAGCTGCAGCGGCTTGGACGTCACGTGGAGCAAGTGAAGCAGGTCGGGGAAGTGAGTTAGCGAGTTCAGGAAAGTTAAGAATTGCCGAGTTACCTTTGATGCTTAAAGCTGCAACATCATGTGCTCGAGCTGCCATTTCAGGAGTAGGGAAAGTACCAAGCCAAATGCGCGATTTCTTGCGCGGCTCGCGAATTTCTGACACCCATTTACCCCAGTTCCGCATACGGACGCCGCGATAAACTGGGTGTTTGTTTGAATCACGTATGCGCTTGATCTTTTTAGTCGGTGATTCTGCGTCTAGGGTTTGCTGGGTTTTTGAAGAAGAAGGTGAAGCTGGCGGTGACGAAGAAGAACTGCTTTCAGTCTCTGAATTTAGCGTTTGATCACTCATTTCTTTTAAAAAGATGGAAACTTTAACCTATTAAAAAGCTAGAAATTTCTGCCTGATAAATGTTCGACAAAGGCCAGAGAAAGGGTATAATGTTACAAAAAGATTTGATCTTGAACGGGAGAGACCGAGAGAGAGAGAGAGAGAGAGAGAGAGATAGAGATCGGGCAAGAAAGAAACTCAAGCGTTTGTTTGATGCCATCATTTCCCAATGACTCATACAACACTTATAAGCATAGAAGGAGTAGAAGAGGGAGAGCGTGGGACCCAATCAAGAAATGGGTGTCTGATAGACCCTATGGTACATTGTGTCCCCTTCTCTACTTCCACGCAACCCAGCCCTCCTTCTTTATTATTTCTTCTTTACCCCCCCCTTTCTTTCACCTCAGTTTCACTGTTCATTTATCCCCTTATCTATCTTCATCCTCTGCCAATTTCCCATTATATTAACATATCATCGTTCTGCCCCTGTTCTTTTGTTTTCTTTTGGTTTGCAGACCTATGCCAAATACAGCTTTTCTCTCTATATGCATAGCTTGGTTGGTGAAGATCATGTTATATAAATACTTAATTATAAGATGCAAATCTTTAATAGTATATAATAATAATATATTCATACCCAATTGACCTATCTATCTATCTACTACTATTTACAATGCAATCTTTATTTTATTTTATTTTTTTCTCTTTATTTTAGTTCTTGGATCGGTGGCTGTATTACTTTTCTTTTCCCAAAGTATCAAAACTAGGGTTTTCAAATCTTTTTCAATTAACTGAGGCTCTTATTTATTTGGTCCCCAACTCATTACTGAAGCAAATAGTTGCAGAAGAAGAACTCTCAAACACCTTTTTCCATCGGACCCATATAATCAAGTGCTGTAGCTGATTTTGTACAACAAATTTCTAGTATGTACTTATTAAGGTGAAGAAATTAAAATATATGAGATCAACAGAGAAATTAAACAAAAAGTCATGCATGGCTGCTTACACATTTAGCTACATATATTATAATATTATATACGTATTTTCAATTCAATTATTGGCAGGTATCCATCTATCAATTTCCACCTATGCAATTTGGTGCAATAAATAAATAATTAAATTGTTTTATTCTAATGATTTTTACGTGCTAAAGTTTTAAAACTAACTGATTTGACTCTAGCAAGCTGTTCATTTAGCTTCTACCGCTAATACATTTATATGCAAGTAAAATTATTGTCAATATCACCCTTTCACACGTGTAAAATCTTGAGATTTTCTTTCAATTATTGTTCAATTTTTACATGCATTAATAAAATTAAATGCACTGTAAAATTTTTAAAACTCATTTTCTCACATTAATTTTGTGTAATAAGAATTATTTTTTTGAATATTTACATTGTATAATTTTAACTGCATTTTGTGATGAGAATACAGTTGAATTGACATCAACAGGTTAAAAGTCTTGAAAAGGTAATTATTACTATTTAATTAGAAGACATGAACAGGTTATATTCCTATTTGCACTCCAACCAGCATTTTTCTAAAAGAGGAAAGCACTTATTTAATATCTTAACCATCAATTAATTAAACTAATCAACATCAACATGCATATATGACGAAGGTCCACGTGCCTCAACAAAAACGTTTTTCTTACATAGAGTTTAAAAGACTTCAAAAAGATTAAAAAAAAAAAAAAAAAAAAAAATTGAAAACAGAAGCTCAAGTAGTGGAATCACCTGCTATTGATAAGTCGCTAATGTTAATATCATCCTTCTATTAGCTCGGTAAATTGATAAAAATTATTGTGACCGAGAAGATTTAAATTTAAAAATCTCTAATTTTTCATTTAAATCATACCTAATTAAAAAATTAATTGTCTGAATATTAAATAACTTTTTTATAACATAGAAAATTAACTATTTAAATTTCCATGGGTTTAATATTTTTTTTTAATTCTAAATAAGTGTATTTTAAATGAACAAAATCTTCCATAGATCGCTAGGGTCCCAAAATTTATATAGCCAACAAACACAAAAAAAAAAAAAGATCTTGAAAGTGTCCAGTCACACGCGATTCATATCTCTAATACGGGATGGGTCCCCAACAAAAACCCCAAATGTCCAATGTTATAATACTTATTTATTTACGAAAATAGCTTACGGCTGTTAAAATAATTATAATAATTAATAAACAGTTAATTTTATTGGATATAAATCTAAGTCGTTCAAGCAATGCGCTTTCGAGACGTGTGCTTCAAAAAGTTACCACAGATGTTAAAAAATGCTTCTTTTTTATTTAGATAATGAAGTCAAATCCGTCTCCTCCACATAATATTTGAAATGTGTATAGTCTTGAATGTTCATCAAATCACATCATCATCATTGTACCCTTACACAGTTTTATCCATGATTTGATTTTATCTTATCAAAGTTTTAATTTTTTAATTTTTATCGTTTGTTATTTGACCATTTGGCCTAATTAAGCTTCGGATGGAGTCGGAAGTTACTATTAATTTAATTGAGACTAAAAAAAAATTAACCTATGTATGATTAAAAAGAAAGACGAAAGAACTAGAAAGGAAGATAAGAGTTGAAAAATAATTAATGTGAGAGCATCATATTATTTTACATATCAAATCGAATTATTAACTAACTTTAATTTATTATCACTTGTTCTATTTCGGTAATTATGAGTTATTTACTGTTGATGTCAATCAATTGACATGATAATGTTAATTTACATATAAGGACGTCCTGCATTCATAAATATTGGCATAATTTTGTATTCAAATACTTACTTGAAAATCAAAAAGGTAAATAGCATTCATAATTTCAAATACAATATCAATTTTGCAAATTGTTTTTATTTTTAAAAAATTAAATATAATTTACATAGATAAAATCAAAATAGATAATAATCATTTCTACCTTAAGTAAAAAGAATTATATTGAAGTACTTGCAAAAGAAAATTTAATTCTTTGTGCCAAAATAAAGTACTACTTTATAACCTATCTAGATGTGCTGTACTTTTTTTTTTTATTTTTTATTTTTTACTTTGAAAACAAAATTTAGCTAGCTGGACTGGACTAAGAGTTGAAACACAAGGGAATTGTGTGAAAGTACTTAAAAATGAATTAAATAATTTGAAGAACTATCTTTTCAAAACATTAAGTTTGGGTCCTATCACTTCGTATTGCAGTTCAGTTATTTGGCTTACATATGTATAAATATAGAAAGACGAAGCCTGAAGAACCAAGTATGAAAGCTGACACGGCATAAAATTAGTAATTTAAAAGTAATGATTTAGACATCTAATTTGGCCATCAAATCAAATTTAAAGATTTTTTTAGAATAGATAAAGATAAGGTTGCAAACAAAGAATTATTTATTTATTAATAATGAAGCAAATACATGAAAATATTATTATCAACATGGAATGCATTTCTCGTCGTTCAATTCCAGACAGTGCACTTGGAGAAGAAGTTAGAATTGTCCCATTAAAACCAAATCAGCTGTTCATTGATATTCAATTATTTGGACCCACAATACTGATTTTCAGTTTTCTCTAGCCTTTACTGTAATGAAATTTATTAATTAGCGGTGACGGGTTAGGAACCATTAATTGTTTCTTTTTGAACTATGGCTCTAAAAAAATAACATAATAAAAAATGGCAGAATACTGTAATATTTTCTGGTAATTATTTGAACAGAAGTGATGAGGATGTAATGACAAAATAAGAGAAGAGAGTCTGTTATATAATAAGTATACGTAGGCGTACAATTTAGATTTGATATGTACGACAGACATTGGATGGCCCGTTAAAGATTGATTGACCGTACAAAGTCACTGTTTAACCATTAACTCGTTCTTCAAAACCACATTATGGGTTTTTATCGAATTTGGCAAAACTGCCATCCGTATCTTTATACTATAACGTATTTATTCTCCTAGCAGCCACTATAAGCACAATCATTATCAACTCTAAGTTCGAACTTTTTCTTTGTTTTCAAAAAGAATGGTTTTCCCCCGTTCTTTTCGGGTCTAAATGTAATTACATTTAAAACCCTGTTTCGGATTATTTTTTTTTTAGGTCAGAAAGCGATTATATTAAAGTTCTTTGTAATATGTTGATTCTATGGCTTGATTTTGTGATCAAGTAAAAAATATAATGCACGTCGATCATTGGATCGAGTGTTCGAAAACTTTAACATTTTTAGAAATCTACCTCGATGTAATAGACTTTTATAACACACTCATAATAATTAGCTTGAAAATATTAAATAAAAATCTGACAAAACAATAGAATCTGATCAAGAAAACATCTCATTCTCTTGCGATAAGAAACAGAGATGCAAAAGATCCCAAAAACTCATTTACAAACAAGCTAAAAAGTTCACTGCAATGTTGACACCTTTCTTAACCAAATAATCAGCAAATCCATTTTTATGTTTTTTAGCCAAGTTGAATGAAATAGGAGTACAAACCAAAAAGAGAGCTTCCATTTTGCTAGTGATAATGTAATATTATAAATCAGTTTCGTATACCTTATTAAGTTGATATTGCTGATATGATGAAATTATGCAAATTGTACATTTAAGTTCAAAATAGATAATTTATAAATAAGAAAATTTCTTATTTTTTGACTTAACACTAAGAGTGAAAATGGATGAATACACTAAATTGGACGACATTATTTACTCCTTACATATAATATTTTATGTCGTCACATTATAGAAGTTGGTATAAATTTAGTCATATATGTAGCAGAAGAAGAAGAAGAAGGACGATTGACTTGTTTCAATTAATCTTTCTTGTCAAACTTGCAAACATAAACATGTACACATGCAAGGATACTGTATGTATGAGATAGTCCAAATGCTACAGTTGGCCTGTTTTTTTTTACAAGGTAGTTAATTTATTGCTTGGTGTGCAATTTAATTTATTGATGGTTGAGAGACAATCAACGCAAGAATGGCAAAATTTTGCAGACTGAATCATGCGGATTCACCGCTTAATTGTTCGTCACATGTATTGCCCATATCACTCAGTTTAGCACACTTATTTCGTATGTGTAAAGTGGGACCCAAAGTTCCCATACATTATACGTATATATGTACTCGTTCACATTAGTCTTGTACATTTGAAAATGTTGTTCTTGAAATATTCTTAATGGAGTCAAAGCTAGATAGATGAGGAAAATCATTAATTACCAACTGGGACTAATCTCTCGTGTATATATATATACGTGTCATCACATGCAGATGTACGTAATTATATAGCTTCTTCTTGTTCTTTTCATATACTTGTACTGGTTAATTCGTTTGAATTATATATGTATATGTATGTATGGTTATTGTCAATGACGATGGTTATGATGTGAATCTAAGGAAATTGAAATGGTAATCCATGCACGGTCAGTGGGGGACCTCTCATTCAATGGCTTATCTCTGTTTTCTTCTCTCTCTCCCTTTTTCTTTTTCTTTGCTTTTTTTCTTTTTAAGAACACACCAATTAGTAATATTGCTTATATACTGTGTGTTGGATGTTTCATGCTTAATTTTCAGTAAATTGCAAGGTTATTTAGACTCTAAATGCATTTGATTATATTACATTAAGACTTACCCAATGAAAGTCTTAATTTGAGTGTATGACCATTCTCTCTCGTGGTAATTCACCACTTCTTATATTCTTTAAATGAAGTTGCCTTTGATGTTTGAAAATGATTCAATTATGGGCTAATTCAAAGATTTCACAAAGATTTTTGTTTTTGAAAAAAAAAAAAAAATAGAATTTGCACTTAAATGATTCTTCGTGGGGGAAGGTATTGTCATCCAGTAACTAGTAAGCCAAATATTTTCGTGTTTTTCTATTAGTTTTGTGTGCCATATAAACAGTATATGGATATATTTGGAACTTACATTGGAAAGAGCAGTGCATGCATCAAGAACAGAGCAGAAACGGTGGTCACCCTGAAATTGTTATATACTCGACAGATGTAAATTGGTACTTCTATATTAGGTTTATGACTCAAATGAAAAAAGCCTGACCAAGGACAGACGATATCTGTTTATCAGCTAGAGCTAAAATGTCGGCACCATCCAACTAAGAAGCAAAGTCCAAGAAAATCAAACATGATAAGTGATATTTGATAACACTAGAAGAAATATGAGAAAAATAAAATGTTTTCAATTGATAAGCATGTGTATCAAAGAGAAATAAGTACATTTTCAATGACAGGAAGAACAAGAAATGAGTAAGAGCTCAGACAATTTGCTTATGTTTATTGTTTCCACAAGTCAGAAAATATAAAGAATGTCTCAATCTATCGGTTGCTGGGCAACTCAGAACTCATGCCTTTCTAGCAGATTCTTGTTCATTTAGATTTCTTTACATTGGTAAAGAAATTTAAATGAGGCGATTTTTAGAAACAGTACCATTACATATAGTGAGGTTGCTTTTTCCTTCTTATAATTTCCTTCTTTTAGGACTTAACACAAAGTCATCATCATCGTTATCGTTGATGATTCTCTTCTTGGATTTTAAGTCCCCGTTCTTCGATGCTTGTTGTTGCTTCTGAGAACTTTCAGGTTTAGTAGATTTAATTGGAGTTCCCAATCGTTGCATCTTTTGCTTTCTCTGTTTTTTCTCATATGCCTTTTTTGCTCGCTCAGGAGATAGCAAACCATGTTCCATCATCCTGCAAATTAAAGTTTGTCATGCCTTTCAAATTGTTTGGCACTGGGCTTGACGAAAATCAAATGACTATTAATATTGCAAAACAAAGACAAAATATGCAGCGTATCTAATGTGACAAATATTTGCAGTCCTTTTAAAAGGCAGTAATATACTTCTGTTAAAGATCTTTCCATTGAACAGATGGGAGTACAAAAAACTCTTTTCATGGCTATGGGAAGTAAGGTATCTGAAAAGTCTATATGAGTTGGTCAACTTATTTCACATTCTCGGTAAAAGATTACATCTATAACACAGAAAAGATACCAGCAACAAATATGAAAAGAGTTGACTCGCACTCATTAATGAAAGAAAATGGTCTCAAATAAATTGCTTATTAGCATTTCAGGTCATGAATTTTATTCTTCATTCCTGTTGCTTATAATCTGTATGCTCTACCCATGTTTCGGACAAGTAACCAATGTGGCTGAGTTTCAACAATGTATGGCAATTCATTGTAGTAATTAAGCTTTTAAGTTATAAAGCATCTGAATACCATTTTTCAGATGCTCCAGACCACCCAGCCTATCATGCATGACCTTATGTGGAAGATAATTTTGGAATTCTAAATTAATCTGACATAGAAAGCAACTTATCGTCAACAGCCAACAATAATCTTATTCCCTAATATTTGTTTGAGCAGATTGCCTGAGGCCAAATCAACCCTAAGATAGGGTTGGTTCAAGTTGTGCATTCTATGCAAATGCATGGTAACAGAGACATCACGTCAAGCTCCAATATGTTCAGGATTGCTACAGCACTCAAGGAAGGCAAAAGAGATCAGTTCCAGTAAGATTTTGAATCTAAAGTCTAGGCATGCCCCAAAATGTTCTGCCTTATTTGCCTTACTCAGGTGACATAGATCTTGTAGCAATTCACATTGTGTAACTGAAGCCAGTACAGGGATAGAGTGGCACGTGGTTTCCTTCTTCTGAAGCTGAAGATTTTCTCTTCCAAAATATCTACAAGTATCCTCCTCTAAATTTTTAGGTGAACCAACCACAGGGATTTGTGAATACATATGAAAAAGGGGTCTGGAAGAGTGGAAGCAATAATAAACCTTAATGTCTTCATTCACCATAAATGGAAACTCATAACTCATGTTATATGTTCTTCTTTTTGGTAAAAAGGAAAAAGAAAAGAAGAAACTATACTATAAAAACAATTTTATCAGCATGGTGCTAGAACATAACTCATGGAGACATGGAAAGTTTTCAAAGTTATCCTTAAATTCTGAACAACTACTAATCTTTTTCCCTTAATACGCTGTTCTTCCTATCAAGTTTTCCAAATCAAACTGATATGAGCCAGAGCTACAAAAATCTTGATGCAAGAAAAACCGTACGGCAAAATTTAACAAACTGTAATGGTCAGAACAAATTCACAATTGTCATGAAAATTCCCCAGGGCCCAAAAAAAGGCTACTGCCACACTCTTTCTTAAGTAAGATGTGAGTAACCTTTTACATTTGCCTGAAGGATTGGGGAAAAATGGCCTAGAGTTGGACGGGGTGAATTCTCTCAAATTGTTGTCATCCTGCAGTCTTCATGGTGATCCTAACTAGGCCATCTGCCATTTTGTAACCGAATAATTGGACTATATTTATATATAGATATGTATATATATATATTGTATTAAGATAAGTTCTCCACGGTGGCAAATGAAGGAAAACTGGATTTAGCTTTCTCAAACAGAAAATGTAACTATAAATGATAGGTATGAGAGATATGACTGAAATAACAGAAGAACAGCTAAACGATGAACACACCCCTGAGATTGGTAAAAATTGACAATTTCAAACTCTTCATTCAGAAGTAAACATAAAACTAATTTTCATTAAGGATCATTCACTTCTGGGTTGTGTTTCATTGCGGACGACAATTGACACTTTATTCAGCTAACACCCAATCATCATTAATTCAAGGATTTAGCAATGCCTCGAGATGGACCTTTCTTTTTGCGTTGGGGCACGGTGGTTTCGAGGAGATTGGTGGATGTCTAACAAAAAGAGGTCCTTTGATCGTCTTGCTGAGGTCAAAGAAACAGCAAGGAAGATCCTATGCATCACTCCATCACAAGCAAGCACATGAATACAGGGTTACAACTA
Source organism: Jatropha curcas (assembly GCF_041381405.1). Taxonomy (NCBI): domain Eukaryota; kingdom Viridiplantae; phylum Streptophyta; class Magnoliopsida; order Malpighiales; family Euphorbiaceae; genus Jatropha; species Jatropha curcas. Next base: position 4,374,194 of record NC_143158.1, on the reverse strand, counting down.
TACAAAGAAACATTTAAGCCCAATAGTTTGAAGAAGTGGACACATGGTAAATTGGGAGCAATATAGCTCAAAGGCATATTTAGATTGAACCTCAAACTACAAAAATAAGCCATTTTCAGAAAACTTGAGCTGCTCGATCAACTCTTACATATGCCACGCTGACAGCACTAAGTTAAGTATCAACAGCTGTTTGCATATAGTTCGACCTATTAACACTGGATAAGTTCAACATATGGGAAACATATAAAGATACAGGATTGACAGCGCAGGACTTTCACAGACGTTATTTCCTTCTAGGATAATTTTTCTCAGAGATATTAGAGAAGGCAAATAACATAAATCAACAAAGGTTAAGCAACCCACCCGTTGCCACCACCTTTCCAGACGAAAATAAGATCAATGCAAATATTAAGATTCACCCCCAACTTTACAGGTACATAACAGAGTTATTCACTAAAACGATGCGCCTTGCAAGAAAAGAAAGAAAACTCACCAAAATTCCGCCATCTCACTACTTGGTATTTGTTTTGACAATGATTCGTAAAATATCCTAAGGGGTTCTCTCTGTAAATAAAAAGAGTAAAAAAAAAGAAATATTAGAATTATTGTCGTTTCATCACATAAACATTAATCAAAAGACAAATTTCCAGGTTAAAAACCTCTTCAGGAGGATCATATTTCTGGCCAGGCAAGGAGTAGACTTTCTTCTCTCTCACTCTAGTAGTAGTTTTTGTTGTGGTCTTTGATGTAGTGGATGCTGTTTTTGATTTTACCTTCAAATTAAATTCAAACGAAATAGACGTCAAAACTCATGAGACCCAGTATGAACTTAATATGAAAAGGGAAAAAAGTTGGATGCTCATTGTAAATCGCACAATTTAGTACAGACTAATCAAATTGATACAGAAGACCATTCCCAAATCAACCAATTCATCACAGATTATAAATAATAACCTTCCTAAATACCATATCCCAATCAGTTAAATAACTCAAATTTGCTGCAGATAAAACGACCAAAAGCTTAGAACCTCAATTCTCTGAAATAAAATAAAAAGGGATCAGAACCGAAATACCCAGATAATCAAATTGAGAAACCTATTACAAAAGAAACACAATTTGATCAAGAAATCTCAAACAAACAAACAAATCTAGAAAAAGGTAGAAGCTTTAGAAATGGGCACCTCTGTTTTAGTGACAGTGGATACAGGCTTTTTATTAGAGCTCTCAATCTTCTTATTCTTCAAAGAAGAATCTACCTTTATCTTTGAAGAACCATCTTGATGGATGCTGGACTTGACCTTGGCCACAGTCTGCTTGCTCTCTGTGGCCATGTCCCTCTGCTCCTGAAAAACTCTCTTATCAATCAATCAATCAATCAAAATCTCTGTTGTTCTTTTCTTTGCAATTGATCTCGTCGATCATTCATTTATTATCTTCTTCTTCTTATTTGATCATTAGTTGGAAGAAAAATCTGTGAAGCTGAACATGAAAAAAATAGAATAAAAATTGAAGAAAAATACATAAGAAAATTAGGTGGATAAAGAAAACGGGTGAAATTTGCCGTTTATTTCCGTTTAACTGCTTTTTAGATTGTCTAGGAGTCGATTTACCTACGCATTACAAGGTTGTACCTTTGAGGCAGAGGCTGATCGAGTGAATTGGGGTTGTTGAAGTACTTCTAAGACAATATTACACATATGCCCCCATCGATTATGACGTGGATAAGCTTCAAAAGACGGTAAAGAAGGTTAATTACGGTCATTAACAAAAAATTTCATGTTTGGATCGAGAGGTAATGGTAAAAGCAATGCCCAGTAAATGCAAGTATCTCCCTTGGGCCTTCGGATTTTCAGCTAAAAATAATCAATATGAGATGTTTTAGAAAGTGATGATCGGACGGTGAGAAAGGCAGATCTAAAACCTTATCGTGAGGGCATGCCCTTTTTAGCTTCAGTTCTTATCATACGTTTTTTGGCACTCATTTTCACGCGAAGAATCGACCTCCGACGCGTGTTGAACTTACTTTTGCGTTGACTGCCCTAAACTCTGGTCTAATTGGGTGAGCAAATTTTGATTTTTTTTTTATTAAATTTTTTTTGTCACATAAAAATTCTTAACTCCTCAATCAATAATTTAATTTCATTAATATTTTTTATATTGTGGTTAAATGGTATTAACATTTGGTTTATACAGTTCAGTCTCATAAGTAAACCATCTATGCTCAAAAGATATTATTTATAATTTTTTTAATATAAAAAAGAGGTGTAATCCCAGCAAATGCACTTTTTAGATATTAAATTTGTGCTCTCATAACTTATAGAGATTCAAGTTCCTTTTTCACCATGATCAAAACATTATAGGTGCATTATTTATTAATACAAATACAATAAAGAAATGTATATGTTCCTTATGCACATTTTATATTTCCTATTATAAAATGTGTTATTAATAGGTTTATAGCCTTTGTCTACTACGCAGCAGCAAAAAGAAAATAAAAATATCTAAAAAAATTATAATTTCAGCATTATATCGGTGGCTGTACAACACAGCAGCAACTTTTCTCATTCAAATCATTAACCAAAAAAAAAAAAAAAAAAAAGAAGAAAAGAAAAGAAAAATCAAGCAGTTCTCATTCGAAAAACTCTGTTGTACCAAACTGAATGAAGAATCATATGAAATAAATCATACTTGACAGGTTCAGAATGCCAAAGAAAATGGTGTTGTACCATTTTCACTCTCTTATGCATCTCCACATACCTTTCCTCTGATATAGAAAGCAATATAGTCTTCAACTTTGGGATATCCTCCTCCAACACAAAAACAGCAAAGGATTCCCAATCCAACACTTCAAAAAAGGGAGGCACATAATTATCAGATATTATAACCGGAACACATTCGTAGAATATAGCCTCTACAATCCGCGGGCTGTTGACTTCATGACCCCTTGGGCAAATGCAGTACTTGCTGCTTTTCATGTACTGAATGTAGTTTGTGTTGCCTTTCACATGGGGCATTGGACCAAATATTTTCATATCAGGGTCTCTGTTTTCCCAATGCTCTAATAGAATCGGCCGGACATAACCGTGCACATTGCCGGCAAAGAAAGCTAGGATCGGTCTTTGGGATGGAGGGTTGCCTTCCAAATTTTTGAGAGGATTTTGTGCTGATCGTACGTATGTTTCTGGAAGAGACACATCCTTGCCTATGCTAAAGCCTACTTCAATATCAGCATTGCAAAGAGCTCTTACGGAATTAAGCATCCGTCCCCTCGTTTCAGCTGGTGCCTGAGGAAAAGCAGTTCTGTTGAATATTTTCTAGTAAAATAACTACTGCAGAGTGCTTCACAATGGAAATAATCAGGGTTCTGATAGCAACATTTGTTCTAGTTTACTATTCAGAATATCTTAGCTTAAAAATAATAAGGTTAAATGTTTGTTCACCAGTTATAGATGGTTTCCAAAACAAGCAAAAAGTTCCAACAAGTTTTGTTTTAAACAAGGAGAAATTAATGTGAATTATGAACTCTGCATTACAAATTTAGCTCAGAGATTTGAGACAAACCCTCAAGATGAAGAACATACCCAATCATGGCACGAAACAACAAAATGATCTGCTCCAGCAGTTCTGTTCCAAAATGGATATTTTGCTGCTATCATATTGACATAACTTTTCATGAATTCAATAAGGTTGGAACGACTGTGCGAATGCCGTACATAGAGTGTTAATTCGAGAAGCCGTGAACTAAAAGGAATGTAAAATAAATGAGCTTCTTTAGGGTCTTTGGTGACAAATTTTTCGTTAGCTTCCATAAGCTTAATGAACCATCCTTCTGATGCATATATTCCTTCTAGTATTGACTGATGGAAGATAGGTTTTTCTCCATCCTGATAGATGTAAACTTTGAGCATGTTTTCCATCAACTCATAACTCCTGCAAGTATTACCTGGTTCAGAACTCCTATAAAGGTTTTGGTCAATTCTATCTGAAGTGCTAGACTACAGTGCCTGAAAGTCCTTGCATGAAACTAACACTTTTACAATGCATACCATGATCTTAAATAAACAAAAGAATTCATTCAAGAAGTTTAAAAGATAAATTAACTTTTATATTGCTAACTGGTCCTAGTATTATGAACAGAAGAATATTTTATCTCATAATAAATTTCTCTCCTTTATCAAATTTAAACTATTCCATCCATGGAGTACTTACCAAATGGTGATTTGGAAAGCATACCTTTTGAACATTGAAGCATTGCGATATATAGGAGCATAAAGTATAGTATCATTCTTTATGCCAGGTGCATTCTGAATCTGTGATTTTGCAAGTAGCACTTGTTGGTCAACCTCCGAGAGATGCTGTGGCCTCTAGAAACACATTGGGGATGAAGGGGGGAATTAATCAAAATCTGGGATGGAGCATACTCCCGGAACCAAAATTCGGATTCAAAGTCCTTACATACCAATGAATAGGATGAAGCATGACTCTGCAGCAGCAAATCATGCATCTGCGATATTGATACTACTCTGGATGGTTTCTTGGACTTCTTCCTACCAGAAGCTTTAGATTTGTATGAACTGCTGCCAGACATAGAATAATTACTTTGCAATGATCCAGAATTTTCTGTTTTGCTAAGCGTTGCTGTTGTATCTGAACTTCTATTTTTTTCTGATACTGAAGCAATGACTTCAGTAAGATTCATGACAGAAATGTCGGGTGCCATAGCCATCTCTAGTTCTGAGCCATTGACTGAAGTTTTACTTTTCTCTAACATAGTTTCATTAGTAGCCACTCCTAAAGTGTTAATTGAGCTTTCATTTCTTTCCAATACATAATTACTCTTTGCGCTCCCCTCCATCTCCTTGGATCCATTCCCTTCTGCAGTTTCTTTCTTGGCAAATGTTGCCTGACTGCTACTTGTTGTCTCATGAGGTGCACTTGCAATGGTTGAATTTGCACCATTAGAAACTAGTACTTTACCTAGAATTTCAGAATTTGATGGCGATCCATTTGGAAAAAAGCTGCTGCTATTTCCAATAGAAAATAGCGATAGAACTCTTCTAGAAGGGAATTCAAAGTATTGAATTGATATAACCAAAACAATGGTGGTTGCCATCAGAAAAAATAATCTCCTGGCTTGTGCTTGACATAGAAATCGAAATTCTTGATCCATTTGACAATGAATATGTGGTCATTGAAGAGACTAAAAATTAGTTCTTTCAACCCTGTGAAATTTACAAAACTCCATCATTAATAAGAAAATTTAGCATTAGCGGTATTTAACATCTCAATTTGGGAGAAAATAAATTTTACCCTTACAAATTGATACTGAGATCTCCAAACACGAAATGATGAGCAACAACCAAAAGTCCCAAAATTTAAATCTAGGTAACTGTTTCTTAATAAAACCTAAGGTACCATTAACAGATCTTCAAATAAGCACCATTTTTCCAGAAGCAATTGTAAGTTTTCTACTTCTATTTCTTTTCATGAAAACTGCAAAAAACAAGAGCCATAACAAAGGTCCTTAGTTAAGTTAGAGTAGACGAACAAAGAAATTACAAACTTTTAAATGGCATTTTCATTTTCGAAGCTAAAGATGAAATAATGAAGAAGATACTAATACTTACATGAATATGAAGAGTTGGGCGAGAGAGAGAGAGAGAGAGAGAGAGAGGAGTCCGAAACCTCACAGTAGAAAAATAAAAAATGGGCTCTCTCAATGGGGAATGTGCAGCTTTATTTTGGTGGGTCCATTAGATTTGACTTTGGCACGTTCAAGTAACTGTGATCTGATCTACGTTCCTCCAGGAAAGTAAACTGAAACTGGAAATATATTATTAACAGAATATTTGATCGGATTATAATTAATATTTCATTTGATTGCTTGGTCAAATATTTGGAGATTACTGCGCATTTCACGCTATGTAATTTTGACATCCATCATCTTCTTTATGTACTCATGCTTTTTAAGGAAGATCCAGTTTAACTAGGAAGGGCCCATGTCAGAATATGATCAGGTGTCCTATTTATTTTATGCTGTCTGCCATTTTGCACCCAAAAATCTTTATTTCAATGGGTATAAGAAAGTAAAAATCAGCTGTATCTATAAGCATTTACAAGAGAAAGATAGCCTAACATATACAACAAAGGATATTTATTTTCTGCCAAATTTATGTCTAATGTACACAAATTTTCTCAATATCCACAACCAATTGGAATCGTCCATAACCATAATCTGCAAACTTTCTTATTTATCTCTGCTGCATTACTCTGTTGTACCAAACCGAGTGAAGTATCATATGGAAGAGATCATACTTGACAGGCCTAGCATGCCAAAGAAAATGCTGTTGGACCTTTTTGACCCTCATTTGCATCTGTCGAAACCTTTTCTCGGGTATTGAAAGAAGTATGTTCTTCAAATTTGGAATATCCTTCTCTAGGATGAAAACAGCAAAAGATTCCCAATTTAAGACCTCAAAAAATGGAGGCACATAATTGTCTGATATTATCACTGGAACACACTCATACATAATGGCCTCCACAATTCTTGGGCTATTGACTTCAAAACCTCTTGCACAAATACAATACTTGCTGCTCTTCATGTGCTGAACATAGTTCATTTTCCTTTTGGCCTTAGGCATCCTACCAAGTATTTTCATGTCAGGATCTTTATTGGCCCAGTGCTTCAACAGGATTGGCCGTAGATACCCGTGCATGCTGCCTGCAAAGAATGCCAGGATTGATCTCTGGGAAGGAGGTCTGCCGCCAAGATCTCTAAGAGGATTCTGAGGCATGCGCACATTTGTCTCTGGAAGAGACACATCTTTGCCAAAAACAAAACCTTCTCTAACATCAGCATTGCAGAGGGCTCTTATACAATTTGACATGACTTTTCTTGTTTCAGATGGGGCCTGAGAAAGTTGTGCTTTTATCAGAAAGATGTTTAACATTAAAGGATGCCACAAAATGAAGATCTTTTAATTTGTTCTTCAAGGAATTTTCAGCTCACATATCCATCCTTAGAAACAAAGTCAACAACCAGGATTAATAGTCTCTATAATGTCGAACCAAAGAACAAGGAATCATAAAAGGTAACATAAAGAAATAGCATAGTTTAGACAATGGCACTCAATCAGAAACAACCAGGGTCATGTCAATGAAACAATACAGGAATTAGTATGGTTTCCTTACAAGATGAGATGGAATTCATGAAAATGCCCAATGAAAAAAACTTAATTTTAAATGGAAAAGAAAACAGAGGAATCGTCAAGTACATACCCAGTCATGACAAGCAGCAAGAAAATGGTCCATTCCTTCAGTTCTGTTCCAGAAAGGGTATTTTGCCACGATCATGTCCAAATAATTCTTCAAATATTCTACTAGGCCCTTATGATTATGTGAATTAGGAACATATAACTCTAACTCCAAGTTTCGAGAACTAAAAGGTAAGTAAAACAGGTGGGCTTTCCTTGGTTTTTTTGTGACAAATTTTTTGCTAGCTTCCAAATGTTTCATGAACCATCCCTCTGAAGCATATATTCCCTTGAGTACTGGCTGATGTAATATTGGCTTTTCTCCTTCCTTATAAATATAAACTTTCAGCATATTTTCCATTAATTCATAGCTCCTGACAGTTCAGTGACATGACATTGTATTATGTTTGAGCACAAGAGTCAAGCCTGTAGTCTCTTGCGTACAGAAGATACAAGAAAGAAACTCTGCATTCATATCAGAAGGGATAAATTGATTTTCAATGGAACTTAATAAATTTACCTTTTGAACTTGGAGAAGTTCCAATAAAGAGGAGTATAAAGTACAGCATCATTTTCTACAATGGGAGCATTTTCAATCAGTGATTTTGCATGTAGTAGCTCTTGGTCAACTGCTGAATTCCTTCTTGATCTCTATAAACAAATTGGAAAATGGAAAGAAAAGTTCAATGAGCTGCCATATAAACCTTATCCTCAGAAATAACTCAGAGTAGAAGTTTCACATATACCATTAAGCTAGAACTAGACCAACTCTGAAGCAGTAAGCTGTTCATCTCAGAAACTGAAATCACCCCTGAGATTGGCAATTTAGGCATTTTCTTCAACTCGAAATTGGTAGTCACAGGAGAATTTTCATTCAATTTGGCGATATTATTTTGCAGTTTGCCTGATTTTCCATGATTGTCTGAATTGGACATTGAATCTTTATCCAAGGAAGAAGTGTTAGAATCAATATGTGCAACAGGAGTTCTAATACTAGACTCCTCACTCCTTGGAAACGTTACATTGGGTGAAGAATTTTCTGGTGGTAAGACAGGCACAATGGATGCAATTCCACTATTGGAAATTCTAGTATTTTCGGATAAGAAAATGGAATTCTCATCAGAAAAACTCTTCCCAGTTTCATCTGGTTCTGAACTATTACCTGGATTGCTAGCAGTATCCACTGCTGAATGTATAGAGGGCTGCAATGAAGAGTCGTTCTCGTCATCATCGTTGTCCTCATCATCATCATCATGGTTGTCTATCTCAGGGTTCATGCCTATACTTGCTTCCGATACAAGGTCATTATTTGCATCTGATGTTCTGGTGTTTTCTAATGGCAAACTCATATTTTCTCTAGAAAATCTGTGTCCAGTTTCATCTGATACAGATATTTCACCAAAATTGTTGATGGGATTCAGGGTTCCATTTGGTTGTAGCACCTGGTGAAGTGAAGACTCTTTATCGTGGCTGTCTATTCCTGAAGAGTGGTTAGAAACTACACTTGCTTCTGATTCAAAGTCATAGTTTACACCAGCATCCTTCTCTTTTCCATATTTGCCAGCTCTCTCATGCACATCATCAGCATAAGTCGAATTCAAATCATTTAATAAAGTCATGTTACTGACCATATCAGATTTTGATAATGCATCATCTCTTAACAAGTTACCATTTTCTGCTATTTGATCATTATGAACAGAAGATATAAATGATAGAATATTACCAGCTGGTACTTCTAAAAGTTGGAATATCATTATCACAACAAACATCACTCCCACAAGCCATAGCAATCTCCGGGTTTCCATTGGACACCAGTATCGAAATTCTTGACCCATTGGAAAACCAGTCAATTAGAAGATGTTCTTGACTTCCAATCATATATATCATCCCTGATTTCCTTGCACATTTAAAAAAAATAAAAAACAAAAATCCTAGATGAAGTCAGAAAGAAGTCATTTTTACTAAATGTTCATGAGATTTATGCGTGTGCAGCAACTCCTCTCAAGTTCACAATTACAACAAATGGGATGTATAAACAAAATTTCAAGCACACCTGCATTAGCAGCAGAAAATTATTATGTTCAACAAAGTTAATCCCATTTGTTCAGCACATCACCGAGTATTCTATTTTTTCAGTGAAAGTTAGTACCTAACCAACTCAGGTTTTATCAAAATTGAGCAGAGATTAAAAAATTACATGTTAACCAAAAGCTATGTAAATAAAATGTATCCAAGAAAATGATTCCAATGGAAAATGTGGAACCTGCCATTTTTCCTATTCCTACAAAGCGAACAATTCTTTACCAAACCAGCCCCTTCCCCAATTTCCTGCTACTGAACATAACTTTAGTACATATTGACAAAACCAAAACCACAAAGGAAGAAACTCTGAAATAAATGCCAATGAGTAAATAATTATGAAAGCATCCCAACATTACTTAAAATTTTTAACAACAGAATTGCATTAAAATGAAAAGTTGCATCACAATGAAGTGCACTTATCTTTTAGGCATTAACATGCCAACTTAAACCTGTAACCTATAACAAAATGCCAATTTAAAGCACGCAAACAAACAGCTTCTTAGTTAAATTCAAACCAACCCAAACATAGACAAATTCCCAACCCAAACAAGAAAACAAAATCAAAACTTTCACCAAACAATGTAGGATTCTCTTTCCTTCCAAAACAAGCAAACAACCCATTCACAAAATACAAAAAATCCACAACAAATTCTCAATCAAGACACCCCAATTGCCAAAATTAAAACCAAACAATGCATGCAGAAGAGGAAATCACCATATCAGAGGTAAGGATCTATTGAACTTCGTTCGGATTCTGAAAAAGTAACGGGTAAAATGCCCAAACTATATTTTGCCTTTGGAGTCTGATTGATCAACAAGTTTTAGGAGAAAACTTAAACAGTTGTAGATTCAGCTATTTCGCTCCTCCATTTTATTCTTCAGTCACCAAACAGGACTTCTTTCTTTTTTTTTCTTTTCCTTTTTTAAACTCTCTCTCTGTTGCTCTACGGGGAAAAATACAATCAGTAGTAATAACAACTGAAAGTGAAGTTTACCTGGTGTTGTCGCTGTTGATGGCAATGGTTTTTTTTATCTTAAGCTCTCTTGTTTTCTTCTTTGGGTTCTTTGCTTATCTCAAGATTTCACTCGAAGAAGAAGAAAAAGGAAGTTAAATCTTTGGTCGCTATTCGTTTTTGTACACTTATTACTCTTTATTAACCTTTTGAATCTTTGACTTCGTTGCGTGCTCAACTGGTCCACGCGCGTTTGTGCAAACGTCTTCCGAGCAAAGATTGAACCAACTTTTTTTTTTTTAAACAATAATAAAACAAAATTTAACTTAATTACCGTTTATTACCACTCACTAAACAGAATATGAGTTTCTTTATATTTAAATTGGGTTAAATTGAGGATATCATACATTACTAAGCGAGCAAGTTGAATAAATTAAAATTAATGAAAAATTAAATATTATTTTAAATGTGATTACTTTATTAAAAATGCATTAGCATTAACTCAAATTTATAATTATAATAATGAAGTAAATTGTGAAAATTGGAGTGTATAAATCTGCATTTATAATCAACATTTAAATATAAATTTTAAAAATATTCATTAATTTAGAGTTATAAAAAAATTAATTTTTTCTTTTCATTAGTTTTATTAGTTTAATAGAAATTTCCAACTAATATGAAATTAATTTTTTAGCAAAATATGAAATAAAAAAGTAAAAAAGCGTTTTTGTGGCGATAACATAATAATAAAAATCAATGGAAAAAATTATTAAGTATTTAAAAGTGGTAATATAATATTTAGACGTGAAATTCAAATTTTTAATTTAAATTTATTTTTAAGTATATATCTATTTAAAATTTCCTTTGGCAAGGAATGTAAATTGTACGCGCTAGAGTTGAGGTTGAGCTAAGCAGTGAGCAGAGCTAATATTTGCTCAATCAATGCAGGAATAATCTGTGGGCGCCAGATGTGGGGCTTTTTTGGGAATAGTCAGGCGGCGAGATTTGGAGTCATTTTCAATGATTTATTAATGATGTTCTGTTTACGTGACGTGATTAATGATTTTTGTAATTACGCCTTTTCAATTTAAGCGTGTGGGGCCCGTGATGCCGTCACCGTCCGCTTCGTAACAGTCTTCACATGCTTTTCCTAATTTCACAACGTGTGTGTAGCACACTTGAAACTATTACTATTCCATTGGTACAATTCTATAATTTTTGAAATTTAAAGGGGTGAAATTAGGTGTTCTCAATAATAATAATAATTAAATTGGATTCTGAATTCCAATTTGTTGATCAGCCACTCCTCCCTTTCTCAGGTATATAAATATGTAGTCCTATATCCCAAAATTCATTTGCTAAAGTCCATTTATTAACTAGCAGTGCTTAATTTGTATTTATATTATATTTAGACTGTGTCAATCTTATCAAAATAATTAATAACATATATAAATAATTATATATTTAACGATCATTTTAATTACATTTAAACAATAACTATTTGCCAAGCAATTAAATATTCAACGGCTAACCATTATCAATTACTACAAACAACTAAACTAAGCATGTTCTAAATTCTTTTATGGTCATAAATTGTGTCATAACAATTAAAATTATGTAGAAAAAGTAATTTCTACTGATTCTTTCAATAAACTTGATTAATTAAATTATAGTGATTCTAAAAAAGAAGTTAGGTAACCACAAATGTGACATAACAATTTTCTAAGTATAACATACTTAGAAAATTAATTAAATTATAGTTCTTGTTTAGTCAATGGAGATCTGAGTAAGGATTGGGCTGTTCAAATTTGACTTAACAATTTTCTAAGTATAACATACAAATGTGTAAATAAATATATAAACACGTACATACAGTAATCCCTACAGTCACCACAGCTGATTATTATAGGATTAAGATTCTTAAACATGTCATATTAAAAAATGAAAGCTATGAATAATTATATCCAATTTCAAATCACGCCAAGAAATGGCATGGAGGCATTTTGAAGGCTGAAGATGCTCTTCTAATAAGCTGTAATATTGCACTTTCATTCCATTTAACAGGGTATAAAAGGACAAATATACCCTGACCCCTTGTTTTCTTTGTTCTAACAATTAATATAAGTTAACAGCGAGTTCAATTCATGGAAAAAAAATTATAGAAATGGTGTGAACGTCACATGAATTATTTTCTTTAGTCGATGTTGTAGTATTTATAATTGTGAAGAAATGAAGTTAGCTAGCAGCAGGCAAGAAAGAGATGATGGGTTCTTCTTCATTACATTTGGCGATTCAAGTGAAATGCAGCAATGTACAAAAGCCTTCCGTCCAAGACAAATTTTATCAGTTCAAAACCACCTCTACTCTCAAGGCAATTATCTTGATATTCTTTGAGTAAGTTTATATAAGTATGTATTTGAATAATTTTGATCAATCTCAATCTTGAACTTGCAGCCATTTTCAAGAAAGTTACAGCTTCTTCCCCTGCAAATTGATCATGTCTCCAAAATCATAAAGAACACTTCTTTAAAACTATTGGAAGCTTTTGTTGATTCAGTGTTCGAGTTTGTTGACCAACCTCTGCTCCCCTCTCAGGAAAACTTTGCTCCAGTTGATGAATTGCAGGAGGCTGTCGTTGTAACCAACATTGATGGGAAGATTCCAGATGATTTTTCACAAGGAGTTTACATAAGAAATGGTATATTACTTTTGTCTTTGTATGTCCTATACTATGCTTTCTTACTTACAGAGTCGTTAATAGTTAGTCACTGTCGTTGGCGATTGGACTAGTTCATAAGGACACAGTTCTGGTCAGAATCAGATAGTTCCAAAAAGCAAAACTTAAACTCAAAGTGATGGAAATGGTGAAAAGACCAACGGTTCATATATACGTTAACGTTATTGAAACCCATGAAAGCAACTGGACAAAATGTTTCATTGTAATCTTAGTCTACGTAGATGTCAAATAAAAGGACAAAGAAAAAAAAATCAAACCACACTTGGATAAATGTTTCTTTAAAAAAAAATAGTACATGTAATGGGTTGATTTAATCTGTTAAAAATTTATATATATTATGGAATTGCAGGACCAAATCCCCTTTTTGGAGGACTAAAATCTACAATTTCTATATTTGGAAGATCAAGCCACACTTGGATAGAAGGAGAAGGAATGGTTCATGTTCTGTATTTTAATAAAGCTAGCGATGGAAGCTGGACTATTGTTTATAATAACAGACATGTAGAAACTGAAACATTGAAGCTCGAAAAACAAAGAAACAAGCCATCTTTTCTTCCTGCAATAGAAGGGAATTCTTCTGCAGTACTCTCAGCTTTCTTGCTAAATCAGGTTTGGACCAATATTGATCAAAATGGATTTTCAGAATTTATTTCAAATAATAAGAAAAAAGTAATTAATATTTTTATTATTGTCTAATATATTTTCAGATGCGATATGGAAATGTTAACAAGTATCTTAGCAACACCAATGTTTTTGAGCATGGAGGAAAATTCTACTCAATTGCAGAGAATCACATTCCTCAGGAAATTGACATCTTTACACTCAATACATTAGGCAACTGGGACGTTAATGGCTGCTGGAATCGACCTTTTACGAGCCATTCAAAGGTAATTAACGGTCATTCAATTACCATAAATTGAACAAATTAAAGTTAACTGATCTTTTGTTATTGGTGGAAATTACCGTTTTAAATTGTCTTATTTTTATTTTGCAGAGAGCTCCAGGTATTGGGGAGCTGGTTATAATTGGTGTGAATGCAACAAAACCTTTCATGGAATTGGGAATAATCTCTGGTGTGTGTATTAATTTCTAATTAGATTAAGATAACATTTCCTTTTTCTAATGCATGAATTTCCAATTTTCAGCTGATGGAAATAAACTCATTCATAAAGTTGATCTTAAATTCAATAGATGCACTCTTTGTCATGACATAGGGGTCACACAAAGGTGATTTATGCATTCTTTTTGGTGAATTACCCTTTGATTAGATTTTAAACATGTAATCAATCACATAATTTTGAAGATGAAATTTTATATTGAAATTGTATTTGCAGGTTCAATGTGATAATGGATTTTCCATTAACAATAGACATATACAGGCTCCTTCGAGGCGGACCGTGAGTTCATATGTAACTTCCATTTTTGTATAATTTAAAATAGAATTAGAAATCATTTTTAAAAAAAAAAAAAAAATTCTTGTAGATTAATTCAGTATAACAAGGAAGATTATGCAAGAATTGGGATAATGCCTCGATACGGAGATGCAGAATCAATCCAGTGGTTTGCAGTGAAACCAAATTGCACATTTCACATCCTCAATTGTTTTGAGGGTGAAAATGAGGTAATTAGTTTTTGTAATTTAATTCTAATATTTCTTAATTAATTTGTTTTTATGACAATAAATAAACATGGGAATTGAACAGGTTGTAGTGTTGGGGTGTAAGGCTCTTGACTCAGTCATACCAGGACCTGAAATGGGCTTAAATAAGTCTGAGTGGTTTTCAAGAAGATTTAAGCATATAGAATCAGATTATAAAAATCCTGAAGATGGATTGTTATTCACTCGTTGCTATGAATGGAGATTAAACTTGGAAACTGGACAAGTTAAGGAAAGATACCTATCAGGAACTGAATTTTCCATGGATTTTCCAATGATTAATGGAGATTTTACTGGTCTTAAGAATAATTATGGCTACACTCAGATTGTTGATTCTGAAGCCAGCTCTACCTCAGGCATAGCGAAATATGGAGGTCTTGCTAAGCTATACCTTCAAGAGGTAGATCCTTAATTAGTGCAGTTTGACAATTATTAACTTTAATTAATATATTTTTGTGCATATAAAATGCTACCAACCTTTGTTAGTAGTTCACTTTTACCCCTTAGTGGGTTGACTAGCCGAGCAAGATTTAGTCAATATATATATATATATATATATATATTAAAATGCTGATTTAATTTTGATGTTGTGAGGTAGAGAGACGAATTAGTTGAGCTGATAAAGGTGGAATACCATAAATTTGAGAGAAACACATTCTGCAGTGGAGCTGCTTTTGTTCCTAAAAATGGAAGTGTTGAAGAAGATGATGGTTGGATCATCACTTTTGTTCATAATGAAGATACTAACATTTCTCAAGTGAGTCAATATTTTCATTTGTGTCTTTTTGTATTTTCCATATATATATAGATACTAATAATGTATTTATTATTTTCCTTTCTTTACCCTTTTTGCAGGCTTATATAATTGACACGAAGAAGTTCAGAAATGAACCAGTTGCTAAAATCACATTGCCTTGTAGAGTCCCATATGGGTTTCATGGAGCTTTCATGCCATTGCCATATTGGAAAACTTGATGGATCCCCTCCACAAAGTTGTAAAAATTTTCTTAGAACAATAAGCACAATGTGCGGCCAAACATGAAAGAATGATATTGATTAATTATATTACAAAATCTTCACTAAATGCTTCAATCTTTATTAATTAGCTAAATCTACCTTATAATTTAGATGCAGTTGCTTCTTAATTTTTCTAAATTTAATTTTTCTCCCTAATATATATATATAATTCTGAAACAAAAAAAACATCTTAAAAATGCTGACGTTGCATTCTACTTTTTCAGCATTAGTGTTTTTTTTTTACAAATTTTCTACATTTTTAATGTATTTCTTTTATTTTTTTCAGTTTTACAATTTTACAAACTATTTATTATAAATTATTTATGATTTTGAAAATCTTATTTTGTTATGATTTTAAAAATCTTAATTTGTTATTTTGTTCTAACTATCTATATGTTAAATGAATATATAAATAGTGATCTCTATTATCTGATCTTTCATCTTTTACTTAAACTCTTCCATTGGAA
This sequence comes from Jatropha curcas, assembly GCF_041381405.1. Taxonomy (NCBI): domain Eukaryota; kingdom Viridiplantae; phylum Streptophyta; class Magnoliopsida; order Malpighiales; family Euphorbiaceae; genus Jatropha; species Jatropha curcas. The sequence goes on along the minus strand of NC_143158.1, from coordinate 4,358,028 downwards.
GTTAAAGGTCTCTCTCTCATCTTTTAAACTCCTCTATTGAAAATTAAAGGTCTCTCTCAATTTTTTCATTTTTGTCTTTTGAAGGTCTCCTTTGTTGGTAATTTTCAATATCCTATCTAGTGAAGATTTTCAATAGAGGAGTATGGGTACACTCAAGTTATTGATTCAATGGCAAGCTCCAATGCTGGTAATAAAACAGCATTTCCTTTCTTGAAATAAAAGCAATATATGTCGGAGCCACTTTTTCACATCCTTTTAACCATTTGCTCTCTTAATTTAATATCCTGGCCTCGCCCTGCATGAACGAGCCTATTTCCTATTTTAATAAATCAAGATCAAGTTGCACTATGTCTTCACCTTCATATATTGATTGATGTTTATTTGTTTTGATTTTGATTTTTCTTTTATTTTTAATTTAATGGTGACAGGTATGACCAAATATGGAGCTCTAGCTAAAGTATATTTTGAGAAGCTTCGGTAACAATTTGTTACCATTTTTCCTTTTTAATATATATACATTTCCATGAATAATTAAATTAATATATTTGGTTAATTTGAAAATCAGATGGACAGCAAAACTGAGCAGAAAATAAAAATAGAGTACCATAAATTTGCAGAAAATGTGTTCTGCACAGGAATTGCATTTGTTCCCAAAACAGGAGCGGAAGAAGAAGATGATAGCTGGATTATCACTTATGTTCACAATGAAAAGAGCAATGTGTCTCAAGTAATTAAACTAAAATAAACCTAAATAATCTTTTTATTGTTGATCATTAACTTAATTATCAATTAATTGGATATGAGCCAATTGCAATTAAAACTCTGCCTCAGAGAGTGCCATATGGGTTCCATGGACTGTTTGTTTCCGGGGAAAATTAGATTAGCATTTTCTGTTTTTTTTTTTTTTTTTTAAGTTTATTATAATAAACTGTGGACAAAACCTTTCAGTATTTATCTTACCAATTTATTTATTTATTTAATTTGCTTTGTTTGAGATAAGCATCTTTGACGGTATTTAAATAAAAAAAATATTATTGCCCAAAAAAAAAGGTGGCGGGAATAAAGTGGGCTAAGCTGAGCCCATGGCAAACTGGCACATAGGAGAGCACTTTTTTGTTTTTATTATATCAAAATTCAGAAGTTCAAAAATACCTAAAATGCCCAGAAAAAGAAAGCTAGATGAAGCAGTAATTAAAACCAGTGGGCTAGCAATGCAAATGCTAAATAAATCCACGCTACCTGTTTTTGCACATTCGCCCCGTCATAAAATCCTCAGATCGTAATCCAAACGTTATCGTTTTTCACATTTCTCCCCACCCGCACGTGTCTTCCGAAACATGGCCTTCTAAACTGAGACATACACACACTACTTATACTCTCCTACAAAACCTGGATTCCATTTCGCTTTGGCTGGCTTTTGTTCGGAAAGAATTTAGCAGTTGACGGCTACGCACGACAAACGGTGGTGCAATGGAAGATTCCGGTGATTCTCATATGAAGATAATTAATGGCGAAGCTGGTTATGTGCTTGAAGATGTGCCTCACTTGACTGATTACATTCCCGATCTCACTGTAAATGCTTGTTCTTTCTCTTCCTATATATTTTTATTAGACTTCATGAATTTGTATACACGTAATTTGAGTAATGTATGTTGGTTTAGAAGTTCCTAGTATATCAAATCAACTCTTGGTTACAGAGTCGAATTAAAGCTTTTGTTTTTATTCTTGTCAATTTATCAGTTTAAGAGGTTTTTCCTTTAAAGAATGTTTTTTTGTTGATATTTTGTGGCAGACGTATCCGAATCCATTACAAGTTAATCCTGCCTATTCAACTGTCAAGTAAGTAGAAAATTTTTAGCTTTTATTTAGTTGTAACTGGTATCATTAGTTCATGACTTGCATAAAGATGGTAAATTTCTCTTTTGGGTTTTGGCTTCAGGCAGTACTTCGTTGATATGGATGATACTGTTTCACAGAAGGTTAGTTTTGTTGTTTAACTTTGAATTGTCATTGGTTAAATTTCTTTTTGTGAGTTAATTTATTATTTTTCTTTTCAATGGGTGTGCAATGAATAACTTGAAAGAATTGTTCAAAGTATTATCATTTCTAACAAATTGATTATTGTAATTTTGCACTCATAAAAGTAATTTGTGGTTTCCTTACTCAGGAGTATAAAGTGATGCTTTGTTTACTCTTGTGATTCATAGGTTGTTGTTCACAAGGATGGTCCAAGAGGGTTACACTTTCGGCGTGCTGGACCACGCCAAAATGTATTCGACTTTCATGGAATCTGAATATGTCCTACAGATTATATAAAATATTTGGCGTTCGTTATAGTGCTTAACTGCTTTGTGATTTATGATTTTTGTGCTTCTCAGGTTTATTTTCGGCCTGATGATGTTCATGCATGTATCGTAACATGTGGTGGTCTATGTCCTGGGCTCAACACGGTGATCAGGGAGATTGTTTGTGGCCTTTATCATATGTATGGTGTTAGAAATGTTCTTGGGATTGATGTGAGTGATTAATTTCTGATATGCTTCAAATTCAATATGTAGCCAATTGTGGCATCTAGAATTTGATGCCTGAATGTATGATTTTGGTACTATGATTCCATATATACCATACCACTTAATTTGAGTTCCCATAAATTTTGTATACTTTTGAAGATATTGTCTTATGAAATTTAAGATTGGTACAATTTGGAGGTATCACTAAAACATTCTATTTGACATGATTTTAGGGAGGCTACAGGGGTTTCTATTCGAAAAACACAATTCCTTTGACTCCTAAGTTTGTTAATGACATTCATAAACGGGGTGGTACCATCCTGGGGACATCACGAGGTGGCCATGATACATCAAAGATTGTTGACAGCATTCAGGATCGCGGGATTAATCAGGTCTGCATGTGGTAGGATTTTTCATTAAGTTTAATTGGCACACAAATTTTTGATCCCTTGCGAACTTAGATTCCATTTTTTGGCTGTAGCATACAAATTCTTATAGATCTTGATTGTCCCCTGTAATGATCCAGGTCTACATAATTGGAGGTGATGGAACTCAAAAAGGAGCAGCAGTTATTTATGAGGTAACTGTTATACATAACACTGGATGAAAGTATAAGTACATTTTCTGAGATGATGTTGAACATGATGTGATATTAGTTATAAATAACATGAGAAAAATTTTACAGAATTCAAACCGTGTGCTGTGAACTTAAAATTTTCCTTTCTGCTGACCAGGATCAATTAATCCAAATAGTTTTTCCTATTTTGCCAGTTACTTCAGTATTTCAGTCCTTCACAGGCCTGTTTTATGAAACCTTGACATTAACTTTTCTATATATTTGACCTAAAGATCACTACTTTAGAATAAGGGGAGATTCTGAAAATTTATCAGTTAAGATGGTAGATTGATATTCAATACGTACTGAAATGTTCTGGAGTGGTGTTGATACATTGACTATTCCTACGCGACTGTTACATCCATGATATTGGTTGTTAATTCACTTAATGTTTTGCATTTATCAGTTCTGTTGGTTGCTTATTCATTTCAATGCTTTCTATGAACTAATTAATTTTAAGCAGAATTGTTCTTATTCCACAGGAAATCCGTCGACGTGGCCTAAAAGTGGCAGTTGCTGGAATTCCAAAAACAATTGATAACGACATTCCTGTACTTGTTATACTTTTCTTGTTATGACTTCAATTATTTTTCTGTTCTTCTATAATAACCCTTTTATTGGTTATTGAAATAGATTAAGTTTCCTTGTTTCAATTCAGGTCATTGACAGGTCCTTTGGTTTTGACACTGCTGTCGAGGAGGCTCAACGTGCAATAAATGCAGCTCATGTTGAGGCTGAAAGCACTGAGAATGGTATTGGTGTTGTGAAGTTAATGGGGCGATATTGTGGTAAGTTAGTCATATGAAGATTGCAGCCCAAACAACCATAGTCAATCTCTCTGTGCATCTTGTCATGATCTCCATACTACCCTCATAGAGCCTTTCTCCTGTCTAATGGCAATTACTTGTACAGGATTCATTTCAATGTATGCTACTCTTGCCAGCCGGGATGTAGATTGTTGTTTGATTCCAGAGTCACCATTCTATCTAGAAGGGAAAGGTGGCCTTTTTGAATTCATTAAAAGACGACTTAAAGAAAATGGGCATATGGTTATTGTTATTGCTGAAGGAGCAGGACAAGATCTTGTTTCAGAGAGTTTGCAATCCTTGGACCAACAAGATGCCTCGGGAAATAGGCTGCTTCAGGATGTTGGGCTATGGATATCTCAGAGGATTAAGGTATATTAATATGTGAAAATTCACAAATTTCTCGTATTGTTGTCGTGTTTTGTGTTGTACCAGTCATTTTCTCTGGTAACTGTCTCAACAGATTTTAAATATGGTGATTCTATGGTTAGAGAATTACTTCTAAATTTTTAACCTGTTAATAGCTTCTCAGCATTGCACCTTACGTTTCATTTTATGTTTACTTGCTTTTGGGAGTTAACCTCATGGCTGTTAACTGGAATGATGCACTTATATCTTCAATATGGACCATCTAACTGAGTTTGATTTCTGAACCATATAGATAGTTTTACGCTCAAAGGTTATAACATAAAGGATCCCTGAAAATTAGATGTGATTTATGAGGAAGTTTCTGTCTGATTTGCAGCATTTTACTTATTTATTTATTTTTTCTTCTGATGTAGGCTCATTTTGCAAAAGAAAATAAGATGAACATCACTCTCAAATATATTGGTATGTACTTTGGTTTGTCTCATTTGTTTGTTGTCTTCGCCACAAATTCGATCTTATACATGTTTGCATGACTGACCAAGTCATCTGGCAGATCCTACATACATGATCCGTGCAATTCCAAGCAATGCCTCTGATAATGTCTTCTGCACACTCCTTGCTCATAGTGCTGTTCATGGAGCAATGGCTGGATTTACAGGCTTCACAGTTGGATCTGTCAATGGCCGACACTCTTACATTCCTTTTAATGTATGTTCCTCTGTGTCCCAATTATATCTTTAATCGTGGAATTATTGGGTGATTTATAAGCCATCTTACCATCAGTATACCTTTTCTGTGGAATTTTCTTTTCCAGAGAATCACTGAGAAGCAGAACAAGGTTGTGATTACTGACAGGATGTGGGCAAGACTTCTGTCTTCAACTGACCAGCCGAGTTTCTTGAGACCCAAAGTTGTAAATAAACAGGAAAAACCTTCAATTCAGTTGTTGAATGACAATTTAAAAGATACAAAGCAATGATTGGAGACTGTACAATGATCCATACATGTCATCTGAGACTGAGAAGCTCGGTCATGTGTTTCCAAATTAAATCATTTTTGTGATCATTGATCAGTAGAGAGTTCTCTAGTTAGGGGATACATCTAGAATTTTTTCATACTTTCAGATTTATATATTACTAGTCTTTTAGACATGGGGTTGCATGTTTTAATTAATTTAAAATTTAAAATTTAGTAATTATTATGTATAGATTACTATATATATTTAACAAAAGTTATCAAATATTGAATGAAAAATATTCAATAATATTAGAGATATTATGTTTTAGTATAAGCGACCGAAATTAAATAAGTCTTTGTATTATTTTTTTGTTAAAGTTTTAAAAGCTTATAAGATTCTTATCCAGCAAGGATAAATTGTCTTTTGTTTAAAAGATATCTTTGTAGCATTTGTGCATAAGAAAAATAAATAAAATTAATTTTATACATGCTTTTACCCTCAGTCTTATTCAATTGTATTTGTTTTACATATATGTTGTATTTATAGAGACTTAATGGTAATTAAATAATAAGAGTTAGGGACAGCCGGATAGGACATATTCATGTGTTTCCTGTTTAAGGAGAAACATATATTATAGATATAGTTAAAATTAAGAAAAAAATTATATTTATAAAAAATTAAATAAATTTAATTATATAGAAAAGGTTTTTGGCCAGTTCATAAGTTAGATGAACTAAACTAGCTACAATATTAAATATTTGCCGCAGATCATTATTGCTCTGTTGCTGTTATGTTGTGCAGTAAAATTGATGCTTCAACGACTCAAAAAAACAGAGGAAAGATGTTTTGGATGGTCGTTGAGAGACAATTAGCATTTTCAATTGTTTGATACAATACTTGCGGACCCAAAAAAAAAAAAAAATGTTGCCTCTTCAATAATTAATGCTACTTTAAGTGTAACGGCTATATTTAACCAGTTTATAATAAGATTGGTGCTTGGTGGAATAGAGTACAGAAACTAAATTAAAGAACAAAAGTCATTATGAACACGAGTGAAAATATATTATATAATATAGGATGATTTTACTAAGGCATTGGACATACGAAAAATATTTCAGCATACAAATGAATGGACATAATAATTCAACAAACAAAACAATGGTTTCTTGTTCTACAGAGCTCAGAGACATACGAAAAACATATGCAATGAACTTGAAGGTGTTAAAAGCGCAACAGCATGTATACAGCCACGAAAGATGTACATACAGATATCCCATTTCTTCACAAAACCAACTGCAAGATCTGAGTTTTCACTTAAATCTCAACCCCTGTAAACGCCAGAGGGATCTGCATTCTGAACAATCCAGGGATGCTCAAGTAGCTTATGCAACGGCAGGCGCTGTGAAGAATCCTTGACAAGCATCTATCATGAAAGAGAAACATCTCAAATTAGGAATCATCACTTTTTAAGTACTCATGAGTTGTTGTGGGCTTGAGAAAGAGTTTCACCTGACTGATAAGGTCCTTTGCAGCAGAAGAAACAATAGGTTTAGGAGGGAACTTCAAATCCACTTGCACAATCCTATTGACAGTAATAAACACAAATTAGCAATACCAAAACGCAAAAGACCATTGAATAAACACACACTTCCTTTCTGACATCAACTTTTGCTACATATGTATAAAATTATTCAAGTAATCAAACAGATTTGTTGATTCAAAACTCATTTCCCCATTATTCATTTATGGCAAAACTTGTTGTTTAACGTAGCAAACAAATAGCAAGAACTGAAATAACATGACTTCGGCAAAGACTTGTGAACTAGAACATAATTCATAACACAGCACACCTTCTGTATGTGTCTGAATGTTCTTTTGCCTCAAAAGGAGGCATCCCATATAGAAACTCATAACACAGCACACCAAGGCTCCAGATATCAACACTAGCATCATGCTCTACACTTTCCACTGCACCGTCAACAAAAACATTTGGTGAATATCCGTGAACACAATCAACAACTCCATTGTCCATTAAAAGGTTTATCTGCATACCCATCTCTGGGGGCAAGTAATCCAATGTGCCACACATTGTCCGTCTTCGGTTAAAAGTATGCACGGACCAACCAAAATCTGCAATCTTTAGCTCACCCTGAGAAAAGAAACCAAGTCATAAGCGCCAGAAGTCTAGAATCAAGTTGCATATGAAATTTCACAGAGGATGTATGCCAGCACCTGTGCACCGATCAAAAGGTTCTCTGGTTTAATGTCTCTGTGTATTACATGCTTGCCATGGCAATAAATCAGTGCCCGAGCCAGTGATGCAACATACTGCCACATTCAGAATATGCATGAACATCATAACTCATAATTATATTAATAATAAGTTTAACTTTTAAGCACAAAATGAATAATCAAGTTATCCACAGAGGACAATAAATAAGCTCCCATCTACTAATACGTGTAAGCATTGCAAATGAGAGGCGCTGGTTTTAAATATGACTTCCAAGAAAGAATATTTTTAACTGGCAATGAAATGAAAAAAGGAAACAAAATCTGGTGTAGGGACTATGAAAATTGAAGTTAAAATACTCACTGTTGCAGCACGTCTTTCACTAAAGTATTTACACTTTTGCAGTTCTTTGTATAGTTCACCCTTTGCTGCATATTCTAAAATCAAGTAAACTCGTTTCTGCGACAAGATATTAAGAAATACATGTTAGTATAACTTTCCAATCTTTTTTTAAAGATGATAAATACATTATCCTCGAATGTTACCTGATCATAAAAGTAACCGTAAAGACGTAATATATTGGGATGTCGAAGATGACTTTGAATTTCAACTTCCCGACGGAGTTGATGTTCAACTTGTGACTGTTGCAACTGGCTCTTGAAGAGCACCTTCAATGCTACAATATGATTGCTCTGCTTGACATAGCAGACAGATTAAATCGGTCAGACAGCTGCCAATAGACGATCCAAAGGGCCCATAGAAAATAATGGTATTGCCGTTCAGATCTTTAAATATGCATGTAACCAAAACATTCAAAGATAGCCAAGAACAATCAACGTTGTTCAGATTGGCATAAAATCTATTAAATTATTCATTCCTACATTATTAAACTTTATCAGATATGGTAGCAACTCAAGTGACAAAATTAAAAATTACTGGGAAATTAAAGATAAGATTCAAATTCATATCCCCTTAGAACCTTTCCATTTCCTCAAAACTTTTTTTTCTGGCATCCAGAAATAGAACAACGCCCAAAAAATAAAGATAAACACTAACAATTGTGTTTAAGAAATTCCAAGTGACCCATGGCAACTAACCCTCTTCTCCCGGGCTAAGTAAACATGACCAAACTTTCCTCGTCCAAGTGGCTTTCCTATATCGAAATCATTAAGCGTCCACCTTCTTTTCTCTGCGGCTGCTGCCTCTGAAGTTGCCTGCAGGAAAAAAAAAAAAAAAAAAAAAAAAAAAAAAAAAAAAAAAGAAGAAGAATAAAAATGCCGTTTCAAAACTTGTTCACCAACATTTTAAAACTCAGATTTAGTCAAAAGTATTTCCAGATTAACAAAGAAAAAATACACATCCCCAAATTTTGAAATCTAGCCTTAAGACCAGTAGAAGTAAAAAACCCTATGCTCTACCTTTCCGATTACCCAAAAAAAAATCCTGGTAGCTCTATTTTAAGCTTAACAACTGGTATCAAATTCCAATTGAACATAAAATGTGAACCCTAAAATGTTCAATTGGACCAAAATTGACCATATGATCCCATAAAAGCATATTATGGAGAGAGAGAGAGAGAGAGAGAGAGAGAGAAGAAGCTCAATTGCTTTCTTTAATCTCTCCCTTCATTCTTTCAGGAGAACCAAATGCGATAAAAAGGAAACTCTACGGCAAGGTTAACGAATTAAGCAAAGAACAGCATTATTATTCCAAACAAGTACTCTTTATGGAAAAATTACCTTCTCTTGCGGTTGGTTCTCTGCAGCAATCGCCATGAGGGAGGGAGGGAGAGAGAGAGAGAGAGAGACAGAAATTGAGGAAGAGAGAAAGTAATTCAAGGGAAGAGAGGGACAGAGAGAGAGAAAGAGATTGGTGCGGCAGAGAAGAGGAGAGACAAAGAAGGAAAGGGGGAGGTATGAGATCCTTCAATAAACGCTTTACAACGGTCGAATTAGTGAGACGAGCCACGTGGCCCAATCCCTCTTCGAGATCATTTTTCAAAAATTTTGTCTTCTCCAGTTATCAGAGTGGAGCGTCTTTGGTTGGGCGGGTGTCGCTAGATCTTAGAAGGAAATCAATTCTATTGTCACGAAGCTGTGACATAATGACATTTGGTGGGTCACTGAATTGTATGGGTGGGCCTTTCAGGGCCGGAAGGAAGGCCGACAGCAATTTAAATTAACATTGGGTATTACTGGGCTTTTAGATGAAGACCCAACAAGCAATTTAAAATTTGCCCTCTTTTATTATCATTTTATTATTATTTTTTTCGGAGGATCCACTGACCCACTCACTGAGTCAGACAGGAATTAGCAACAGAAGTTCTCATATTACTTTATTAAAGAGAATATGAAACGGCAGATCAGACGTGATTTAATTGGGACATATTTTGAGTCTTCCTATCACAAAATTTTTCATTAATTTAAATTTAAATTCTCTTGACACTTAATAAAAATTAAATATAAATACAAAATTATGTATTTTAAAAAATGTAAAATAAAATCCTAATATTTCTTAATAATAATAATAACAATAAGATACGTGAGTGAGTGACTGATGAAACTCACATTTTGGATCTTAAATAGATAAAAACGAATGATAAAATTTCACTTTTGTCTTTCCAAGAAACAAAAAAAAAAAATTTTTTGCTAATCGTTATCCTGCTTGTGTTATGTGGAGATCGATGATCAAAAACTATGATAACTGATAATTATAGTATTAGTATTATTATACCGCTCATTCAGTTCCCGGAGGTACGTGTCAAGTATTGATACAAATCCCGCCACGCACCACTACACCCCCTTCATCTACACTATCCATTGTACGCATCACGAGGAGATCAAATCAGATAAAATCAAATCAAAATCCCAATTCCTGCCCTTTTTATACCCTCACTTTCATGCCTTCAACAAACCTCACCAATTAGCTTTCCCTCAATCACAGCAGTTCATCATGTCTGATCAGCCATGGCCGATATCTCAAATGGTCCGCGATCCGGCGCCACAGTCTTATCCGAGGGTCAAGTTCGCAACGGCGGTGACGCTGGGAGCAGCGTTCTTGATATTGTCTGGGCTAACTCTAACCGGGACAATAATTGCTCTAATCATGGCGACTCCGTTTCTGGTGCTATTTAGTCCGATTTTGGTTCCGGCGGCGATAGCGGTAGTTTTGGTAGCCAGTGGTTTCTTTTTCTCGGGTGGATGTGGTTTGGCGGCAATAATGGTGTTAACTTGGATGTATAACTACTTAGCAGGGAAGCATCCGCCTGGTGCAGATAAGATTGATTATGCGAGAGGACAACTGGCGAGAAAGGCTCATGATATTAAAGAAAAAGCTAAAGAGTATGGACAGTATATGCAACACAAGGCTCAAGAGGCTACTCAAGCATCTTAAGCTCTTCCCTGATTTTCTATAAATGTGTCTGTGCATGTATGTATTGTAGTGCTAATTTCAGTGTGGAATAATACTCTATTTAATTTGCATTTGATATTCAATTAAGTTAAAAATAGTTTTTGGGAGAATTTAAGACCAAAAAATTTCAGTTTAAAGTCATTTTAGCCCATTGTGGAAAAAGAAAAAAAAAAAAAACTGATTTTTATATTTTTGGAGTTTTAATCAAAGGGAGACAGGATAAATAACTATTTTGGCGTTTGAATTTTTAAATTTTTTTATTATTTTAGTGTCTGTCCGAACATTTTAAAGATCACCAGTGTCTCAACTTTTTGAAAATAATAATTAAGTAAAATAATAATTAAGTGTATACTGTTAATTTTGATGCGGAAACCTGACTCAACTCAATTGACAGTGCGTTTTAATTGAGTCTAATTGAGCTTAGTTAAATTCTAATTTTTCTTTATTTTTTTAATATATCCTTTTTAATTGAGCCTAATTGAGCTTTGTTAAATTATAATTTTTATTTTTTTAATATATTTTTATGTTAATATTCATAAAAATGAAATGGTCTATATTAAATTGTTTTTGTATGATTTTATTGAAAGATTAAAGGTTATATGTTAATTTTATTTTAATAAAATTTAATTATTATATTTGTTAAAAATAAGTATATATTAAATAAATATAATAAATTTTTAACATTATCACTTTTAAAAAACGATAATGACAGTAATTTTAGACGGATAAGGCGGGAGCATAGTATACTGTGAATAAAATTTAATATAAAATAAATGTTTGAGCTTATAAATATTCATTCATATATTCTAGTGAGATAAAAAAATATTATTTATTAATATATGATTTTATAAAACGAAATTAATTAGACTTTTGATAAGTATAATTTTTTTGAAACGTTAAAAGTTGATATGTTAATTTTAATTTATTTCACTTTCTATTTTTACACAAATTAAGAAAATAATAATAATTATTATTAAATGACAATTTTATTCATATAACTTTTTTATTATATCCATTTTAAATAACACATGAATAATTATTATATTCAAATAATAAGTAATAAATTGATGAGAGTAATTAAAGATGAGATAAATTTAATAAGGATATAATAGATAATTTAAGAATTAACTATAATAAAAAAAGGAAATGTATTATATTTTATAACAGACAATAAGAAATATGAATTATCTTTTTAGAACGAGGTAGTGAAATTTAATTATAATAATTTGATTATTATATTCAGTCAAAATAAGTATATTAAACTTTTAATATTATTTATTTATAAAAAAGAAAAATGAAGACAATTTGAGATGTCTGAAAAATGAAAGTAAAATAAAAAATAAAAAATCGAGAATAGTAATATTTATTGCGAATAAAATTTAATACAAAATAAATGTTTGAGCTTATAAAATATTAATTTCATATATATTAGTATATAATTTATTAATATATAATTTTATAAAATTTAATTAGTAGAATATGATTGTTAATATATTTAAGTTTATAAATTAAATTTTTATAATTTTGAATTGGATATTAACTTTAAACATGGCTCAGTTTGAATTATGTGTTAACACATCAATATCAACCACCAAATATTATAAACTCTTTTATGTTTTTTATTATTTGACATTAGAATGCATAAATAAAAATCATCGGTAAAAATAATTTGTTCATCATCTTATTAATCAAAAATTTAATTTATAAGGTTTATGCACAGATTAAGCATGGGAGTTTGCATTTGAACTTGTGTAAGAATAAATTAATTTAAAAAAAAAAGACAAAGATAATTTATCATCGGACCACACGAGACCTATGAAACGTAGTCGTTTATTTGGTCGACCAGAGAATACGGGTCGCGAAGGACCAATGCAAGAAACAAAGAAAAATCCGAATCCTTAAATGTATAATGGGCAAAACTTATAAAAGAGAAAATAAACAAATTAAGCAAAACTAAAAAACCCCTTCTCAAAAAAAGAAAAAAAAAAAAAAAAAGCGGCAAGCTAAACACTGGTGATGAAGGAAACCGCCTAAAATATCTTCTCTTGATCGAAACTGAGATATTGAAGACTCGATACCCTAAATTCTCAAATTTGTAAAATGGTAAGAACAATTTTAGTTTTTGGTTAAATTATGTGATTAAACAAGTGATTTATGGTGGAAATAGAATTTTTTTCTTTTCTTTTTCGTGTTTTTCAGTTTTCAATTGCTGCTATCAACGACACTGACTCTAGGAAGCAATGGGAACCCTTAGCTCCTACCAAAGAAGCTCAGGCACGATTCTTTTCTTTGTCTTCTATATTAGCATGTTCTATTGCAAATGCCAATTTTGTTGTGTATTTATTATAGATATAATGTGGCTGTGTGTATGTTAACTTTTAGGAATTTCATCTTACACAAACTTACCACGAAGGGCTTCTCAAGTTGCAATCCAAAGAGTATGATAAGGCTCGTGAATTATTAGAATCTGTATTAAAAGATCCTCTAATTTCAAATGCTCAGGTATACTTATTTTGTTTTCAATACTTATTTATTTTTTGCCTATTAATTTTGTTTTCTAATATGTATTTTGTTTTATTTTATTTTCATTTATTTATTGGTTATTTTAGGTGGATAGTAATGCAAGCGATGGCCATCTGCAACAGCTGAGGTCTGGATTTGTAGTATGATAATTTTTTGCTTCCTAAATGCCGTCACTACCACTAGCAACATAAATTTTCTTTATCTTACTTGATGCTTATGCTTTCACTTTCATCAGTTTTTCTTTTCTTAATTTCTGTTTTTTTTTAAATAACTGTAAATTCAATATTATTGTTGGATTTGATGATTTTATTACCTATCAATTTTTGTGAGAACTGTGTTTTGGACAGAGTTTGTCTGATACAGTATGTGGATAATTTTATCATTTCATTTCTGCAATGCTCTTGTTTGAATTTAATGAGTTTTCTGTACCTTAAGTGTGTCAAATAAATGTAAATGGTTATTAAGGGTTATGAAATTATTATATAGATGCTTTAACTAGGATTTCAATCAATGTTAAACGTTATGGTTTGTTTTCTTCTGTTGGGGGCAGATTTCTAGCGCTGAAAAACCTTGCCACTGTTTTCCTTCGACAAGGTTCTACTCATTATGAGAGTGCTCTTCACTGTTATCTTCAAGCTGTAGAGATCGATACCAAAGATTCAGTTATCTGGAATCAGCTAGGAACTTTATCGTGCTCAATGGGTTTGCTAACTATTTCACGTTGGGCATTTGAGCAAGGGCTTCTATGCAGTCCTAATAACTGTAAGCATTTTTCTAGTTAGTTCAAATATATACAGACATATAGTGCTTTCAATCATTTGATGCCTATTTATTGTTCTATTTTCTGTGTTAAGCCCTCTTTGCCTTTAACAATATGGCTTCCAGTGGAAGCTTTATCTGTTTTTCATAGATGGACAGAATTTATTTCTCTATGTTTGATGTGAGCAGGGAATTGCATGGAGAAGCTATTGGAAGTTCTTATTGCCATTGGTGATGAGGTTGCCTGTCTTTCTGTGGCAGAGTTGATTTTGAGGCATTGGCCATCACATTCTCGTGCCTTGTATGTAAAAAATACAATTGAAGAGTCCGACCCAGTTCCATTTGCTCCTAGAGGTATAGATAAGCTGGAACCTAAACATGTGCGGCTCAAATTTGTTGACAAGAGAAAAACAACAGATGAAAATGTTGACGAAAGTACTGCCTGTAAGAAATTGAAGCAGAATATAGAACTGTGCCTGCCTGAGGCTTCATGGGCTGCTCTTGCAGATGCTCTTCTGGAAATTTTACTTCCACTGAACGGGCGCGAATCTGATATGAGGAATAGAAAAGAATACAGATCTGGGGATGTTAGACTAACTTTACATTTTTCTTCTTGTTTGGATATTCCTACGGGGTCAACTGAAAATAAAGGGCTTAAACCCATAGCTAGTGAAAGCCTATCTGTTCGTGACTTTAACTCTGACAGAGCCAGTTTTGTCAAAGAAAGAGAAGCAAATGCTTCTGAAGAACACATTCATGAGAGACGGAGCACTCGCCTGGAAAGGCTTAGGAGTCGTAAACCGGGAAAGGAAGAATTAGATTTTGCTGCCAGTAAGGATCTAGCCAAAGCAGTACTTCAGTCTTTAGAACCTTTTATCGTTTCTGGACTTGGAACCAAATATTCTGATCAAGCAGCTAGTCATTCTGTTTCATGTCCTGATCAGGCTAATTCTTTGGATATGGAACATAATGATGTCTCTGCATTTGTAAGGGAAGCTTCAAAAAATTATGGTGCTTACCATATGGGTCACTTGCTTTTAGAACATGTTGCAGTTAGGAGCCTTCCATATCAAGATGCATTTGTCAAATTTCTGGATTTGGAGAGACTGACAAGACAATGGGGACAGGATAGGACCCCTGAATGCAGTCTTTTTCTTGCTGAACTGTATTATGAGCTGGGATTTTTGCCTTCCAATGCTTCGAAGCTGCCAGAATTCCTGTCGGAGGCATCTTATCATCTTGGCAAAATAATTGAATCAGTCGCTTTGGATTATCCTTTTCACTCGAATCATTTATCTGGGAATGAAATCTGCTCTTCACCGAAGAGCTTTCTAGATAATAATGAATTATTTGCCAAGGACTCTAATTCCCAGGATTCATTTTTTAATAGTTCCTTAGTTACCAATAAAAATTACTTTTGGGTTCGATACTTCTGGTTGAGTGGAAAATTATCTATTTATGATGGCAACAAGGCAAAAGCTCATGAAGAGTTCTGTATTTCTTTATCACTTTTGGCAAAGAAGGAACAAGGGAATGATTTTCCCTGTTCAGTTCACCTGCCACACCTGAAGATCAATAAAGAGTTGACTGTAAACAGGGTTCTTCATGAAATTAATTTATTAAAGGTTGATTTCTTGCTTGAGAAGACTGTAGGGGAGATGTTGGGCAAAGAAATGTATACAGAGTGCATAAACTTGCTTGCTCCACTTCTATTCTCTACCGAACATGTCCACCTTGATATACTGCCATCAAGTGCTTCTGATAAGACAGGTGAAGGATTTGCAAGCATTGAATTATCTGCAATAGATTTATTAATTAATGCATGTGAGCAAACAAAGCCAAAGGACAATGAAGTACATTTGAATTGTCACCGGCGAAAGCTGCAAATACTCATTCTAGCAGCTGGTATGGATGAATATAAAACTCTCTGTCAGAAGTATGGGTTAAATGTATTTTCTACCTCTGATTTCACATTGAAAGAAAATCCAGACAATTACTGGAATGACTTGGTGATGGAGGAAGTGAAAGCAATTTCACAATATGTTGCACAATTGAAGATGGATCCATCTCTTAAATCTGTGAGTCCTTTTATTTTTATGAACTTAATGTCATTACAGCCATGATTTATGTTAAATCAATTTCTGCTGCATCACTTCATTATAAAATTAATAAAATGCTGATAAACTTATAAAATGAGTATTCTAAAATTTATCATAATGTTATGAGGCTTACCCTAAGATAGTTCTGTTGGTTTCAGAATTACTTCTTTTAAGTTTTTGCTCATTAACATACTTTTTAATGCCATATAGCAATGGAGCATGTGAATATATTATGCTTGCAGAATGGTGTAATCATTCCAACGGACAGCATCGGTGATATTCAAACCTTGCTGCTGGCTGTCATGTGCCACATTGCAATAAATTGCTTCTGTAAGAGATCTTTGGCGCCAGCTGATGAAACTGAACAAAAGCAAGGATTTTGCTTTGTTGATGCAGGCATTGCGTTCTGCAAACTTCAACACCTTATCCCTAGTGTCCCTGTTAAAACCCAAGTGAGCGTCATGCTATTCTGATGAGAAACTGAAATCTAGATATGATGTGGTCTTTTATAATTTTCTTCTCATAGATCTCTAATCAAATTTCTGACTTCTGATCATAGGTTCAGTTAATTGTGGCAATGCATGACTTGCTCGCTGAGTATGGTCTGTGCTGTGCGAGTGAGGGTGGCAAAGGGGAGGAAGGAACATTTCTTAAATTTGCAATAAAGCATCTATTGGCACTGGATGTGAAGCTTAAATCCAATTTGAACTCTTCAAACAAAGAAACGATTCAACATGATAAACAAAATTCTCCTTGTAATCAGAACAAAACATGCAAAAATGAGTTAAAATCTGACACATTGGATGTGGAGACGGGAGGAATTGAAATAGATGAAATGACTACAGTAGATACTGATGTATTTAGACAAATAACTTCGAAAGTCGTGCCATGTCTTGAAGGTGCAGGGAAAGACGATGCAGGTGTAGAATTTGAAAAGCAAGGCAGCAATGAGCGCAAAGGGAAAACTCACCAATTTACTGAATGTAGAACCGAACTTACTGAAGATGAACGGGAAGAACTTGAGTTAATAATTGACAGTGCTTTGGACCAATGCTTTTTCTGCTTATATGGTCTGAATCTTAGATCTGATTCTTCCTATGAAGATGATCTAGCCATACATAAAAATACTAGCCGTGGAGATTATCAGACCAAGGAACAATGTGCCGATGTTTTTCAATATATACTGCCTTATGCAAAGGCATCTTCTGTGAGTATTCTCTGTCTGTGTGTGTCTGAATGTGTGAATATCTGCTTCATTTTGACTTGGCTATTCATGTTACATCTCAGAGAACTGGATTGGTGAAACTTCGGAGAGTATTAAGAGCCATATGCAAACACTTTCCGCAACCACCAGAAGATGTTTTGACTGGAAATGCAATTGATAAGTTCTTAGATGATCCTGATTTATGTGAAGACAGACTCTCAGAGGAAGCAGGATCTGAAGGGTATCTTGAGACCATAACAAAAATAATATTTCCCAATATGGAAAGTGTCAAACAGGACAAGCCAATGTTGGTTGCAAGGTATTTTTATTTACTGCATTAGCTATTTTACTTCTTTCAACTGGGGGTTGCTATTGTTAATATGTTAATTCCTCAGGAATAAGCTTACATTATAAGTAATTTACTTATTGCAGCCCCGAGCAATATTTGGATGTATATTGCAATTTATATTATTTTCTAGCTATGTCTGAGGAAATGAATGCAACTGATAAGTGGCCAGGCTTTGTACTTACCAAGGAAGGGGAAGAATTTGTACAGCAAAATGCAAAGCTCTTCAAATATGATCTTCTGTATAATCCTCTACGCTTTGAGAGTTGGCAACGGCTTGCAAATATTTATGATGAGGCATGATTTCTTCTTGTCTGTCAACTGTTGGTGCTATAGAAACTGAGACAACCAATTTTTTTTGCTGAGGTTTACAAAATCTTTTTCTAGCCATGGTGTTTCTTCATCAGAATTTATTTTCTTTTTCCTTTTGGTTTCATTAAAACAGGAAGTAGACTTGTTGTTAAATGATGGAAGTAAGCACATAAATGTAGCAGGATGGAGAAAGAATGCTACCCTGCCTCAGAGAGTTGAGACAAGTCGAAGGAGGAGCAGGCGTTGTCTATTAGTGAGTTTGGCGTTGGCGAAGACATCAGCTCAACAGGTTCATCCCTTTTCTTTATTATGCGTATGGCAAAGCTGATTTATTCATTTGTTTTTCTCTGACGAATATGATACCCTTGGGTATTTTTGGGTACATCTTAAATCTTACCCTGCTATTATACCATTCACTTCACTTCTGGTAAAGGTGACTTGCTAGAAATGAGGCCAGGACAAGTTCCTTTTGAGAGTCTTCATTGTATTTATTTGAGCATGACAAGATGTTTCTAGGAACTATATGAATTATTTGAGATACTTGCTTAATATGCTTCAATGTCTTTAGTTCTCTGAATTTTAATTTTATTATCATTTTGAAATTAGAAGACAAAAAAGTAATAATTGTGATGACAGTAGGACACAGCTTATGACAGATCAGTTTGCAAATATTATTCAATTGTAACCACATAGTAGCTATTTCCATTTAGAAATATGCAATCCAGAAAACCTATCCCACCATGAAACTTCTTCTCTTTTTTTTTCCCCTCTTTTCCAGAATGAGGGTGATTTAGTTTCTGCTTCTGAAGTTAAATTTGTGTGATAATTTCCAACTAGTGTGAAATGCGGCTATAGTGTGAGATACACGAGTTACTGGCCCAACCACAAAACTTTTTCTTCTTTTTTTTTTTTTTCCCTCTTTTTGTAATGGGGGTGATTATTAAGGAGGATTATTAATGTGATTTAGTTTCTGCTTTTTAGTTACATTTGTATGATAATTTACAACTGGTGTGAAATTCTGTTGGCTATAGTGTGAGATACACGAGTTACTGGCACTGGTATACTATGACAGCCTTCAGAATGTGGTCCCCTTTTACGACCAGCGATCTGCTGTGCCTGCAAAGGATGCAGCATGGATGTCATTTTGTGAGAACTCACTGAAGCATTTTAGAAAAGCCTCCTTGCACAAGTAGGTTTGCATTTCTTATTTGATATTCATTTATGTTTAATAAATGATAAATAACCTTGCTAATTTATGTTACAGGCAGGACTGGTCACATGCATTCTATATGGGGAAACTCTCTGAAAAGCTTGGATATGCATATCAGACATCTTTATCCTATTATGATAAGGCTATTGCTATGAATCCGTCAGCTGTGGATCCTGTCTATAGGATGCATGCTTCGCGCTTAAAGTTACTTTGTGTATCTGGAAAACAGGATCTGGAGGCTTTAAAGGTTTATTCCCCTCCCTGCTCCACCGATACTAACATACAAAAGAAAAAAACAACTTGAATATCTTCTTAATTGCTAACTTCTTTGTTTATTATTTTAACTTTCTGTACAGCTGGTATGCTTTTGGATTGAATGGAATTTGTGTGTCTGTGACTTCATCTTAAATTCCTTGGTTTCATTGATACATCATTTCATGGTTTTTGTAGTTGCACAAACTTTATGCTAATAGATATATTCATATTTGTAGTGATGTATTATATTTTTTGTTGCAGGTCATAACGGGATTTTCCTTTAGTCTGTCAATAAAGGATGCCGCTATGGACATCCTAGGTAAATTGGCACCTGAAACATCACATCTTCTGGATGATATGGACAGAAGTGCCCAAGAAGATTCTGTAGAAAGAAAGCATGAGGAATCAAATCACATGGATGAAATCTGGAACATGCTCTACAATGATTGCCTTTCTGCTCTGGAAATTTGTGTTGAGGGGGATCTCAAACATTTTCACAAGGCTAGGTATATGCTTGCTCAAGGTCTGTATAGAAGGGGTTTGAATGGTGATTTGGAGAGGGCAAAGGATGAACTTTCTTTTTGCTTCAAATCATCCCGCTCATCCTTCACTATAAACATGTGGGAGATTGATAGCATGGTCAAAAAGGGGAGGTATGACTATTTCTTTTTTTTCTAGCATTTGGGCATTACATGAATTCCAAATCCTTGTTTTTCCATGATGGGTTACCGCATGTCATAGAATGCCTGCCTTGTTTCCTAAGAAATTCAGATTTTATGTTTTCTTTTTTACTTTTTTTTTTTTTCAATCAACTTCTGGTGACATTCAACGATAACACTCAAGACATGCAAAATCATTACAGAAAGATGAATGCCGTTCCTGAAGGTGTTCAGAAATCTGAAAGGACTATCATTTGAACTTCTAACCTCAGAAGATGCATGCAACAGATGCCCTTTTGAAATGTTTTAAATGCATCTTATAAATTATAACAACAATCATTTGACTACCCTGTGGTCTTGGAGTGTCCCAGTTTTTGACCCTTTCAACTAACTTACTGAGTTTCATGTTATTATTGAGTGGACGTCAGGAGGAAAACATCAGGTTTTGCTGGGAACAAAAAGGCCCTTGAAGTCAACTTACCAGAAAGTTCTCGAAAGTTTATTACGTGCATCCGGAAGTATTTGTTGTTCTATTTGAAATTGTTGGAGGAGACTGGTGATATATGTACACTTGATCGTGCTTTCCTATCTCTTCGGGCAGATAAGAGGGTAAAAACTTGAACCCTTTAAACTTTGGCTTTGTTTATATTGACCTGCCGCCAAGAGCTTGCAGCCTCATTTTAATCAATCGCTTGGCAAACTATGCCCTTTATGTCAGTTTTGTTGTCATTTTCCAGCAAATTGTTCATGCTTGAGGTGACTATTCGATAACAAGTAGATTTGGTTCTGTTCTTTCTGACAAAGTGTTTACCACTGTAGTGTTTGGTTTCTCTCCATTTCTCAGGGTGCTGGGAGGTTGGAGAGGGAATTCCTATTAGTGAGTTGACTTAACTTATTTGTTGTGAATGAAGCATGGGCCATCAAATATTAGTTTTTATGCTTAGCTCAATAAACTATACACTTATCAGTCTATCATTAATTTCTGAATGCTCATTAAACTTTCTGATAAAATTATTTCGTTACCTGACATTGCTTTCAACGAAGTCATATGGGACCTAACTTCAATTTGAATCCAGTTCTCATTGTGCATCGAAGATCTTGTACCGGTAGCTTTGGGGAGGTTCATCAAGGCCCTTGTATCATCAATGCACCAAGCTGGCTCCTGTGCCCCTGGCAACTCTGAGCATCAACTGGAGAAGATGTTCTCATTATTCATGGAACAGGGAAACTTATGGCCAGAAGTATTCAGCTTGCCTGAGACAAAAAGCCCTGAAATATCAGAGGGAAGCTTATACGGGTAAATTCATACAGCATCAGCATTATATTTTCGTTTTGTGAAGAAATCTTTTAGTTATTGTTTTTGGTACAAAAGGAGAGCATTACAGCTTGACCATAGGGCCTCCAAGCTCCACCCAAATTCGCACCCTCCCAGACCATCTCCAGGTGACTAAGTTTAAAGTACATGTTTTGTTATCTATTATAACAAAATTATTTTCCCATTAAGACTTACCTATGAAAACATTTTATAATGAACACATCATTTAGGCATTATATGCTCATTTCCTCTAGTTTGAATTACCAAAACCTCTTTCCAAAAAGTACTTGACCTTTTCCTTTTCTCGAAGCTTCTGAAACAATTGTTGGGATTTCCTTTTTTTGGTTAGACTTCCTAGCTAAAGCAAGTTCTAATACCTCCATCAAATTCTTAAATTTTTGAGGTAATGTTATTGAATCCTATAAATGTCGGCTTGCTGGGTTCAGAAAGCACCTCATATGTGTGTATGTGTGTATATATATAGGCATCTAATGCATTGCTCCCTTTTTTTTTTTTTTTTTTTACTCTACAGTTGTTCATCTCCAGTAATTTGCATCTTGTTGCAGATACCTCCACAGATATATTGCTTCATTGGAGAGAAACGGCAAGCTTGAGACACTTGAAGCAATAAATGAGAAGATTCGGAAGCGTTTTAAGAATCCTAAGTTATCAAATAGTAACTGTGCAAAAGTCTGCAAGCATGCGTCTGTTGCTTGGTGTAGATCTCTTATAATTGGTTTAGCATTGATCACTCCTTTGCGACCTCGAATCCCAAGTGAGATTCAGGCCCTTAACCCATCAGATAATTTATCAGAAAATAGTCAAGTCCTTTGTGTTGATCTGCAAACAAATGAATTCTGGAATTCAGCATTTGAGGACTCCACCCATTTGGATAGTCTTGAAACAAAATGGAATCCAGTGTTGGCCAAAATCAAGAATGTAATTATACAAAGAGCTTCAGACGAAAATTTGGAGACTGCCAATTCTTTGCTTAGAAGCTCTTATAATTTCTTTCGAGAAAGTGCTTGTGTAATGCCACCGTCCGGTCTCAACCTCTATTTAGTGCCAACTCGGATATCGATGGAAACACAACTTCAGCCTGGCTTAAATGGGGTTGAGATTCTTGATCTGAGCATTCCAAGGAAGCTTCTATTATGGGCTTACACACTGTTGCATGGCCGTTATGCAAACATCTCCATCGTTTTGAAACACTGTGAAGAAAATATTAAGGTATGAAGCTAACTTGATCTACAGTCATACAATGATGATCTTAAGGCGATCGTCTATCGAGCATGGAATAGAATTTGATTGTTGCATCATGGGATTGTTGTCTTTTGCAGTCAAAGATGAAAAAGGGAGCTGGAACTTTATCTATGTCATCAAATGCAAGCTTAACCACTACCACTTCAGTTCATACAGGTAGTTCTCTCCTATCCTCTGGAATAACGATTTTTGCTTTCATATTTTAGAATCACTTAGAATTTCATTATTTTTATATCAGTTTGTAGGTTCCTTCAGTGTGCATTAACAATTTTTATTGAGAAGTTCTTGGGTATCCAAGTCATCATTGAGATGTTTTTCCTCGATTTCATGGGAGGTTTTTATGCTTCCACATATTGATGGCTGTTATTCCATGTAGCTATAGGTGGTGCAAAAGACAGTGCAAGTCACGGTGGAGGCAGTGAGCCAGATATTGTTGTGGTGGCTGCTCCGATGTCTGCATCAGTATCCGCCCCGTCATCCGAGAGTGAGAATACACAATTCATGGATCCATCACCACCTTCCAGTGAAACCCGAAAGAGCTTTTTGGCTGCTTTGCAACTAAACCTTAATGACACCAACCCCGTTAAAAAGGAGGGTTCTACAGCACATGAAGGAGATCAGTATAGGGGCTGAGATTATTTTTGGCTAAAAACTGAATAGATTTGTTATAGAAACAGTTTGTTGTTTTCATTTTTGAACCAACCAAATAGAATTAAAGTAGGAACAAGTATGTAACCCTTTTGAGAGTTGTACTGTTAGCACTTTGATGCCAAAATTGCAAACACTAAATACTTCTGTTTTCATGAATTAGAAAAATGGAATTCTATTCAATAATAAAACTGAATCGCTCTCGGCCCATACAATGATGGGTCCCAACCCGTAGCTAGCGATATTTGCGGATTCTGGATGAATTTTGTTTTTTTGGATCGGGTTCTATTGTTTAATTTTCAGACCTGTATCATTAAACTCTCAACTCTCTGCGTCTCTCTCGCTCTTTCTCTCTAACATAGTGCTAAGATCTCCCGCTCTCTATCTCTAAAACGTTGTTGATTGATCGTCTTGTATGGCGGACGATGATGAGGAAGATGGAGGTCTTAAGGTTTCTATTGGAAGCAGTTTAGATGCCCTTCAATCCAGAAGCTATGATTGCTGGTGGCCTGATAAAGAGAGACTCACCAGATAATAGATGTTAAATTTGTTGCAGCGAAGAGGGACTTGTTCGTGGTGCTTGTGCAATCGTACATCAAAAGTTCCTTTCTTTTTCTTTCGCAATTGGAGAAATTGAAGATTGAAGGTAATTTCATGCTCGACTTTGAAATGGCGAATAGAACCCGAATTAAATTAATTCTCTTTGAACACGGATCGGGTGGGGATGGGATAATCAGCTAGTTGGGCCGGGTAAAAATCCGAGTTGAATCCCCGACCCAACTCGAACTTGAGCACTCCTATATATGAAGCAAATCCAATTGAAGAAGATAAAAGAAATCAAAATGGGAAGTAAGGCTCTGTTACTGCTTAAAATACCAACGCCACTCCAAAGGCATCAGATAATTTTGAACTACGGACGAAGATACTCAACACGATCAACAACTAATGTGTCATCTCTTCAACCTCCAGATTTGCCTCGTTTGGCCGAAACTGCTCGAATTTCTCTTGCTCCCAATGAGGTCTTTTTCATTGCTCCTCCATCTCATTTTTATTAATTTTCTTTCTACTTTCTTTTATTATCTATCTTTTAACATTTTTTAGGTCGAAGAATTTGCTCCCAAAATTCGACAAGTAATTGATTGGTATATCCTTCTCTCTCTTACTCTAAATGCAGATATAGTATTTGTGAATTTTTTAGGATTGGAATTAGGCTTTTTTGTTTAACAGGTTTGGACAACTTCAAGCTGTCGATCTTAATAGTGTTGAACCTGCAATAAGAGCAGGTGTCCTATTAAATCCCTTTTAAGTTAAGTTGCGTTATTAACAGTCAAGTGTTTCATAGATTTTAGGCTTAGCAAAGTTGATTTGTTGAATTGACAGATAGCGAAGGTGAAAACTTGCGTGATGATATTCCTGAAACATACGACAAAAGGTAAGGAATTAGGTTTGGATTTTGCCGAGTTAGTGATAGCTGCGACTAGTTATAATTGCTGTTTTGTTTAAACAGGGAAGCTGCAATTGCTGGTGTTCCAAGCTATGAAGACCCTTATATCAAAGTTCCCAAAGTTTTGAACAAGGAGTAATGTCGTACCCACTTCATTTAGCTTTTGTTGGCTGAAAAAACCAGTGTCATTGTAATTTTGGTTGTGGTTTCTGTAAGAACAAACTATGAAATTTTCTACCTTTTAATGAAAAATTAGATTACCAGATTTTCTTCATGTTAGTTCCTAAAAAGTAAAGATACAATGTGAAGTTTCATGTGCTCAATCTTTTCAATTATCTCTGTAAATAATGTCAAACAAATTCTTTTAATTCCTTGGCTCAGGATCCTTTATCAACCACACTTTTTTTCACATCTTACTTTGCCGTTAATTTTACATCATTCAAGTTCTGACTAATAAGAGATGCTCAAACTGGAATGGATCTCTATTTCGATTGGGTGTTAACCCCCTTGATATTTACATTGGCATTATACGGCAAAAGGAATACAGGAGTTAAAAAATCCTGACTGCACATTGTTCAAAAGAAATGAATGCTCTCACTCTATTTTATCTTTCTTCCTTTTTTCTTTTTCCTTTTTTTTTTTTTTTTTTTGCCCCTAATTCCTATTTCTACTTCTATGTCAACCATTTCTCTAGTACTCCGAAAAAACATACAAAACAAGAACAAAAGAAGAAGCTCCTCAATGTGGAATGCCTTTGACATTTTATCATGACTGCCAGAAGAGATCAAAATCATTACTGTACAGTGATCGGTCTTGAATCTCCAAATTTGCAACATGCCAATTAACAAGTTGCGATTGTAAAATCTTACACAGAACCAGTCCAGCTGGAAACATCCACCATTCGCTTTCGTCCCTGCACCAAAATCAGTTACTTAAATAGGAGCCCATCTACTTCATTATTCCCAAAACCGAACTTTTCAATTTACTGAATCTCCCAGAAGCAAAAGAACAAACTCACATGCTAATACTCCATGGCTGAAACGGGAACTTTTTACTCGAGGAAGATTGATTGTGATAATGAATATATCCACAAATAAATGCAACAATCTGGCAGAAAGTTATGGGAATGGATTAACGGACAAAAAAGACAATAAACAGATAACAATTTTCTGCCATCCAAGCAAGCAAAAATATTTAATCAGTTACCAGTATGACAAATGAATAAAGCAGTCTAAAAGGGATAAAAATGGCGACTTACAACATTAATCAAGGACGTAATATTCCACAATGCGTAGATACGAGCAAGGCCAGCAGAACGTCTTGGCCCATGACTAAATAAAGCATTGATTCCAGCAGGAAATGGCAGAAGAATACCGAGAGGTAAAATAAACAAAACCAGAAAGACATCTACCAATGAAATTGAATACAATTGGAGCAAAGTAAGCAACACTAAGCTAAAATCTCCTAGTAGTAGCATTGATATGACCAAACCAACAAGATCCTACATTAAGAAAATAACGTGTATCAGATTCTTATATCAATAGTAAACTTGAACTACGAAATAAATTAGTAAAAAACTCGTATTTATTCAAGTGCTACCTGGTGGCCAACAGGTTTAGTATTATGAATTATGAAAGAGAGAAGACAAAATATATCTCTCTTCTCTTCAAGCATATGTAAACTGTTAGTATCTAAACTCGCCCCATAACTCTTTTTCCGCCTTACATAATTTTCACTGCTTCTGGGGGCTTGGCTTGAGAGTGCATCTGCTCCCAAACGACCAGATGGATTTCCTCTGTAAGCAATCTTCAAACTGCTATACATAAGGTTAGAGGAAAACCATGTCAAATTTAAATTAGCATCAAAAGTATGTCTCCATGTAACACACGCATGCTTGTATGAGTAAGCATCAAGTACAAATCCACAAGCACTAGATCTGTTCATCACTAGCATTTGCTGAGGTCTCACCAGAGTCCTATGCTATAAGCATTAATTTTAATATGTATGCAGTTGTATATCCATCCGCAATCCTGCAAGTTAATGCTTCTCTTCCTGTCTGCATAAATTTTCATTTTTTACCTTACACATCTAGATGTATCCTGCATCGGCTTCCAAAAATGCAACTCGCGCTTGTACCACGGTGCAAAAACTTGCAAACATATATTTTTGAGATAATCAACAAGCTAATGAAATGCAGAAGTAAGAGAGCTCAGATATAAAACTACAATGTCACACTCTTTAACACATGGTATCAAAGCAGATCCACAGCTACTGACACTGACTGGTTAGAGGTAAAAAACATGGACCCTAATTAGATCAAATGGTTCTAAATTCGAGTGTGTGAAAAACCATTACCGTTCGTCATTTTGTTTGGCACCATCAGTACTTTCAATAGTTTCTTCTTCGGTGCTGTAAACCAAAAGTCCATATTGGCAATAACCAGAAGCTGTGGCCTGAAACCATGCAAGATCAACCCTTATCCCATGGATTCTCAAAGCAGGATTACCATGAGTTTCAAGCCATCTAATGACAGACCGAAATGTTACACGTAACCGCCCACGGCGAACTAGGCGCAGCTGTGCATTCAAACCGGCTACCATACGATACCAAGTGGTAGGAGGGACCATC
The DNA here is from genome assembly GCF_041381405.1 of Jatropha curcas. Taxonomy (NCBI): domain Eukaryota; kingdom Viridiplantae; phylum Streptophyta; class Magnoliopsida; order Malpighiales; family Euphorbiaceae; genus Jatropha; species Jatropha curcas. The sequence goes on along the minus strand of NC_143158.1, from coordinate 4,330,463 downwards.
TACAAGCCAGAAAAATGATCAATGAATATTACGGAGCTACAACAAAGAAGATGGTGAAGGCAAACATTTCTGTCTGAACTTTGAACTTGAAACAAGGATGGAACACAATTTTCTGGGAGCAAGAAAACAAACCTGGCCCATAAGGCTAGTAAGAATATTATCACTTTGAATTGAGAAAGGAGCCATGTAACTTCCATCACCTCCAAATATTATAGACATTGGAAACCTTTGATGTAAGCGAGGAGGAAGATCTGTTCTCTTTTCGTCCCCACCAAGGAAGAAGTCGAGATATGCAAGCATTAAGTCAGGAGTTGCAGCTACCTGCAGTAACAAAGGAAAAGAAATTTGAAGCTCAAAGGCCATATTGATGTTCTTAACATTAGTCTTTACACGCATCAAAGTTCTTAATTTCCGGAGAGAAATCCATAAAATGATAGCTTACAATCTTAATTGCTAAAGTTTCAAATCCCATCCACACAAAACATTCTTATTTTGTGAATAGCAATTATATTGGTCAAGCAACTGGAAACTGAGATGTTAGGCAATGAAATATTAGGGTATACTGAACAGAAAGCAGAAAGTAAGAAGCAGAATCATCAAATTTAGGTTTAAAAAGCCATATCATGACCATTCATTTAATAGTTTCAGTTCAGTGCCGAATATGCAGTACCAAGAATCTCATAATTTTGACATATCATCAACAATGACAAAAAAGGCACGCCAAATATCAACTTCACTTTTCTCAAAAGAATTTTACCCTCACTAATATATGGAAACTACCTTCGAACAAGTAATTTCAAAAGCAATCACCAAACAAAGCATACAGAAACCAAAATGAATAGTACTAGGATATCCAAGAGCTATTGGCCAATATTCTGCACACATAACAGTATTTACCTTGTACTACTGAAACAGTTGACAAGTTGAGATCAAGTCATGGATGTTGTTGAGAGATTATATTGTAATTGTATTTCTTGTATCTCATCAATCGATTACATAGGTCTATATATAAGGAATTCCTATGCTACCTAGCTATTTAGGAATACAAATCATAAACTAATTAGGAATCTAACTCCTAATAGAACTCTATTTACAACTAATCCTTAACACTCCCCCTCAAGTTGGAGCATAGATATTAATCATGCTCTAACTTGTTACAAACTACTACTTTCAGCAAAGCACAATACCATACTCAGCAACTGTACCCACTTCATTATAGCAAATATAGAATCCCAAACCAAATAGTAGTAGCAGAATTAGGACAACACACTTAGGTTGTCGGAACAAATCTCACTGAACCAGAAAACAACTCACAAGGCTGTTTCAAGCTTCCATAATCAATGCCTCAAAGAGGAAGCCCAGTAGCGCAGATATTCAGAAACGCAGCAAAGGAAAATCTGGCAAACAGAGCACACCACTGAAGGCCAAGAACACAATGCAACTCACTGGGGTTGCACTACTCTTGACAAAGGAGAAGGTTCAAAAGCAGAATACCTGTAACTGCAGCAAATGTGCAATACTAAACCCTAATGCAAAAAGGAATCACTAGAAAATCACCGAAAATTACCTAATTGTCACAGCAAAGGAAAAATATGTTTCCTCAGCAAATTAAAGCAACAACATTAGCAGAGGACTGCCCGACACAACTGCAATAGAATCGCAGCAAACAAACCTATTGAATAAGCCCAAGAATGACGATGCAACTCACTGGGTTGCACGTCTCTCTTCAAGCCAACGTCGGAGAGAGGAACTGGAGTGAAAAAGACCATTGGACATGCGCCAGCGCGTGAACCAGAGCAGGAAGAAAGAGGTGGCGAGTGGTGGCCATTCGCTTGGAATCCGGCGACCGGATTCTCGGGAGTCGCTGATTGGCGGCTTGAGAATATCCTAGGGTGGCAGTGGCTTCTCATAAGGGAAGTTTTGGGAAATTTCCTTTTTTTTTTTTTTTTTTTTTTTTTTTTTTGAGTGGAAGGCTCTGATACCATGTTGAGAGATTATATTGTAATTGTATTTCTTGTATCTTATCAATCGATTACATAGGTCTATATATAAGGAATTCCTATGCTACCTAGCTATTTAGGAATACAAATCATAAACTAATTAGGAATCTAACTCCTAATAGAACTCTATTTACAACTAATCCTTAACAGATGTGTTAGGCAAAAAGGATTCATGTCATAGATATTAAAATCATTAAATGGAGCGCAAATTGGAGAGGAAGGAGTGAAGAAAGGGAAATAGAATGAAATTGACAAGTAGACACACAGAACATAACTTTGGCCATGGCAGGGCTGAAGATAGCTAGCCCTATAGCTCACTGCTATTATGGCTGTAGACACTTACAATGCAAAAGAGAAGAAGAAGAAAAACAGCAGATGAATAGCCAGCCACAAGCAATAAAATTAAGGTTTAACTTAGTTGCATTGAGATGAAAGAAAATACCCAAATACCAAAACACACAATAGAATATAAGATTTTATCTCTCATCATGCAGAAGTAATTGTCTTATTACACCTTGAAGAGTAAACAACAAAAAATGTAAAAGTAGCTATACCAACCTAAATTAGACAGTCATGAGAGTTTATTACTTAGCATATAAGAAGTCTGAGTAGGAAAGGGACAATCATGTTCCAATTATTTATAACATCATATAACCAAACAGACCAAATGCTAAAAATACAAACCTTGAGTCCTTCATAAAGTGCCCGTGAACGACAAGAGCGTAAGCAAGCATGATCATATTCTGATCGAACAAACTCGCGCAATCTTTGCAATTTGATTCGCCGGCGCCATTGCTGCCATGACCATGCTAGGGGATATGACAGAACAGAAAGAATGCTGTACATGGCACCCTCCCACCATTGATAAGCAGTTAAAGCATTGATCTCATCTACAAATGTATTGTATGCACCCTCATATCTGCCAAAAAAAAGATAAAATGAACAACAAAACATACCAGCTTGAAATGATAGATGTTATCGAAATCCATAAAGCCTAAATAGAAGATGACATACCACTGATGATAGACATACAACTGAAGAAACAAAAAAAAAAAAAAAAAAAAAAAAAAAAAGCATGTAACTTACACTATCTCTTTTATTTGCTCAGGTGGAGTATGTGGAAGATGCCAAGGTTGACTAAAAGTATTTGGACCCATAAAATACATTCTGTGCACATGACTTTGAGACTCCTCAGCTCTATTTGTTTCCAAAACCTGAAGTGGAATGCAACTCATCAACATACACAGACAAAAGCACTATCCTCCCCATGTGGTGAGTACCAAACGGACGATTTAAAGGGCAGGTTTTAAAGCAATTTCCAAAATTTCAGAAATCAGTATGTCAAAGCATTGAATGAAACCTCATTTAAAGATTCGAGGAATGGGAAAGAGTGATCGATTTGAGAGCCATGCTGAGTGGGAGCTGGGCCTGGCAATTCATCAACTCCAATAAATTTCATCCGGGCAACACTAAGCACCAGGGCTAAGAGGATGAGAAGAGCCAGGAGAAGCAGACAAAATAGCCATGGCCCACCAAATGTGTAAATCAACTCTTCAAGGGCTGTGTAACAATGTGGCATATGAAATCTGTCTGAGACGCATTTGTAAGGACATGGCATTTCAGCAATACCACCTGTTTAAGAGGACAAAATGAGGATCAATGGCTAATTTGCAAGGACTTGTCCCATATTAGTATTAGAGGCACATTTATGCTTGTGCCCATGCATATTTCATTTGTGCATCATGGGTGTGTGCACTTCTCCCTCCTAGATTGTCTGTCCCTCTCAGAAAATTCAACTTTTTGAGTATACATTATCTATTTCTTCAGTACGCACCCCATGTAAATGCTAGTTTGTGGTATCTAAGCATATTCTTTCCATATAAAGAGCACTTTTAGAAGAATTGTTGATCACTTAGGTCATAATACCTCTGACAGCAACATAAACAGCACGGTGGGGAAGGTAACTGGCAGGGCAAGGATGGCAAAGAGCTCTATCAGATCCAGTAACATTCTTATATGTGCCAGCTGGACATTCCTGAAGAAGCCAATAAATAATAATAAGAAGAAAATATAAACTCCAAGAAGTCTAAATAGCATCACAGAACCCACTGAATTGCAGTAAAAATGCCATCAGCTATCACCATCAAATGATATTATGAAATTTGCTCCCAATCTAGCTATTGGCTAAGCTATTAATTGTCTAAAGTTTTGAGGATTGCAAATATTCAACCCTAGGACTAATTCTCAAGGCCAGCATCTCCATGAGGGATAAGGAGAGTTATTATCTAGTTAATTTGTAGTTAGCTGATATTACAGAGAGGAGGCTATTGTTACCTATATAACCTAGGCCCATGTCCATGGGGTCTCATGCAAAAAAAAAAGAATTATTAACGTCAAATAATAAATAGTGATATTTCTTTGTCCATCTTATTTCTTATTCCACATTTCCAACAGAAAAAGATGAATGAAGTGTAAGCCAGAACTCATATTTTCAGCACCACAGAAAGGGGAAAAAAAAATACAAAAATCACAGTAATAAAATATCACATTCTTTGCTCAGCCTTAATCCAGTCAATGATGGAAAAGTTTAAAGTCCTCGATCGGATGCATATAATTCCAAGATAACACATTGTCAGAAACACCTTTAAAAAGAAAGCCAAGAAAATGCAACACTACCTGGCAAAATACTCCATACAGCCCTTTTGGGCATGCTTTCCCAGTCAGTGTCCCATTTTCTCCAGCTTGACCCTCACCTCTACCTATTCCTCCCCTGTAACATCAACAATAACAAAAAAATAATGGATTACAAATATAAGCCATTTTCACCAGAACAAATGAAATGAGCCTTACCAAGGAAGAACAAGAAACAGGTTCTATTCATTCAAACATATCATTCAATAACAGGAATGTACTATTGGCAAGCACCAAATGCAAGGAGATCATAAAATATTCTACTTTCAGTTTTTTGAAAGAGACAAAACTCCAGCAATCCATTGTTTCCACATTGTCTGCCTGAAACATAATTCAATTGATGCAGCATCACTAAAGAAGACTGCACACTCTCTTAATACTAATGTGTTCAAAAGAATTATGAAGGCAAAAGCACTATGCAGCAGTCTCACCTAGGTTAGACAAACATACCCGCTCACCCCCTCCGCATCTATGGGGATCATATGCTAAAACCATTCTACCACTGATACTGGCATGCATTCCTAATGTGCCAAGGTGGCATTAGAATAACTGTCTCCATCAAAATTCCTCAGTCTCTCATTTTGAGTTCACAGATGCTAAATCTCCAGAATTCAAAATACTCATCTCTTTGACTACTTAGTTCTCTATTTTCAACTTCCCTTTCAATCTTTCTTAGATCTTCATTAATTCATCAAATCAAAACATTTCTAACATTCACTCCTTTTTCACCAAAATGTATTAAGCCTTAAGGGACGCACATCCAAGTTGTAAAAGTGAAACAAATAAGAGATAGAACTAGGATGATGTGACATTTAGCAGCATTAGTGCTTTTATAAGCATAGCCCTGAATCAAGTAAAATTGAGGAGACTCGATTGAGATTCAAGGTCACACGAGTATTACTGAGATTACCAGTCAGGTTCTCAATTTATCCTCTCATTTCACAGCCTTTGAAGACAAAAAAACATATAGATAAATGAAAACCAAAAATAACATGGTATATACTATTAGAATAGATGAGCTATACAGATTGCAGAGCATAATCTTGCCTAGCATATCAAAATTCCCAGGAACTCTCTCTATCCACCAGAAAACACATTCAACACATCTACAATTGAAGGTCATATCGTTTAGAATGAACTTTTTTTTATTAATCACAACGTAATAAAGTCTGCTAAATGAGCTATTTAATTCATTTAGAAAACAGGGATACTAATGATGGAAAATTTGAAACCAGACAGAACTTATCATGATAACCATCAGGATATCAAGTATTTAGATGAATACAAACCTAGTTTGGATGCTTCCTTTTACACTAGCAATGGGCTGGTAAACATCTCCAGTAGGAATGTCTGACCAGTGGAAGTGAATCCTTCCACCGCCCCCTCCACCACTCCCATTTAGGCTTCCATAGCCCCCACCACTTGAAACAACAGCAGACTCAGCAAGATCTAGTGTATGCAAAAACAAAAGAATAGTTCCTCCAGAACCACCCCCAGGACCTCCTCTGGTGTGATTCATAACAGTGAAATCCCCTTGCTTGACAATATCTTCAAAACTTTCCCCATCAGCTCTCACTGATCCTTCAACAGACAAACTTGACAAAGGATGTTCCGCTGAGCCCATTACTGCTCATATACATGGAATAACAAAGCAAGTGAAACAAGTCATCAGCTCACAGTTAAAATATGACACAAACATATGCAGTTTTCTCAACATGCAATTAGATAAATAAACCAAGGTCAAGCTTGCAAAGGGATCAATTATCAAGATGCCAGTGAAAGAAACAGATCCAAGTCATACTTGCATCCTGGATAAATAGACTAATCCCTGTATCTTATGCAGATAATCATTGCCAAATGTCATAATAGTGCATGTGCGTGTGTGTGTGTGTGTGAGAGAGAGAGAGAGAGAGAGAGAGAGAGATTTCGAAGCTGTATTGCAACAATTTATCCCGAACATAAGGAAAAGAGAGCTAGAAACTATTTAGTAAATTGAGACATAAGATAAAATTACCTATGATGCCACCGCCTGCAGTCGAATTTGCTGACTTTTCATCCCCACTTCCACTACCAAGTTCACAAGGCAACTCTGCATTTCCATATGCAATCCCACCGTCAACACAGCTACCATTGTGACATCCACGCCCACCTTTACCCCCATGGCCGCCACCACTGCCAATACTATATTCTAAAACCTGACCTCTCCCCACACCGCCTGTGCAGCCTGCGTGAATAGAAATATGTTACTTCTTAAATTTCATCTAAACCATGACTTACAACGATATGAAACATATCTAAAGACAACATATGGATTCTAAATATCTCTTGGTTTAAGCCATCAGCAGGAGAATAAACATCTGTAGGTGCAAGCATGGAAAGAGAAAGAGAGATGTCAATAAGAAATGACCATAAAAGGAGTCTTGTAGAACATACCCATCCCAGATGCACTAATTGTTCCAGAAGACGGAACAGATACAGTCCTTGCACGATGGAAGTGCACAACAGATCCTTTTATAAGCCCTTCAACGGTGATATCCTCCACTCGGCAAATCTGATGTAAACGATACAGTTAAATAAACTGAAATAAGTAAATTTCAAACAGTGCAAAAGATAACTCTGCTCAATGATCACCTGAAGGGTAAAAGACAAAGATGAGTTCACGTTGCAATCTTCAGGAGGATGAAGTAGTTCAAGGGGGCAATCTTCACGTTCACAATGGAGCCTTGGTCTACTACATAAGCAAAAACACACAATTTTCAAGATGCGAGTACAAGATGAAGCATAAAAGAAGATCCAACAAAATCAACTTACACAGCATCATTTGTTGCATTCTTCAGAGGACCACGCAAAACAGATCCAGGTCCAACCTGCACACAAATTAGAAATAAATAATTAGAGATTCAAGGTGAGAAATATAACCTTACTATTACTGCTCCGGAATCAATGAACAACATTCAACAACCTCCATTAAATTTTTTTTTTTTTCTTTCGAACTGAATCCTCATCAAGTGCATGGATCTTAACAAAATAAATCATAGACCACCCTACACATCACCAGGATGGTCAAGAAACATTGCACCATGAAGATCTCCTGGTCTAAAACCTACCAGGAGAAGAGATAAATGATAGCATATGTGCATTCACCAACCAATACCACACATCAAATTTCAATCACATCATTAACTAACCTGATCATATCCTTAGCTAACCTGATACTTGCCTCAACAGTTTTCACCTTTACCACGCACTAAACACAATAAAAATTTTTGGAAAAGGAACCAAAACTCTTTACTTCTGCCTATCGAGAATGGACAATAATTTCACGACATCCAATGACAGAAGCAGGGGACTGTTATTAAGGCATTTAGCAAGTACGTATAAACACGTACTTCAACACTATATAACTCTGGTGTACCACAAGCATTAAATGTCTATAAAATATTTGACAAAATTTAAAAAATTCCAATATTACTCTGATGTACCGCAACTATTAAATATTAATAAAATATTTGATAAAATTTGCAAACTTTCTATATCAGCCCAGTTAAGCAGGCAGAAAGAAAATGGCTATTTAAATCCAAAGTACAAAAGGTACGAGAGATCAAACTACCATAGAACATACATGCAAACAAGGAAAAACAAAAAGTTGTATGAATCCACAAAACTATGTGGATAGGAAAAAAAAAAAAGAAAAAGAAAAGAAAAAAAGTAGATACCAAAGTAGTATTGATAATTCAACAATAGTTTTACTTCAATACCAAATTTTTAGTTACTTCAAGTGGATGAAAAACTCGTGAGCCATCATTATATTATACAACCATGACTTACATGAATATTATAAAATAGTGATAGAACCAGTCGTTGAGCTTCGATTGAATCACCAGGTCCTGACAAATTCAACAACCCCTGTCCATGAACTCCCAGATTTGCATTAGATTGTATGACAGATGATTCCTGTTTAACAGAAAAATGAGGAGTCACACAAAAATGCAATATAAGCAACATAACAAAGAAGATAACACAAGGACAGGTAGAGAAGTACCTTGAGAACAATTAAATTACTAGCCTCAAGCCAAGAAGTTGCAACACTTGCATCTTCACCACCATCTATGATCATTTTGGAATTCCACATTAAGAAAATTTTTACAGTCATGCGTAAAGCCCCATATACCTGAGGTGTAATGAACAGAGTGGCCATACACATCATGATCATATCACAAATGGACAATATAAGAAGCATTATGATGTGAGGTTTGTAAACCGCATGAAAGGCAATGAAAATAAGCACACATAACAATCTTACGAATATGGAGATAATATTTAACAGCTCAACTACTAGTAATAAATATTTTTAGGGTGGCAACAATTCAAAAGAAGAAATCAAGCAAGACCACAAAGTTAACAGCAACACTCCCTCCAAAAAGAATATAAACGCAATATTAAGGTGTTTGAGCATATTTAACCATTGAAAACTTAGATATACACTAATATACGTGTGCTTCCATGCATAGGCACAATCATTTCTGCATACAAAGAATTACATATGATCTGTAACCTCACACCACAAAACTAATAATGGTCAAGTCCCATGGTCAATTTAATAAGTACACACCAACGAAATAATAATGGTCAAGTTTCATGATAAGTAGTACAATGTTGAAAAGAGATGAAATCTTCTGGAATTTGTCAGAGATAGAAGCTTTTTCACTCTGCCTAAAAAGTACAATAACAAATGCAAGGATTTCAAGCAAAGATGTGACAGATCATCAGGCCACAGGTAAAGGACAATTGCTCACCTTGATTACAGAGTCACTCATTAACAGCTCCTCTGCCAATAACTCAAACTCAGATGAAGCATAATGAGCTAGACCAAAGCTCAGCACTCCACCACACAATAGACTTATCTGTCCTTGGACCTACATATGAAATGAGGATTAGGTCACAATAAAATCATACTCGCAATTAAGTACTTGGCACATGTCTGAACAGAGGATTTTGGCCAAAAGAAGATACTCAATAAATGAAAAAACAGAAGAGGATATATAAGGAGAAAATTCCCCCCACTAAATGGTACACAAATGAGCAAATCATCTCAGATGCACTCAAATGGAAAGGGATAACACAAAAGGTCCCCAAGGAAAAAACATCTCAGAATAAGTTCATCTTAGGAAGAGGAGTCCAAATAAACAGTCAGCAGAAAGGTAAATTACTATAAAACTACCCTGAGCTTTTGGCAAAATAAATACTTCCATTCACATTATTTTGAAATTGGCTATCTTAGTCACACTATCACTACAGAAAAGAGTAAGATGTTGAGAGTAGATTGTGATTGAACTTTAAAAGTTTCAGGACTAAAAACTGAAACCTTCTCTGGAAAGGGCTAATGACCAAAGAAACCCAAACCTTCTCTGAAAAATTGCAATATACCCAAACCTTTCAGCACATATTACTTTATCCTAAACTTTAAAGGATTTGTTGCAACTGTACCCATTTGATCAAAATCACTTTATTGAAAATCAAATATTATCTTTTGCAATTCAGAAGAGATTGATGAAGAATTATGCTTAGATTGAATTAGGAGACAAGTGATAGGACTACTAGGACAAATTTTAAAGGCTAGGGTAAAATAATATATTTTGAAAGGTTTGGACACAATGGTAACCTTATGAAAATGTTTGGGCTTTTTTGGCAATTAGATCGGTGAAAAATATAAGAAGTTCAGTGCAATAGAAAAAAAATGTTGTCTTCTACATCAAGGACCAAGGTATAGAGTCCAAGAACAAACATGTATACTAGGCCAAAGCTCAAGGAGGTTTAACAATTTACCCAAATATATTCAGGATAATGTTAAAAAATACCTCCAAAACACATAAAAGTAATTACAGATAATTGTGCCTCCTCACTGCACCTTTTATTTGTGATGGTATGAACATATGTCCATTACCAGATTCAAACATAAGCTGCAAATTCATGTATCAGTGTATCCACCATATATAAACATTCAATCCCAGACTCTCGGCACCTTTGTGTCATTTCAACTTCCTCTTTTCTTGAATTGCCAATGTTGCAACTTGCTAAGGATACAGATTTTCCCATTTACATTATGCAAATAGAAAGAATTCATATATCTTCACAACATAACATTAGCAATGGCCATCTTAGCCAAAAAATTTTATAAATTTTGTGTACTCTATTTGTTTTCTCTAGAAAGCAAGCTACCAAATATAGGGAAAATAAATTAACAATTAAAATATCAGAAACCTGAACACGACTCCAAAGCAAGGGTACAGTTGCCCTGGCAAGATTTCGGACATAGACATTTGTCCAAAGGGGCTGGTTAGGAAAGTCCAAAAGAAGGGTCTCAGTATCTGTTGACATATTGTGATTGCTAACAATAAGGCTCCGGGGAACAGCATCATACAAAGTCCCAGCACCACCTGCATTTTCTGGACAGCCAAGACTATTTCCTCCTGAAACATAATAGTAGACATGCATACTTCAGTGCTCCATAAAATCGTACAAATTAAACACACATAAAAATATAGAAGATATGTTTGTATATACACTGACATACACATAGATATTAGATACATATAAATGATAAGCCCAAATAATTACATATAATATATAATAGAAAAGAGATACCTGACGAGCACCCATGTTTCAGTACATGCTTACCCACAATGCCAAGCAAAAAAATAAGTCCAGGTAAAAAATATGATCTAGAAATACATGATCTAGAAACACACACAAAATTTCAAGAATCTTTAAACAGAATGAATCTGATGCCTATTCCACAAGATCTAGAAGATAATATTGGGATGATATAAAATATTTAAGGATGCAAACAGGTACGAATATAAAAGAACAATAATATAGACTAGCTGCTAATATTGGAGGTAATAACACAATGTAAATAGTGGTGACCATTATCATCAAGATGAAAATGACAGGATCCTAGGATTAATATCCTCTTGAATATCTACTGCAGGAACAGATCGACTTTCATAGCAACCAATAATTTTATGCTGGCCATTAATCTACCATAGCCCAGCCCTCCCTCACCAAGTCAAAACATGATATCGGCAGACTGGGAAACTAACAGATTATCCAAAATCCACAAGACAGTCAATGAGATATCATTTAGGGGTACTTTTTTCGGGAGGAAATATCATTCCAAGCTATCGCCTTTTCATCTATAAATAAACATACGTCAAAGAAAACCCCAGATGAATATAAATATCAACATATGCTTGAAAACAACATGCAGTGGTTTGAAATAGCCAAATGTAGTCATGCATTAAAAACAAGGCTGATAGAAAAACCAGGAATTTTCTAAAGTAGAAAGCTAAATGAAGCCAGAAAATACATCAAGTCTCACCATGCACAAAAATTTGAGGGTCATCATGCCTACTGAAAATGTCAACTGCAACTCTTCCACCGCCACCACCAGCAAAACCACTTCCCCCACAAGCACTTATTCTGCCACTTCCAATCCTGCTCTTCACAGACAGAGAGAGACAGATTATAGAAACAATAAGGCATGTATAATGGTAATATCATTACCAGAAATGAAAGGGGAGACAGAGAATAAACAAGGTTCAGAAACCAGCATTTCACTTCGAAATGAAGCAATGCTATGAGATAACTGCTAACCAGAATTTCAAATTAGCTAAAATAAAGAATTACTACCAGCATAGGATACTGAACCAAATCAAAGAAATTAGAATGTTGTTCTCACAAATTACAGAAATTATTTTCATGGATATTGCAATGCATCTTTATAAACCAAATAAAATCAAAATAAAGAAGAACAGCTAATACGAACTTGATTACTAGAAGTTGCAACTTTACTTGACCAACCTCTTAGAGAGAAGCATGGATAGATACAGTCATGAGGAAAAAGGTTATGGCTGTATATAACCTTAAAAAAAAGGTTCTTTTATAACAAAAAAAAAAAAAAAAAAATGACAAGTCTTTCACCAATAACCTAACTTTAGATAGTGACTACAATCAGAAAAATACTTTGAGGTCTTATGAGGACATTGATCGAAAGAATATTTCCCCCTTCATATAACATTGATCCCATACTATAATTTCTAATCAAGAATCCAGAGCAATTCCCATCTGCTATTTAGAGTTTATGCAACCCAAAACTCTTAACACATTTCCTCCGATAAAATGCTAGATTTCCAATTTCATCATCCTAGACCTTACATTCCCACAGTTTCATATTGCTTATTTTTCCAAAATAATAAAGGTCAAATAAACTACATTAAAATTACTTTGACTAGCTTCACATTAACTAACTAATCTTCATTTGTTGTTTTAAAAATCACAAACTACGAAATCCCATTTCTCGCAAAAAAAAAAAAAAAAAAAAAAATTAACATTTCAGAATTCAAAATTCTTAATAAAACACTCCTTCACTCACAATAGCTAGCACAGTCAGAAAGTAAACTTACATTTTATGGGCCTTTAAGTGGATGCTGCCACCAGAGCCACCGCCTCCTTTTTGACCCCCATAACCTCCATCCGCCAATATGTAGCCATCCACTAGCAAATACTCAATTATTGTAAACTTCAATATTCCACCCCCTAGTCCACCATAATCCACCTCCTTACTTGTACTTCCTCCCTTGCTTCCATAACTACTGGGATTCTGCAAGGACGACCAGGAGTACGCGTCCCCTCCCCAAACATCCTCCGGCAGCTTCGCATGATCCACTAAACAACAAGCACCCCTCCCTCCATGCCCCCCTCCCGCTCCTTCTGTTCCCTGAGGGGTCCCACTCGTCTGCGCTGGAGGTTTCCCAGCCATTCCCGTCGTGTTCACCGCCGAACCATTGAGAAAGCTCGCATTATAAGCCACGAGCTCAAAACCTCCGGTCACAATCGATGCATTGATTGACAAAGTGAAATTTCCGGTGATGTTAACGGTTATAAAACAACCAGCAGAAGGACAATTAAAACTCACCCCGGGATGGATGTAAAAATTTCCCTTCCCTTGTATATACACGTCATCGGTGAGGTTCACATCGGATATTATCTGACACGTAGTGTCCAACGAACCTATGCCGCCGAGATCGTCGGTGCAAGATACCGACGGAGCATGCGGCGGCGGAGGCGGTGGAGACGGAGGAGAATAGTCTTGATGAAATAGATTGGAATCGAAATCAATTATCGAGAAATAATCCTCCTTACTAGTAGAAAGAACAAGGTTACGGTTCGTAATTAGATAGGTTACAAAAATGGCGAAATGGAAGAGAGTGAAAGAGTGAAATCGAGCCATTCACTGGTTATGAAAGTCATTAGAATGGAAGGTCAGGATTCTGTAAATAGAAGCATATAAATATCAACATTAAGACAACCATGAGAGAGATAAAGAAACAGTAAGTTCTCTCAAATTTCTTGCAAATGGGGAAGGAATTAAATCGAATGGGAGTGAAAACCCTAGAAATGGTGTCTCTGCAATTAGATTTGAGTTTTTCGACAGGAAAGGAAGTGCTCTATAGAGAGAGAAAATAAGAGCAGATGGCAAGGACAGAAAAGGAGAGAGAACTTTATTGGCTGAGGTTGAGGATTTGGTAGAAACGGTCGAGTCCACGTGGGCTCACTTTCGTGTCAATTATTAATTAGATTATCTAATGCTTGAGCCAATGGGATTCTTTCATTTGGAGATTATAGAGAAGACTTGAGCGTTCTTGATTTAGTAACATTTGAGTAAATCCCACGCTAATTCAAAGAGCGTCTAAATCACTTGCTAATTCGGTAACGAGATCAAACGGACAAGATAATCGTCTTCAAAGGGGTTTTAACTTAACCCTGGACAGTATCACTTTTCGCATTGGTACGTTGATAATTTCCCCGAGTGGCAATTGTTCTACGCGCGGTTACGGAGTACGTGTTTGCGGAATGGCGCGTAACGTGGAGGAGCTAAACCCATAACACAATCCATAATAGGAAAGAGTAGCGATAACATCACCCGCTTAGGATCTAAGATCTGTCACCTGTTGGATTAAAATGGCGCCAGCAAGGAGTCAAAGGACGCTGTTTTTCTAAGTTTTGACTCGTATGGTAAGTGTTGGATGTTTGTTACGCGGCAACTCTGCGGGTGGTGAGGTTAAGTCATTTTCTAGATTGATTTGGGGAAGCATTCACCTTTGATAATACGAGGAGTTGACACGTGGAAAAATGTACGTACATATAATTTTTATATGTTTTGAGATACAAGGAGTTACCTTTAAAATACGCTCATTAGACCATGTTTATAAAAAATTAAAAATTACTTTAATTATTCTTCCTTTCGAATTCCGTTCAATTGTTACGTTTTTCTCTTTTTAATTATCTTAAATATTAATTCAGTCTCTAGACGCCTTTATTTTTAAAAATAACTTACTTAAATATCGATAATTATAATTATTTTTTTAAAGTGTATTGTATATTATTTCTACTCGTTTATTTTAATATATTATTAATAAATATAATATAATTTTTTATATAAAATTGGTATTGTTTTTTGGTGACATTAAGTAAAAAGATTCATTCATGACAACTTTCCATCGGTAAGAAAAATAAAGATTGCGTTGTGCTTCTAATCTTGGTATTTTTAAATCTCAAATAAAATGAAATGCATTTTCCATAATATGTTTTATTATAATATTATTTATTTATCATAATTCATATTTATAAATATATTCTTTAAAACAAAATAAAATGATTCACCCAAAATTTATAAGCACTTTCGAGAATAAAAGAAATGCAACACAACTCCTAGGTCCCTATTAATTCCATTTTATTAGATAAGTGAGATGAAATAAGGAGTATATGAGATATTATTAGTGAAATTATTCTAAATTTTGTTTGACATAATAATATTTACCAGAAATGTAAAATATATATTTTTTAATTACATTCAAATATTCTCGATTTAACATGCATGTTAAAATAAAATTCTCTCGTCAATTTTTTTAAAGATTAACTCTTTCATTTTTTTAATTTTTATAATATATGAATATTCTGCGATAAAATTGAATGCTTATTTTTAGAAAAAAAATAAAAAAATGAGAATTCTTACTTTTAGATTGACTCAACGCGCGGACAGTGATAAATAATTCATTAATAATACTACACGTCCCATTTAAAAAAAAAAATCTCAAATATTGAATAACAAAAAGTCAAAACTAAAGTTGCATGTTTCTTTCCTTTCTAAGGTGGTTGCTTGGATCTTTAGGGTTGCGTGAAACACTGCAATGGCCCCAACAAGGGAACTGTGGTAGGATTATGAATATGATTGAAGTAGATCATAGTTTCACCGGAGTAATGAGATTTGCCTTAAATGAGTCTGCAGACACTATTTGAGTGGTTTATTTCTTAGGTGGGTTTTGTGCTCACTTAGCTAGTTCGCACGTGTTTCTGAAGTCAAATGGCCCCTACTGTGAATCAGTAAACGGAAAATGAACACACGCGTTTAATCCAAATTTTAACTTTAAGGCATTTAATTATAATTCAGCGCATGGTAATTTTAAGCTATTGACCTTTCAACCAAGCGCTATAAGCAATTGTGAAATTATTTTCTGAATCCTTGGTAGAGCAGGATTCAGCATCACTGTCAAAGGCTAAAAATATTTAATTAAAAGAGATATAAAGTTAAAAAAAAAAAAATCCATCCATTTATATAGTAAATTAAAAAATTTCTATTGGCTAGGGGTCGGCAGTGGATGTATTTCTTGGTAAGGATTTGTCTTAGCGATGAAGTTTCTTCGCTCTAAAAAAATTTTCAGGCTACAATATCTTTCCCCTTTTTTTCTTTTTTTTTAGAAAAAAATATCTTTTGCCTTAGAGAAAAGCTGTTGTATTATTATCCTTGGCCCATTCGGAAAGTAATGAGTCCAAGGACAGTGTCGCATTACCTCGGCCCTTCACTCTAATGCAAATCAATGGCCCAAGGATAATCATGGGACATAACATAACAATAAGCCGTAACGGATTTTTTTTTTTTTTTCCTTTAAAAAAAAAAAAAAAAAACTCAAGTGCTAAATAATTGTTAAACCAAATACTATTCACCATTAAACTTAATCAATTAGTGCAATGGTCGGCGCAATTTACTTCTAATGCGTGCTGATTTGAGAGTTTAAATGTATAAATGAGAGGTTCTAAAATTGAACATAATTAACCATAAAATATTTGCAAACAAATTTATTTATAAGCTATGGATAATAAGAAAAGTATATATTTGATTTATATCGGTTACAAATTTGGAACGAGTGAAACTTATTATTTATTTTCTATAATTAAGGACATTTTGAATCACAAGAGACAGAAATAACTTGTAATTGTAGCTCTTGTTCTTTGACCTCTTCAACCTGTTGAGCAACTTTTGTTGCATGATTCTGCAGTTCTTTATTTTTACCCCATAGCAGAATGTAGAGCCCCACGATTACAATAATGGATCCTAATAAGCTGGTGTAGTCATTCATTTTTCCAATGCCAAAAATCATGAGAAATGTATTATAAAGATTTACCGAGTCAAAATTAATAAACTAAGAAGGAGAAGCTCACCTGCCAAAATGGAGTTCCTCGTGCAATATAGTAATATCAAACAAAGCTGCCATTATTTGAACGAGGGGACTAAATGCTGAAGTGAATACAGGTCCCCTTTTCTTGACACACCAAGCCATCCCTACATAACACAAGCCCGAGCCTACCGTCCCCTACACGGACCATAAAAATTGACAAATTATTAAATAGACTCTAGCTGTGTATTCCGTCAATAATAAAATAATCTATTGGAACAATATGTCTTGTTATAATAAATTTATAAATTTACCATTCGGGTTGTTAAACGATAACAAAAAAAAAAAAAAAAAAAAAAAAATCAAAATTTTGCATTTTCAAATGATGAATTCACAAATTAATGTTAAAACTTAAAAGTTGAAAATGTGAAAATGGAATACATACAGCATACAAGACAGTTATGATTTGTATTTTTCCTTTGAGAAGCCAAATAGAGAGATTCCTTCTGGTAGACAAGGCTAAAACAGCAGATTGAATAGCACCAAAGAATGACATAATTGCAGTGCTTGAATACTGGTAAGGATATCTCTTGCCAATTTTTGATTGAAGCAAGAACCAAGAAGACCACAATAGGGTTCCTGCACCCAAAGCAACACACCCAATTGTCCATTTTTCAGCTTTTCTTTTCCTGTAACTCACTAGCTTTATATGTTCCATAGCTTGATGTGGCTTTAAACTTGTTTGTAAATGTGAATGTGAATGGGTGAATAAAGGCATTCCTTTGTAGAGAGTCAGCACCATAGCCCCTCCAACACAAACCAGAGTGCCAACTACTTTAGCTCTCCCACTGTTGGATTTTATATTTACACTCTCCATCCTGCATTGCATGTATGTACCAAATAATTTATTAAAAATGATTTAAAAAGTATAATAAAGCTATATCTGATAAGTCATAACGGAACGTAACATAAGATAATCAAATGTATGTATAGAGTAATATTTTGCATTATAAATAGTTTTGATTATGTTACATTACGGTTCATTTCGACTCACCGGATATAGTCTAACGTTAAGACGATACTTGAAATGTTATCAAGACGTATAATATATAAATACACACATTACCCAAATGGCAATGCCGTTATAAATGTGATCACAGGCACCATGTTGACGAAGGCACATGCAAACGTAGCAGATGTGTATTGAATACCAAGAAGGAAGAAATATTGAGTTAGTGATGCCCTGCAAGAAATTTTTAGTTAGTTTTTCTTTTTTTTTTAATGATATTTTTAACTATTCTTGAAAATCAGATAAAAAGGAACTAATTAAAAGTTGGAAAGCTTATATTAGTAACTACTAAGCTATATAATTAATTATTGATTAATAATACAAACCCGACAATTGCACTGAGAAAGAGGTAACACAAGATTCGAAATGTGAGCTGCGATCTGCTATTCCTGCAAGCAAGTTTGGTTTATATGATCTACATATAATCTAAAGCTGAAAATAAAGTGTATAGCAACTGTTTAAATGAGAAAAATCTTTCAACTTCTAAATCACAGATAAATTATAAATGGAGGCATGGCTAGTTTGATTCAGTGACCGCGATTAGTTGTTGGATATTAACACTCATCAATCAATTATTGGTGATTCGATTAAAGCTCGAGAGTTAAAAGTTACACCAACAAAAAAATTTAATTTTTTACATTTTATTATTGGTTCAAAATGCAAACTTTTAAATTTCAAAACCGTTACTTCTCGAGTGTTGACTTTACTGACGAAGAGAGCATTTGGTTCAGCTGATTCATATTCAATTGTTAGGTTCAAACTAATCCTTGGAGGTTCAAAAATGCTAGAATTAACTATATAAACCATGAAACTGGGTAGGGTAAAAAATCTCTAGCTCCAGGAAATTATTATGGAAAAAAAAAAAGAAATAGAAAAGAGAAAGAAAAGCTGCTACCTTTCCCAGAAATAACCGATGGGACCTAAGAAAGCAGCGGAAATCGAAAGGCGATAGGTGATAAGGACCAAATGATTGATCCCTTCATTAAGAACTTTCTCAAGAAGAATATTCACAATAGAGAATGCAAAATCAACTGTTAACATAGCAATGAAAGGTTTCCACTCATCACAGCCCTTTAATAAACCAGCCATTATAGTTCAGTTCACCAAGCAGGCAGCAGCAGCAAGATCAACAGCTAGCTATTCTCTCAGGAGAGGAGGAAAGAAAAATAAAAAACCGTTAGATTTGAAAAAATAGCTAGCTATATATAACACATTGGTGTAATGAGAAATCAAACATCTATTACCCACTAAATAAATGGACTCCAGAATAAGTGGGAACAAAGCAAGATTAAATTCTTTCGATATCACATCAATGCTTTAAGCAACCAACTTTGACAATAGTTTAATATATATTCTCTTCTTTTTGACTGATCCTTTCCAACAAATTGAGATCATATTGGAATCATTTTTTGCCAGGTTGACAAAATAGTGAAGCATCAATGTAAAAGTTGTGCTTATTGGCCATGAGTTTTTTCTTTTTTTCTTTTCTTTTTTCTCTGTATAAATTTGTTATTTCTGGGCTTTGTCTACGTGGGTTGTTCATGTAAGTTAAGCTTTTAGGCCCTCTGGTTATGAGTCCTGCCTTATATAGCTTACTGGCATCTTTTCTTGAGTGGAGGTGTCAGAAATTTTGATACTCTTTTCCTTGCCCTTCTCTTATATATGCACAAATGTTATATATATATACATATAAATTAGCATCTAATGCTTCATCTTTGAAACAGAATGATTAATAGCAATTTGGAAAGGAAGAACAATGTGTCAAATCTACCTGATGAAAGGGTGGTGAAAAAATCCCCATTTAACCATTATATTTTCTTCAATTTGTCAAATTATACTTTTTTTTTTTTAAGGAAGAAAGAACTGTTATTAATCAGAATGCAAATACTAACAATAAGAGCTTCTATATTGATTGACTAGTGCAAAATTTAGCATATGGATAGTTTTGTTTGCTTGCCTTCGGGCATGACTAGCGTAAAAATTATTATTTTAAATAACCGTAAGTTCTCCTAAATCTAATAATGATTTATCTTTTTAGGAAATAAAAGTCCTCCACTATATCACTCGCGAAAGCAAACTCGATCCTGATTTTAAAATCTATATATACTAATTAGAAAGAATTGCAAAATTAGGGTGGCAGGTTTTAGAAGCTAAGAACTGCAAATGGAGATAATGTTAGGCAGAACGGGGAAAAAAGATGCTTTAATTACGTTAGCAATGACAAAACTGAAAAAACTGTCTACATCTTGGAGCTTTTTGGGGTAAGGTCTGATCAGGTTCATGCCTTTTATTTTTATTTTTATTTTTTTTTAATTTCCAAATTTTAAGCAAACATTCAGATTCTGTTATTCCGAATTTCCACTTTTTGGAATGGCCGTTGCCATTCGTTTATTTGAAAATCTTTGTACAATCGTACTATTTATCCTTCAATTGCAAGTTGCTGAATGTTGATCCCACCTGCTTTCTTCACCAGTGTAAAGCAAAAAATAATACTATTTTTTAAGGCATATAGTTGCTAGAATGACCTTTTATGCATTATTCTACCACCACTGCAGGAAATAAGATTAATAATTAAAAAAAAAATTCAAGTCAAATTAATTTAACATAAAGTGTTCATCATTATTTAGGACGGCCAGTTGGTCTGACCTAAACTGTCTTTTTAGAATCCGGATACTGATCGATTTCATTAGTGATAGCTATGGGAACTATGAATTACCGATCTATTTCCAAGTTTCAACTATTGAATCTGGGACCAGCACTAAACCTTTCCAGTTCCGGTTGATTATCGAACTAACCATCCCAAACCGGTTTGATATGATTGTCTTCAGACCAATTCCAGTCCCACTCCAATCTAGAATTGACCCATGGCTGGGTTTGATTTAGGCAAATTTACCTGACAATATCTATGAAATCTTTTTGGAAAAAGCTGTAATCTTTTTGTACAATACTAGCATAATAGAATAATTCCCCATGAGAAACCAAACCAAGCCACCATCCCAAAATATACAGCCGCCTTAAATTATTTGAGTAGCTTTGTCAAGCTCGCATAGTCAATATCTTGCCTGTGCTTTTCCCACGACAAAAAATTGCCACGTTGAAAACAAAGACATGTTTTAAAGAAAACATCACTTCACTGTCCCATTGACGAGGCCAATCTAATCTGATTTAATTAAGAATATTAGGTTTATCACATCATGTCTTTGTTTCAATTTCTTTTGCTTATGTATTGGATAACACTAATTAATCTTTCAGACCTTGTTTGTATGTGTCAAAAGGAAAAAGGCAAAGCAAATTGGAGCTACTTCGTAACAAAAGTTTACGAGTTCAACACTCTTTCCTACCATTCTTTAATTGATTGATGTAGTTCTTCCTCTCGGCATATTTTGTAATTTGCATTGTAATCTACCCTCTAATGGGTTTGCCGTATAGTGTTGTATGTAATATCCTTTGTTACAAAAAGAAAAAGAAAAAAAATAAAAATAAAAAGAGAGCAATGAATACCGTTACATAACACAAGCAATAGAACTCCTTCAGTACTTCGCGTTTTGGAATAATATGCATATATTACATGTGAACAATACAATACATAAACTGAGAATATATGGGAGTTTATGGGGCACAAGAAAAAGAATAATTGGCTAGCTAGCTGAAGTGATGGAAAAAAAAAAGCAGAAAAATTAAAAAGAAAAAAGAAATACTGTGAAAAAGATAATGGTAAGCGATCAAGACTAATTTCACTCTAACACTGAAGAGCATAAAGCAGAGGGTCCCAACCACTATTCTCACACGGCTGAAATTGTTGTTCAGATGACCAAACACCCTCTGCAACTCCATCAATTGTTTGACTCGTCCCATTTATATTACCGATTCTGCTCAAATAGCTGACTCCAACTAGTTTGGGACTAAGACTCGATTGTTGTTGTTGTTTGCTTGTTGGCAGCTCTACTGGACAGAGATTTGAATATGGCATATCAATAGTTGGCTCAGTTGAACCAGAAGGAAATTGCCATGTGGAAACATTATTAGTATTTGTAGCAATAGCATTAGACTCAAATGAAGCAACACCCTCAACAGTATGATTTATCTGTGTAGACCAAGCTGCTGCTACTTGATATGCCCGTCCATTAGACCATGCTGCGGTTTCTGTAGCCGCAACTAGACAGGTTTGATGCCACTGATCTAAAAGTAGGTCACCCTCGTAAGGAAGACTAATACTACTACTACTATTACTGTTATTGTTGTTGTGGGATGAAATTGCAATTTGACCAGATTGCCTACTTGAAGAACAATTTGAAGGTGGAAACATCTTTAGTCCCTTATTGTCAAGTAGCTTGGCCTTAAGTGCACCAAGAATTCCTTCAGCTTCACTACCTGTACCACAAACATCTTCAAATGAGAAAGGCTCAATATTATCTACATGTGCACCAGAATAGTTGGTTGTTGATGACTGTGGCAATTCAAAGTTCGTTCGAGCATTATCTCCGCGCAAAGCGCGAGCTGCATCATCATATGCTCGAGCTGCATCTTCTGCGGTGTCGAAAGTTCCAAGCCAGAGCCTAACCTTCTGTAAGGAGTCCTTAATCTCCGCCACCCATCTGCCGGATGGTCTCTGCCTTACTCCTACAAATCTGTGGTGTCCTCTTGATGATTTCTTTCTTCCTCGCAGTCCGCCACTTGGTGATGCCGACAATTTTCCTAAAGGTGCCCCCATTATTCCTTTTAGCAGTGTTAAGGGTCTGGTTTTCCTTTTTCTTTTCTTTTTTTATAATGGTGCAGCGCTCAATTGGAATCTGCAGTTCCTATATACGGACAAGCAGGAAAATGGCAATCTCAGCTTATTAAAAAATTTGATAAAATGGTATGTCGTTATTGCAGGCGGTTTTGTTTATATCGAACTAAGATTAAATATTTTATGAGTCACTGACATGACATTATTTGTTGGAAATGTAGAATAATTCAATGGTGCTTGAACTACTTTTTCCGGTTACAGGTATACCATACTACAGTTTCTAATAATCTTAAAACAGCAAACAGACAAGATTACTCCAAAATTGAGAATCTGATTTATCAGCACTCGGTGCACTTAGAAGGCATGACCTGACCTACAGTTCAAAAGGCGCACCAAGACTGTGCATATAATGAATGCAAAAATATAAGCATACATGCAGAGTGGAAAATTATTGCTGCAAATAAATAGCTGGATTTATAAGGTTAAATAACGTGCATTGAGATTCAAAATACCTACAAAGATTACTCTGTCATTTCATACCATATTACACACTATAAAGAATCAAGAATTGTACAATCAGGATATCAAGGTTTGAAGAATGTATTAATATTTAGAAATCTATGTACCTTGGCAAAAGAAAAATAACATGAAAGAATGAAAACTATAGAACATAATATACCTTTCCTATCAGACCAAAAAGAGAGAATTTATATATTGTACATATTAACTTCAAAGCATGCAAAATGCATGTAAAGACATAAGATGGAATGACGACCATTTGATTGAAACGCAGTAAGATAATCACACCGTCCATTGAAACAAAGCCAACCTTCTTTCTCGCCACCATTTTCAATCACTCGATGAAGAATGCGATAGTGGAGTATATTGAAGACAGTTAAACTATGCTCAACCAACTAGCTTTGCAATCAAGTGTGTTTGGGACGAAGCAAAAACCTTAAGTTCAACTTCATGAGTGGGTGTTATAGGAGAGTTTAGGATAAAGATGAAACTATAAATTCACATAATATCTTAAATTTCTGCAGGTTTCTTCATTCCTAAGCCTTGTCATAACTTTCTTCTCTAACCTCCTTACCCACTCTTTGCTTACATGGAAAACCCTCCCAATCTCCTCAAGTGATTTGGGTTGATGATCCTTGAGGCCATATCTCAGGATTAACACTTGCCTCTCTCTTGTATCCAAGCCTCTTAATAGGTCATGCATGTCTTTTATCATGTGTTGCCTCATGACAGCTTCTTCAGGGCTTTTTATCGTTGTATCATGAATAAATTCCTGCATCATAACACCGATAACAGTTTCTCAGTGAATTAGAATATCTCTGGAAGTTCAATAATGCCAAATAGAATATTAAGTATAAATGGGCCCCCTCAATGTAGCTCATAGAAAGGGGAGGGGCAGGGGATGGTTATTAAGAAAAGAGTTAAAACCGTGGTTATTAGGAAAAGAGTTAAAACCGAGGTTATTAAGAAAAGAGTTAAAACAGTACCAAATATTTTGCATTGAAACAGTCTCCCATTTTCTGATCAATTGAACCCACAACTCTAAGACATCTGCTAGCTGATTCAATTTTAGCCAAAGAAAGACCTGTGAACTCTGCGATATCCTCGTCATCTGGGTATTTCCCATGACTGGCGCTCAAGTTTTTTCGAGCTTTTTGTATCTGGTTTATTGCGCGGCTTAATGTGCACTAACAAGAGCAACACACAAGAAATTAACTAACAGATGAAATTCCAGATGAGATTTTTATGACATTACCTCTCAAACACAGGGAATAAACATACAGGAATTTGGATCCCTCTAGCATGTCGTGATACAATCTTTGACATTGATTTCCGTATCCAGTACTGTACATATGTTGAGAATCTGTATCCCCTAGCATCATCAAATCTTTCTGCGCCTTGCAAGACACCCATATTTCCAGCCTGAACCATTGGAAATGAAATTGGTCTTCCAGTCAAACAGAAAACTAAAAGAAAGAGAATGTACGGGCAAATTTCCAATGTCTGAAGGATTTTATCCTATTTTTCTTTCTATTCTGTCTATTTATTTCACTCTATGGCAACTCTATGCAATTGACCATTACAACAGAATGAGAAAAGAAAAATGATCATTGGAATAACGATATCCTGCTCATAATATTCTGCTTTGAAATAGAATTAAAATTGTGAAAATTTTATCAAAAAAATATATGCATCCATAAATATATGTACTACAGACATCTTTGTATGACAACAAATTTATTTGCTATTCCAGGATGATGGTAGGAGCTATTGTACAAGCTTTCATTTGCTAGAGGAAAACAAAATTAGCTAGTCTAATGAAACAACCTCTAATTCATTCTGCTGAAATTATTCAGAGCTCTCAATCCTGAAACAAAATCTGTTATTATTACAGCACATACAGGATAACAGAATCCATTTATTGGCAAAGGCAACCAAAAGTTTCAGTTTGAAATAAAAATACAAAATTATAGAAGACAGTGTTAAAATATCAGATAAACTGAGACACAGCTGACATACCTGAAGTAAATCTTCCAAGGCTATTCCCATACCCCTATAATTTCTGGCAAGGAATAGAACTAATGAGCGAGTGCTCCTGACAAGCTCATCCCTGCAATACCAACCAAAATGCAACTGCTGCTGCAGCACCTTCATGTCAAGTCCAGCTGCTTCAGCCCAGCAACTCAAGCTGACTGCTCTCCCAGTTTCTTGTTCCAAAGTTGTTCTGATCTTCTCCAAGTTTGCCAGCACCTGAAATGGGTATAGAATGAAATTAGCAAAGGTAACCTTCAGAATAACGAAAGAAAAGAACAGTGCTTTATCTAGTACAAGCTTATAATAATAACCTTGACTCCTCTGGACATTTCTGCTTCATTTCTAGCAATCATTAATCTTCTACTCTTTGAGTTTGACGTTTTTTTGTCAAAAGAAGTAGCCTTTCCACGACCATTTTGAATGGATTTTAGAGGCAAGGGAAAACAAGGAACTTTGTGGCCATTCTTTAAAGAGGCTCTTTCTCTTCTCGATTTTCTTTCTTCCTTTTTCCCCGTGCAGACAATTATTTTATACACATTACCATTTGATGTACCATCTCTCTTACATTCTTGAATATTTTCAGTAGGAAGATCAGAAAAATCCAAAACATTTGCAGTTTGGACTTCAAGTGTCCTTGTTAGGCATGTATTGAACAATTTCAAAGCTCCAAGCTTTCCTAATTGTAGCAAAATATCCCTTTCCAACTTCAAGACATCAGAATCAGCAAATGACTCCTCTAAAATATTAAGATTTTCCAATAACAAGCTAAAGTTTGAAGTCCTATCTTTTGAGCTTGAAGGTGGGACAAAATCGTCCTCTTTAATAAACACTTGAGCATCATCAATTGTATCATTTAATCCACTAAGAGATCTCTTGCCAACACTTATCTGAAAGATTATAAATAACATTAGATATCAATTAGCAAGAAACAAAATAAAAGACAAATGCATCTAAAATGTATGGGTAAACAATCACAAACCTTAGCTTCCTCAACTTGGGAATGCTCATTTTCTAATGTTTGCATTCCAGATGATGAATAAGCATTTGTCTTTAGATGATCTCTATGCAAATTGTCACCCTCTTCAGAAATAACAGACAAAAAAGACAATCTGCTGATGTTTATAGAACCCTCCCTGCCCTTAACTGTATGAATTATAATCACAAGCCATTATTAGCACTAAATCAAGAATAAAGATTTAAATTCTTAAACAAAATTATCAATTCCAGAAGCGGATCATAAAAAATCCAATTGAAATAACACAGACAATTGAATTTGAAGCGTTATAAGAAAAAAAATGTGAAAAATGAAATGAACTGACCAGCAGAAGGAGAAGAAGAGAGTCTGGATGGTGAATTGACGTGGAACTGAGAGTGGAATGGAAAACCCAACTTGAGACTTAGCCTAAAACCCAGACCCATTTTGGTTTTAAGGGAGGAGAAGAAGGAATGAAAAGAAAAATAATCCATTAAGTCCTTAAAGATTGACAACAAGAAAGAAATAGTGGCAGTGAAAGTGTTGTCCGCTCTCCACCACCGGTTCTTCATCTCCAAAATGTGTCACAAAGCCTTCAACTGGCCCTGAAAGGGGATTAAATAAGAAAAATACCCATAACTTTCCCATTTGTTATAACCGAACACTAGTTTAACTTTCTAACAAGTATGTTCCAAAATGAAACTTAGAGATCAATTATATCCTACGATTAAAATTGAGAAAAAAAAAATAAAGGGTACCATTACAACGATATGTGAATTTTACATCATAAAATAATTAATTACATCCTGTAATTAAAATGTTGTCAATTGCAAAAGTATACAAAATATTTTTACAGTCTAAAATAATTGATCAATTTATAAAATTATTTAAAATTTTTATTAAAAATTAATATGTGTTATCATAATTATTTTCAACTATTAAATTTTAAATTTAAAATTTTCAAATTTTAATACTAAATTATATTTCTCAAGTATACAAATTGTTGGATTTTTTTTATAAAAAGTCTTTTGATATTTTTAACTTTTATTTTCATTCATCGAACATTTTAATTTATAAAATTATAGGTATTGAACAATTTAATTCTAAATATTATTCAACAGTTATAAATGATGTAAAATTATAGGTATTGAACAATTTAATTCTAAATATTATTCAACAGTTATAAATGATGTACAATATTATAAAAATTCATAATTTTAGAGCATAATGTGTTTTCTGCAAAGTTTAAAGTATTATAAAACTTTTTTTACCTAAAAGTATATGGGAAGTTTATATATTTGTCTATTATACTTCATTTCATTTTAATTATAGGAAGCAATGCAATTAATCTTTTCATTTTAGGATTTTGTTTTTTTAGAATAGGATATATTTGTTAAAAAGCTAAAAATATGGACAATTATAATAAATTACAAAATTGATGATATTTTTTGGTTATTAGCCCGGAGTCCAAAAGTTCAAGTACACGACTTTCTCACTTCTCATAATTTATATTCTGATAATTCTCAACATAAAATATCTGGAAAATTTTGGGCGGAGGGCTTTAAATAAAGCCCAAAGCCTATAAAGTCCTCGTAGGTGCCATTAGGCTTATAGAGCATCAGATAATCGAAACCATGCCGGTCAAATCCAATGGATCGGGAAATTGAATCGCCTGTGGCCTGATCCATGAGAGTTAAACCGTTTTGTAAGAAAACGCTGTACACTTTCTGTGGGCCATAATACTATATACTTGAAGTGTGGCCCACCCAACTTATCCATGAAACCGTGGTCCATCATCAATCAGCCCACAACAGGTCAAATCAAATACACCACCTGTCCATATATATAAATCATTATAGAATATGTTTTTTTTCCTCCACAAATGCAAGTTGATCTGAGAATATAAAAAAAAGTAATTAATGATATTTTCTTTTAATTCTATATTTACATTAAATATAATAATTAGCTATATAATTTTACAAAGAATAATTTAGCGAAATAAATAAATATTTTATTATAATTTATGAGAACTAAATGCTTCTTTAATTATAATTCTGCATTTGCAGTTGTTCACGGACAGGTAACTTTTAACTCTTAATATTTTAACAAATAACTTATATTTTATACTC
Source organism: Jatropha curcas (assembly GCF_041381405.1). NCBI lineage: Eukaryota > Viridiplantae > Streptophyta > Magnoliopsida > Malpighiales > Euphorbiaceae > Jatropha > Jatropha curcas. Next base: position 4,301,804 of record NC_143158.1, on the reverse strand, counting down.
CATGTATTATTTTTAATAAATAATTTATTTTATTTTTGTAAAGCCCTATGCCTAATATTTTTGGATATGGTGGCATTTTGGGCGACAAGTAGTGAACACAAGACCCTAAAACATGGCCCGAGGAATTTCATAGTGAGCTACTCGTACTCCAACATCAAAAGATCTCTTTCACTGCTTAATCACAACCTAACACACTATTCAACGCTTTAGGTAATATAGGCAATTAGGCACATAGTTATCTAATTAAGTAATTATGGACCGACGTTACAATTAAATTAATCCAACTTGTATTACATATTTATTAGCTATATTATATTTGACAAATGTTTATAAGTTTAATCCAACTTGTTCGTTTAATAATTATGTTAATTAGAAACTAATCCTGAATGTTAAATAATTCCATAATGGAAGCCAATTGCCCATGTTCCCCACCAAAAATTTGATATGGATTAAATTGAATTCTTAGAGTAGATATGGCAATCAACCCCAAATGCAACATTTTGATTTTTACATGCGTGTTTATTTTTCTATATTCTAGTATATTGTTACATAGTGTTTATGTTTTAAAAATTATATATTTATATAAATAGATAACTACATATAATAATTTTTAAAAATTACTTTAACTAATTTTTTAACAAAAATTAGTGAAATTCATTGCAGAAAATATAACTTTTTTTGGAAATTTGTCGTCCAACTTCCAATCACGTGAATACAAGATTAACGCTATGATTAGATAGAGAAAAAAATTATAAAAAGTAAATAATTAAAAAAATAATAATTTTTCTTCCTTATGAAGAGAAATGAGAACATGGAAGAAAAATAATTAACCAAATTTCCAAAATTTCTTTTGAAAAAATTAATTTTGTTTCTTTCTATATTTAAAAATATAAGGAAGGATTTTAAAAAAGAAAAAAAAATACAATAAAGGAAAAAAAATTATTTCCCAACATTCCTTATTTGCCCTCTTTATTCTCTTTCCTTACTTGCATTCTTTCTCCTCTAGTCCAAACAAAGGGCAAGACCGCAAGAGTACTCCTAAAATAATAAAATCATTTTCACTTACAACAATGCTGTTTTTTGCCGTTGATTGAAACGACTGTGCAAATTTGCCCAACAAAATAAATAATCGAACGGTTTGTATTTAGCCAGAAGCAAACATAAAGAGCAGTGCCATCTGAGCAACACACAGAATAACTCTCTCTGGATAATCTTGAAGATTCTAATTATTTAATTTAAAAAAATGAAGCAATATCGGAGGATAAAAACAGTAAAAGGAACGATAAAGTCAAGTCAGCATCATAGAGATCTCGAGAGAGGTAAAAAAAGGCAAAGAATGAAAGAACCGTATCTAAAATCCATTGCCGCGTGTATACATCTCCATCATCTTTGATGGAGTGTCTGTCAGGAAACAGCTACCTCAACTGTGCCACCAACCACGTGGACAATACCCTCATTGACTGCTACCATTTGGTCTTCGTCACGTGATCTGTCACACGTTTCACTGCTGAGTCGGCTAGTTCCTACTCACTCGATCCGTACATGTGCTTATATATTCTCTGTACGGAAACGGAAAGTTAACCGCTCTTTCGTCTGCTAGTATCCGTTCATTTCCACGGTTCAAGACCCTTCAACTATGTAATAATTTCCTTTCCCTTCAATATTTAACTAACAAGACTAATTTATATAAATATAAATAATATATATATTTTAAAAAATGGAATACTCTACGTGTCATACTTAACAGGATGCTTTTATCTTTAACCGAGCAGACAGAATAGGTTTTAAATACGATATTCGGTAAAATTGATTTATTATTTGCTTTCATTTTGTCTGTCACTTCATAAAATTAAAGAAATATTAACATTTTTTTTTTCTAACTTCACTTTTATCTGTTGGCGTCATCTCTGTATAAAAATTAATTATTTAATAACTTAATCTAATCAATTATTTTTATTTTTCTTTTTTTTAAGCGAGCTGATTTAATTATTTTTTAATTATTGTATAAAATTAGAAGTGTCAATTCTAAGGAAACAGAGGAAACCTAATATAATTAGAGGTGACAATTATATTCTGGCATTAGTCATTATATAATTAATCATTAAATATAATTGTTGATTATAGTTTCATTAATAAAATGCCATCAATTTGAAAAATAATACGTTCATTATATCTAATATTTATAAATACATGTATATAGTTTTTTTGGAGTGTCTATATATATATATAATCCTGAAGCAAAAAATAGTTTTAAAATGCTAACAATATTTTTCTTTTTTAGAAATTTTTTGAGCTTTTCTATCTATTTTTTTCTTTTTTTTATTTTTTAGTTTTTTTTTCTTTGCATAAATATCTTTTTTTTAATTTAAATTCTATTATATGTTATCTATATTAAATCATTTAACTTATAAAGTTTATCTTAATATTTGTTTCTAACAATCTAAGCATATCTCTTATAATATCTTATCTCTAACTAGTAAATATTTAAGAGATTTTTCTTATAATCTACTCATCTTTATCTCTATCAAAAGTTCATGTTTTCTCACTTCTTATACGGTCACAAGAGTCGTATTTTCTGAGTAACGTGCAGTGCTGCACGAGGCAACTTAGTCAAGCAGCAAGCAAGTACCATTAGAAATTACAATTTAGATTTGGAAGAGTTTTTAACTTTATGATTATATTATTAAATAATGATTTTAATTTTGAATTGTTTCGAATGAATTATTTATCACTATCTTAATTTTATGGTATTGTATTATTAATTGACTGTGGTTTCATTTTAACATTTTGCAGATGAAACAAGTTAGAGGCGGATTGCCTATGTATAATGTGAGAAATTGTATTAAAAGTATCAGGTCGTGTGAACAAATTTACTAACATTATGATCAAAGATGAAAAGACCGGAAATTGCTGGTGTGTTGAGCTGAAGGATTTCTGCAATATAAGCTTGAGAAAGGGTCTTGATATTTGTGCTGAGAAAATGCAGCAAAATTAAACCATGTACCGTGTTTTTACTATATTAGATGATTTGAACAATTAGGTGCTAAAATAAATAGTATAAGATTATTGTATATAAAAAATGATATAGGATTATTGTATAAAAATAATTAATTTTGTTTTATGATAATATTTTAATTTAATACATTTCGGTGGTCTAAATTTTTGAAATATTTTATTTATATGAAACTAATTATATTAATTAATTATCCAAATTTAAATTAAATAAATTAGTTTGAACTCTTACGTGAAGTTATAACATATTCTTAATTAAATGTGTTAGTAAGAAATAAGTTCAAGACCTATAACTAATTAAGGGATATTTAATAATATCATTCAATATTCCAAGTTAAAAATTTTAGCTCTTATTACTAAATACGACAACTTTAAATTTACATTGAATAAGATTTAAAATAATATTGTAATTTTAAATCTGCATCAAATTTTCTATAATCATTTTATGAAATGAGCTTAGCTTGTATGTATATGTAAAGAGTTACTTAATGGTTGAAATTAAATGCCTAATAATTTTAAATTTTTAATTTTACTATTTACATTACTAGAAATCAATCACAAGAGATCAATAATTTTATTTAAAAAATTATTATTTATTTAAAATAAGTATCTATCTATATCTTAATTTTGGAAAATTTTTTTTTCACTTAATCCTTTTATTTTATGATTGAATTAATCTAGATATTTTATCTTTCATAAAGTGAAATTTTATGTATTTATTAATTATAATATCTATATATATATATCAACTTATATTTTGTTGGAGTCACCATTTTTAATTTTTTAAACATTGAAAAATCTATATAGACCATATATACTAAACAACTTATAAATTATAAATAAAAATAAAAACTAAAAGTATAATATAAAGCAAAAAATAACGCGCAATGCATGAATCTTAACTAGCTCATAATAATCTGTTATAAAAAATATATGAAAATTAAATTACTAGAAATTTATAATCTAATTAAATTGATGAATTCAATTTGTATAAAATATGTTTTATCTTTTATTTTGATAATAAAAAATAAGAGAAAATAAAGAAATAAAACTTTACGGTATTGAATAAACGAGAGAAAGTAAAAAAAGTTTTTTGGTTGGAAATAAAAAAATAAAGTGTTTTTCTTTCATTATCTTGGCTCCAATTTGAAAAGTAAAAGAACGACGAAAATTATTTATTTTTCTTCCTTTTCTTATTTTTCCTTTTCCCCAATCCTAGATAAGAAACAATAATAATCCTTTGGATTTTCCCTTCTTCATTTTTCTATTTTTCTATATTTAGACGTGGAGGTTTGTCAATTTTATTCTTGTATTTCGTAGAAATATATGATTTGTCCTTGCAGCTTCAGAAATACATAGATTTTTTTTATTTATTCATCAATTAATTATTTCATCTTTATGTCGATTTTTTATATTTTCGCATTAAATAGATGGTAAATTATTTAAATTTATTAAAATATAGAGATAAAATAGTAATATAAAGACTTATTAGTTAATTTCGCAAAAAACAAAAATAAAATTACAATTTTTATCGAAAATAAAATTTATAGAATGATATATAAATATAATATAATAGAGGTAAAAAATAGAGACCATACAATATTATATATTATGGCAAAATGAAGAATAAAATCAGTTAAAAAAACAAATTGAAGGATAAAATCATACTTTTCCTATGTATATACCCAATCTTTCGTTATAAATTCAAAAAGGTGTCCAAATTCTAGTTTGCGAAAATATCTACTTCTGCCGCGCAAGTTAAAGCATCAAAGGAGGAAGTTACTAGAATGCACAAGGAACTTCCCTTAACCATCCTCGTTGAGCAGGCCGGGCCCTAACTGCCAAATGGTTCGTGGTTCTCAAACTTTGCAGAGATTTCATGACAAGTAGGCGTAAAGCACCAACCAAACTGAATACGGCCATTTCCGCATGGCCACCACTACATCATCTCTCTTCCACGTGTCCATCCTTACCGTCTTATTTTCCCTAAAAAACCTGCATGTAATTTCTCGCAAAAATATCGTACTCAAAATATCTGAGAAGCAAATGAGATCTATAACCAAACTTCTCGTTTAGTTTTATTTTCTTAATTAATTTAAGTTGGGTTGATTGATTTTCTAATATTATATAAATATTAGTAATAAACTATTTCAACGCAATATTTTTAATATCAAATTGTTTTACCAATTTGGTTAATCAAATAAAAACTATACTATTTGCAATTGAATGCTTGAATTATTAAAAAAATCACAATGAAATGCATTTATTTTATGCAAATATTTTCACCAGAAAATAATAAAAATATATTTTTACTAAATAAAAAATAAGCTTAAATATTCATACAATTCAATTCTAAAATAAACAAGAGAAAAATAAATAAAAAATAAAGGCAATAAACATGAAATTAAATAAATTAAACGAATATATTAAACAGATTATTTTGATTTTCAGTCAGAGATTTGGCCAGATGCGTTAATCATATTATTAATAATTAAATTAAATATTATCAAATTTTATGATCTGTTGATGCCTAAATCACGATATTTGCACCGGTTATAATGCGATAAATGACAAGTACCTCAAAATATCCGAGGGTGCCAAGCAGTGAGCCGTCGGTTTCGACATAAAATTAGGATATTAGGTCACAAGATCATAGCGGTCCTTTTGCTCACATTAACCCAGCAGAGGATAATGGTTGGGCCCACGAAACGATTAATCAAACAATTATTAAAATGAACGGTAGAGATATGTCCGTGGCCTTCATTCGTCGCATCCAACATGGATACTATTGAAATCTCGTTACTGTAACCATAGTGGAACAGAAGGCGGTACATTTATAAACCTAACCATAGTTAACAAGAACCTAATCACAGTTAGAATTAGCAGTTTATATTTCAGAGACCACCTCCTCTCCATACCATAGGTGATAATGTCCAAAGATGATGATCGGAGAACCTCCTACACATTCTAATCCAACCGTCCAAATCCCTCCCTGGGACCCTTTTTTCGACGAGCCAACATCACCGTTACCTTCTCCATTCGCTAACTGCGGAAATACTAGCTCACCTTTTCTCGACTCCTTAACCGCGCTCCACCGTTACCTTCCGTCAAATGAGCCTGATTCGTTGAGCGATGACTTGGACTTTGCTGTGGATGCTTTCTCGTGCGATCATTTCCGCATGTATGAGTTCAAGGTGAGGCGGTGCGCACGTGGGAGGTCACACGACTGGACGGAATGTCCATACGCACATCCTGGAGAGAAGGCTCGCCGGCGTGACCCACGCCGGTATCATTACTCTGGTACGGCCTGCCCCGACTTTCGCAAAGGTGGGTGCAAGAAAGGTGACTCGTGTGAGTTTGCTCATGGGGTTTTTGAGTGCTGGCTTCATCCGGCTCGATATCGAACCCAACCATGCAAGGATGGCCCAGCTTGTCGCCGCCGGGTTTGTTTCTTTGCGCACACGCCGGATCAGCTTAGGGTTTTGCCTCAACAAAGCCCAAGGGGAAACGCGCCCGGATCAGTTGAGATGGAAGTTGGGTCGCCTTTGAGGCACCATATTGACTCTTACTTGTCTAAAGCCGGGTCGTTTCTTTCTTCTCCAACCTCGATTTTGACGTCTCCGCCTATGTCTCCGCCATCGGACTCGCCGCCAATTTCGCCAAGTAGTCCCCAGGTAGTTGGCGGTTCGTTCAACTCTGTGAGCGAACTAGTTGCGTCTATGCGAAGTTTGCAGTTCAGTAAAATGAAAGCGGGATCTGCATCTTGGGGTATGCAGAATGGATCAGGGTTTGGGTCACCCCGTGGGTCCTCTCTTCGACCCAGTTTTTGTAGCCTCCCTTCAACTCCGACCCGGGCCATGACTCGGGCCGGACTGGGTCAGGTAGACCTCTGGGACTCAACTCTCGAGGAAGAGCCCGTAATGGAGAGGGTAGAATCTGGAAAGGATTTAAGAGCAAAAATATATGCGAAACTCAGCAAGGAAAACTCGTTGAATCGGTCTGACTCGGCCGCTTCAGCACCAGATGTTGGGTGGGTTTCTGAGTTGGTGAAGTGATTTAACTCAGCTTGCAATTGGATTCTTTTTGTTGTTTTTTGATGAAGAATTAATTTCGGTGGCCTATGATTCTTCACCCTGACTGTGAATATGAAGTCGAATCTGGAAACTTGGGGTAAAATCACTTTTTTTAAACTCCTCTGTAAATGGTAGATATGGGAGATATCTCGAGTATCTCTATTTTGTGGCAATGGTAGCAAAAAGAAAAGGAACAAATGAAGATAAAAAACTTGCAACTTGTGTACAGAAGACAAAGAAGGATTTCTTAGGGCTGCCGGAGAATGGGTAGCGGTTTGTTTGTTAATTAAATTTGTCTTTGATATTTGTATTTTCTCATCTGATTTTCCCGGAAAATTAATCTTTTGTACGTTGCTTTCTGTTTATGCCTAATCGATGTAATTACCGTCATATATCTTGTTGTGTAGTCCTCCTTGGTTTATTATTAATTATTTGTGCAATTTTTTTCTTCAGTGTCATCTTTTAAGTATTAGATTTTCATTCGCAAGATGGGACTTTCTTTTACTAGATGTCTAAGAATCATTTTAAAGTAGAAGACTTACTATTTTGCTGTAGACTTGTACTGAAATGTTCCCGTTAATTGTATTTTCTTTTCCCTTTCTATTTGCAGCTCTTACTCTATGAGTAAGAAAAGAAAATTTTCCTTTCCCCTCCTGGGTAATTAGGATTAGTAATTTAATAATTAGGTAAAGGGGTAATGATTCAGCTATGTTAAATTATTAAGATCTTTCTTTTTTTTTATGCAAATAAAGTTTAGTTCGCCGGAAAGGAAGTTCGAAATCAATCTTTTGGTATAATCTGATATCTAATTTGTAGTTCAGTGGAGTTTATTCAAAAAGTTCTTTAATTTGTCGAAAGTGAAAATGTCCATTTTGTATCTTCTATTTTCTTGAACTTATGCTTCTATTGTCCTAAATGGTAATTTTGGGTTGGATTTTGTAGTTTTTTTTTTCTTTTAATAATAAGTTTAGATGTCACAGCACGTTTGAATCTTCTCTGTAATATTATATTAAAAATAAAAGCTCTTTAACAATTTAGAAAATGAATTTTTATTTGAGCCCCATAAAATTAGATAGTTAAATATTTATTGAACAACTTAAAAATTATATTAATCATATAATAAATCAATAGTTCACATTCACATACATAATTTGTATTTAAAAAAGTAAAAAGTCTTTAAAAATTTGTTGTTTTTAGAATATTTGAGGTTGAGATTCTCCCTCCAATACTAAAAGAACAAAAGTTGAGAGTAAATCATGGTTTGTTCCTTTTATTATTATTATTATTATTGTAAATCTAGGGAAAAATTATATTATATATTTGCTTAATGTGGAAGCGGTGGCAGATAGATTTAGCCTGGCAGCAGATTGAATATGATAATGGCTTAGCAACAATATTATTATATGTAATATTAAAGAAAAGAAGGCACTATCAAGTAGGAGATAAATGATTTTTTTATTATACCACTCTTGTTAAACAAGGATTACCTGATATTTATCCAATGAGACCAGATTCGTGACGTGGATGTTGAACTGATAAACCCGTCCTTATCTTCACATAGTCTTTTTAATTATCTCTTTGGTGCCGCTTGTTATTGACTTTAAAAAAATTAACATATCTTTGATTAAATTAATTTAGCTCCTTGACGTGAAAATCAATCCCTTTCAAAGGACAGGATGTGGTCAAGATAGGAACTACTGCCCCCTTCCGCATGTAGGGCCCCTTTTAAAAAATCTTGGGGCTTGTTTCTGGATTCTGCCTTTTGATAGACAAAATGGACGGCTCGGTTTTGCATCAACTTAGAGTTGATCACTGGTTCAATTTAACTTTCGAACTGGATTTCACTCAATCCCTCAACATCAACCACTTAAACCTTTCTAAATTTTGTTTAATATGTGAAGCCAAAGAAAACTTGTGGTTTCTGACAATTAAAGCCAAAACTGGCCGGTTCACGAAGCTTTATGCTTCTAGGAAATTGGTCCTTTTAATTTTGGACCGACTCTAATTTTGGCCAGGTGCGATTTCGTCGAATCTCAACCGTCAACCCTTCCCTTTTAGGAAACGGGATGAAATCGCCGCCGAAACTGGCAGTTTAGTCGATTCTCAATCATAATTCTAACTTCTAAGGGTGTGAATCAAAAAATCAAACCGATCTTCCGATTTCAGTCTACTGTAAAACCAAAATTCCCCAATCGATGCCGGTTCAATATTTCGCGAGACCAGTTAAGAAGGTTTATCGCGTGGACTCATCATCTCAAATGGGATTGGTTCTCATTTTTTCAAGATATTGTATTTATCATCTTTTATCATTTATGAAACTAGATAATATAGTTTTTTAAATCATCTAATCAGAGGTTCAAACCATGATGATCTAATGCTATGTATAGAAACATTGATAAGTTAGATGCACTTACAGCTATATTTTATTGTGTAAATAATATTAAAAAATAATAATTTCATCAATAATTATTATAATTCTGACTATTTTATCTAAAAATATATTGTAATAATCTAATAAGGTGAGATTGAGTTGTAAGATTTCTTTCACTTTAGTCCCATCACTAAAAAAATGTCGTTCACATAATTTGCACATTTTTAATTTCAAATATCTAATACAATATTATGGATGCTTTTTCTTTTTTTCTTTTTTTTTTTTTTTCAAAATAAACAGACGATTATTCAATCATTAGTTTATAGTTGTGTGGTTGGATATCTATTGAATTTTGAATTAAAAATATTACTCCTCTGTTCGTAAATATAAATTGTCGAAGTAATTTTTTTATTTATAAATATAAATTATTTTGAGAATATTAAAAAATAATTCATGAAATTTTTTCAATTTTACCTTCATATATATTAAATGCATTAATCATTAATTATGTGAGACAAAAGGTAATTTAATCAAATCAATAACATTATATAATTGAAAACTCAAATGTTTAAAGCTGATTAAAAATTTATCAAAATAAGTGCCTAACAAATAATAAATAAATATAAAGTATTTATAGAAGAATGGAGTGGATGTTAAATTTAGAGTAATTAGACATGATAAAATTAACTTTGTTAATCAAAGATGATCTTAATTATTTTTTAATCAAATCTTCGTACCTTAAGTGCTAGTATCAAAATAATAAAAATAGGTAACACAAAAAATAATAAAATAGTAAATATAAAAATAATATAAAATGACGCAAAGGGCCGACAAAGTGGACGGTAGTTTCAAGATTTGGTTCAATATTAAATCTTAGCTGAACCACGTATTATGGACTATAGTATTAAAATCTAAAGTAGGAGAATGTGTAGAGATTCTGTAGTGACATGCTGTTTAAAGCTGTTAGCTTTTGATTTTGGTGGCTCTTTTAGCCCATCTACACCGTATGCTTCTCGAAAGTTTTTGGCTAGTGTGAGCTTTTTGCAGGGATATGTTTTTTTTTTTTTTTTTTTTTTGGTTTGGTTCGATTTAATTAGCATCAATAATTAAAATCAAAGTTATTAGCATGATATCCTAGCTAATATTATGTTTTGTATTAAAAATATTAAATGAACTTATAAATTTTATTTTATAAATTTAAATATAATTAAATCAAAATTTATTAGTTTTGATTCAAAAATCAGTTAAATTAAACAAGGATAATAAGTAAAATCGTGAAATTGAACCTCTATTATCAATTTTGCAATTTTACTTGCAAAAGATGGTAGGATTAGATCACATCATAGTTAATTTAATTTGTTAACAAATAATTTCACAGTTAACTAAAAAATTACAGCGTAAAGATTAATAATAATAATAATATAGTATTGTATGATATAATTTGTAGAATTAATTATTTGGTTTCACTCAAACCTTATGTTAGCTAATTATAACAAATAAACCTTTGGCTTCACTCAATCGTCTTGTTAACTTAAAAGGGGGATGGTGGGTTCAATGAGAGGACGTGGCAATTATTTTTGGATAGAAATTTTTGGCACTATACCATGTTTTTGATATGCACATATTTGTCTCCTTTCCTCGCATTTTTTTTCTTTGGCCTCTCCTTTTCTTTATCCATGCCTCGCCTTTGTAATTTTCACCTAATGATGTTAACTCAATATGTTGTTTTCAATTATCCAAATCACCATTATATTCAAATTAGCTTTTTCTTTATTATACGATCGAGCTTATTTTGATTCATCTTTTTTACCTAATATTAAATATCAATGGAATTATCAAATTAGACCTAATTAATTAGTGAATGAAAATGAATCGAGTTGAATCAAACTTTATTAAAATAAAACTCGAATTCAATTCATTTAAAATTTGAAACACCAACGCATTTCTTTACCGGTTAAAATTTAAATTTGAATTTGAGTTTGACTTATTTTTTTAACAAGCTCAATAAACATGTATAAATTCGACTCGTTAAGCTTATTGACTATATGGTATCTTACAAACAACTCCTTTCAAATTTATTACTGAATCTCTAAAAAGGAAAACAGCTAAAAGTGATTTCTACTATAATTATTGGTAATATTTGAATATTGGCATTCCTATTGTTTGTTTTGGAACATGTAAACACTTTTATTATTTAAGCTGTCAAAAACTATTTCTAAGTTAAATAATACTCTTTTCGTTCTATTTTGTTTATATAATTTGATAAAATATATATATTAAGAATTTAGTCAATAAAAATCATTTTGTTCTTTTTTATTCCTTAACTCTTTAAGATATTATAAAGGTTTTTCATTTAATGAATGATTATAAAAATTATAATGAATAAATAATTATTTACATAAATAAATTTTGGGACATTTAGAAAAATAATATCAAATAAATAAATAAAATAAAACCGAGGAAATACTTTTTTTTTGGTTAAACAATCTAATATCCGGCACAATTAGCTAATCTAGATTTGGGTTCTTAAGAGTTCCATTACAGAGGCTATCCTCCCAATTTAACTAATACTTTTCATTATATTTATTTGACGAATTAAATTATGTGTTAGTGTGAGGTGGAGGAATGGACCTGACTGCAAGGAGGAGAGGACTTTGGTACTAAACGACAAGTTAGGTCGCTGAAACTCCCTCTAATAATTATTACGCATTTATCTAGTTCCTAGAAATCAAGATAACATGAAAGTAGGCCCACGCTATCTAAAACTGAACATGCATGTGTGACTTAGGACTCTATATTAATTGAGTCACAATTTTATTTCTCAATTCTAATACCAAAATTGCCATCATAACAGCAGGCATATCTTATGGTTGTGGGGGACCTTAACTTGCCCTTAATATGTCTCTTTCAACATCCAATTAAAACACTGTCGTTTTCACTTTGGTGTTTGCCTATTTTGGTCAATCAAAGATAGGATCATAGGGTTTAGGGTATCTTGTATTTTCATTATCAGTGTTTTAAATTTGAGAAATCACATTAATATATATATATATATATATATATATATATTGAAAGAATTTAGACTTATGGGATTAATTATTTTGATTCTCACCCCTTGCAATTTTTGTAACGTGCAATTCTATTTAGAAATAGTTTTTTTATATTTAGATGTCCAATAGATCGAAATAATTGTAGCTGCTCAATATAGATATCGCTCTGTTTTACATATATTTACCAAATTAATAATAAATTTTTTAATAAAGAAAATTCAAACTCGAAATCTACTGCCTCTACAAAATATAACTAAACTAGTACTATTTTTTCTAAATAAAATGAGATATTACAAATTTTCTGCCTACCCTGTCTTCCTTTTTTTTTCCTCTCTCTAAATCTTTAAAACATTTTTGACCACCATGAGATACCAAAAACGGGTGAGATTTCCTATTTCACTTGTCGTTCTGCTAGATATTATTAATAATGGTGGACCAACAAAATTATACGCTTTCCATGAATTACCTATTACTGTTTGGTAATATTTGGTGTTCCTCGCCATATAATGGTTTCAAAACTTACAAAATTAGTTTTTTTTTTTTTTTTTTTTTACTTTTTCTTAAAAAGTTAATTTCATAAAAATCATCCTCATTTTGTTCTTTTCTTTGTTTTTGGAAACAATTACCTTACAGGGTTTAGACTAATCTGATTTCGTTGGATAAATTAATATTTGATATATCTATCAATCTTATTATGTGAATATGAAGAGATATTACTATAATATATAGGGTGGTATTTAGATAAAAACTTTTAAATAATTATTGATTCAAATATGGAATTTTCTGACCTTACAAATAAAGTTCGTCTAAAATATATTTAGATGAAAGTTTTTTAATCAAACTATATTAAAATTTGTAAAAAATCTTAAAGTCTTATACTATAACGAAACTAACACATGAGTCCTTTTATTTTCAAGAACTAACTATAAAGTTACTGAATTATAAAGAAACTAACACATAAGTTCCTCGGTCCTAACAATTTTTCATTTGTTGATCAATTTCCATGGAAAAGACAAAAATAACCTTTTTTTTAAAAAAAAGATTCATTCCTAAGTTACAGCAAAACTAACACATATTTCTTTAATATGTGCTTCCATTTCAAACTAAGGACTTAAAATTAACAGATTTTTTGAACTTATATATTAGTTCTTGAAAATACAAACATCTATATATTAATTTAACATTGGACCCGAAATTTGTTTTCCCTTAGAATTAATTCCTAAATATATGAATATAGAGCACGGTCCCATGCTCCCATGGCATGTCAATTCTGTGCAATAAATTCTATGAATTGGGAAGATACAAAGTACAATAGAATTATAATATTGAATTATTTGTCTACACAAATTTGCATATTCAGTGAACTTGACCCACGATAATAACATTTCTATTAAAAGGTTGGGTCAATACATTGAAAGCTTCCTGTCAGGCTGGGCCCATATTCATTGGGCCACACATAATACTATTCAGGTTTTAGAGAATCCAGGGCTATAGTTTCCTTTTGTTTGAATTATCCATATCTTATTTAATTTTACTTAACCATATATGAGTTTTATTTAATAACATCAGTTTGAACCGAACCAACCGATTTGCTTACCCTTACATTATTATACCTTACGAAATCAGCATTGAAATTCAATTTGATCTCTTATTACTTTATCATAGATATACAGTGATGAGCTCTATGTTTGTTTATGGATACAGCAGCCAATAATTTTAATCTACTCCACATTTTTTAAATAAAAATAGACTTGATATAAAGCAAGTCTACAAATTATTAGATTATTAGTATTTAATAAGAATTTTAATCAATAGGCAACAACTGATAGCTAATTAAAATCTTAATCAACCGATGATTCTATAATTATATATTTTTTATAATTTTTCTCTATGACTTGATATGAGATTTTCATTTATATTATATTTAAAATTCATTAATATCATAATAAATATTATATTTTTAAGTTAATATTCTTTTATCATTTTATTTAAGTTATTAAAAAAAATTCTACTATATATTATTCTAAAAAAAATACAATTATTTATCTAAAAAAAAAAAGTCTCCCCCATCTATAAGATGCCGCCTAGCGAGCGGCGCTGCGCAGCTTAGGCTCCAAGAGGAGACTATTATTTGGTTGGGCCTCGTTTCTTTATGACTTGCTTTGAGTTTTGTGGCTAGGCCTGGATGGGTGTTGTTGGGCTTTGATTTTTGAGATGTTTCCCAAGTGGAGAATTCAAGATTTTTATTTTTATTTTTTATTGAGCTAATAATGAAAGATAGAAAGGAAATAAAAAAAAATGTTTTATGAAAGTATTACATTAAAAAAAAAAAAAAGAAACACACACACATATAATTTTTTATTATCCATTATTTTAAAATAATTTGATTTATTTTGAAACATTGATTTAATGGATTAAAATAAAATATATTGACTTATTATAATAATTCATTTAATTTTAGTTTCTATCCACCACCATAATATCTTATTTCAGTCTAAGCCATACATTTCTTTCGACTTAATATTTTCATTGGAAAAACTTGGAATCTTAAATTATATTCCCGCGATACAAAATAACATCATTTTTATAGGTTATCAATAATATATAATATCAATGAATACAGAATCAGGATAAACATATGAACCGATTAAAAGAATATGATTATAATTTGTAAATACAGGAAAGCTATTAATAAATTTTATTAATAATTAAATCGTTTTAAAGTTTCAATACATTTTTTTTATTATCATCATTCAATATGTAAGATTCATTTTTCTTGTTTTCCACGCACAAATATATCTTTAAAGGAAACTAATATGTGTTCTAATTTCAACGTTTATTTCATATAAATTTTATAAAAATATTCTATCAAGAATTGCTGATGTTGCATAAATAGCATCCTTTTTTTATTATTTTAAAAATAAATAAGGCAGACAAAATTGACTATTGGTTGATAAAAATATGTAACAAATCTGCTTTTGTTAACTTGTGTTGTTGCTTTATTATAATTCATCCCCTTTTGCTGGTCTCGCATGGACAAGTCAAAAAGATTAAAAAGAAAGTCCATTTGGAAACTTTTGAAGGGCATAAAGACAGAAAGCAAGAATAAAATGAGAGTTACTAGAACCAAACAATGACCTTTGGAAATTCCTGCTCACCCACATCCATTAAGGAAATAGGAAAAGAAAAATTATTATTCATTTTCAATCTATATATAATTTATTAGAAGCGACTCAAGTGATAAGACACGTTTGAATTCAGCGAAATTTTTACAATATTAAAAGTTTTATCCATTAAAAAATACGAGAACAATCACGAACTCTAAAAAAAGTGCAAGGATATTTTTGAAAATTTCGTTACATGTATAGGATGTGCTTATACCTAAAAGGAAATTCTTCTCCAGTAATAGTAAATAAAAGATATATAATTCACATTTTCATATCTATATATAAAATTTAAAATTGAACACCCAAACAAGAAAAATAAAATATAAAAATATTTTTTTTCTAAAATGGCAGCTCGCGATCATTTCAGTCCGTGACTTGCATTTTTCCAATTTTTGTACCAAAATTAATTTTTAAATGTAAATACATATAAGCATGTAAAAAATAAAAATAAATATGGATAATGTTTATTGACTGCGTACTCTGATGAGGTCTAGTTAGTCAACCAATGAAATGTTGACTGTGTCCTATCTTGAGAAACAAGAAAGAAGACATGTCCAATTGTTAGTAAACAAATGGGATAGTCCTATAAAGTCAACATTATAATTGCTTCTGCTTCTCTAATCTCTGCTTTATAAACCCTTTACTGTCTGCTGCAAATCCGCCACCGGAACCAGAGGCCAACTGTTTTGGCTATCATAAAGCATTTTTCTCCTGTATTTCTTCTTGTTTCTACTCTCTGGCTATGGGGAGAGCTCCCTGCTGTGACAAAGCAAACGTGAAAAGAGGACCATGGTCTCCTGAAGAAGATGCTGCTCTTAAACGTTACCTTCAAACCCATGGCACTGCTGGTAATTGGATTGCCTTGCCCCAAAAAGCTGGTATGTTTTTTTTTAATTAAAGTTGCATTCTTTTTTTTTTTTTTTTTTTTTTTTTTTTTTTTTTTTTTCTGGAAATCATACGGCATCCGAAGAATAAAATTACATTTTTAATCGCCTAATTTATTTTTAGTTTCCACCTGAAACTCAATCATTTTTATTTCATTACAGGCCTTAAGCGATGCGGCAAGAGCTGCCGCCTACGGTGGCTAAATTATCTCAGGCCAGATATCAAACATGGAGGATTTACTGAAGAGGAAGATAATATCATATTCAGTCTTTATAATCAAATGGGTAGCAGGCAAGTTAATCTCTCTAATTATTTTTCATTCTCATTAGCATATACCCAAATTATTATTATTATTATTATTTATTAATTTAGTTATCAATTGAGTTCGAACTTTGAGACATTAATAGGGTTGAAATAATATTATGAGCTATATCTCTCTGAGTCCGGTCGGAGAGTTCGAACCTGAAATTTCCTACAAATCAAACCAATAATGTATTAATTTGATTCTTCATAATTAATGCTTCAACTTGTTAATTTAATTCTTTTTGTCAGATGGTCTCTAATAGCCTCTCGCCTACCCGGAAGAACAGATAATGATGTGAAAAATTATTGGAACACCAAGTTAAAGAAGAAGCTACTTAATGGAGGAAAAACAATCGAGAACAATACAAACCCTAATAATATTAATCCTCCTGCTAGTGCTAATTATTATAACACCAATACTATTAATTTTATTAACCCTAATTCAGTGACAGTCCTTCCTTGTGTTCCTTTCCCAGAGACTGAAACCAACTGCACCTTCACCTTCTGTGATTCTTTTGTCAATACCAAAGAAGGGTCAAGCATTTTAGACTCATCAACGCCGCCTACTAATGGTGTTGGAGAGACTTTAATGGATTCTAGCTATGATTTTCCTGACTATGATTATTATTCTTTTAATGGCCTTGATTTGTTTGATCAAGATAAAGCAGCAAGTGAAATTGCTTCAAGTAATTATTGCAGCCCAAGCATGTGAGTGTTAATTATTAATTATTAACAGAGATTGACAATTAATTGTCCTTCACATTGTATATATGTTTTATTAACTGAAGCTGAATTTGTAGATTTTTTAGCGAATTATTAATTTGCAGGTCTTTGATTGTATAATTAAATATTATTTTTTCTAAGAAAATATATGTTTGGATTTTGATTTTGATTTTTTTTTTTTTAAAGAAGAAATCAAACTAAAAATTTCATTAAGTGAGACTGTATCTAGATATTTGTTGGGACCGCGCGTACCATCCAACCCCGAATTAGTATGATATTGTCCGCTTTGGTCCAAGCCCTCACGGATTTGTTTTTGGACACCTCCCAAAAGGCTTCATACTAATGGGTTGGGTTTGAACCATTATATTTTGGTTCCATTTCTCCTCTTTATCCGATGTGGGACTTGGGAGGATATCCTCAACAAACCTCCCCTCCAACCAAGGACCACACAAATCGTGACCTCCCCACCATCTTGTACCGCCGCTACAATTTTGCGCGACACGCCGCCCGACCTCCTCTTGTCGGAAAGACTTTCGACACAAGGCACCACTTGCAGATTTTCTTTTGGTCTTGGTCCTGTTGTTACACCGTCACACCGAGATTTTCTCACACTGCGCAGTCCGCTGTTCACACCCGCTCCGAATCTGGGCTCTGATACCACTTGTTGGGACCGCGCGTACCATCCAACCCCGAATTAGTATGATATTGTCCGCTTTGGTCCAAGCTCTTACGGATTTGTTTTTGGGCACCTCCCAAAAGGCCTCATACTAATGGGTTGGATTTGAACCATTATATTTTGGTTCCATTTCTCCTCTTTATCCGATGTGGGACTTGGGAGGATATCCCCAACAATATTAGATGCATATTAGATACATATCAACATATTTTTATATTTTGGTTTTTATTTCTTGTAAGGAAATAAATTGAGCCATCAAAGTTGTTTCTTGCTGGCTATTAGGTGTCATGAAAATTGCATGGAGATTACTGGTTATCTTTGGCCTGTTCAAACTTCACCATGGTGACCATAAAAGATTCTCTTTCTATATATATATATATATATTTGAAATAGTCAATTAGTACATCAGCTTCCATGTGAAAAGAATTCAGTACAGTCTTGTGTTTCACCGGACCTAGTCATCCTAGTTAAGCTAAAATTCACTTAAAATAATAAATTAAAATTTTTAACTTCAATTTGCACTCAATATAATAAGTCATTAGACTTTTAAGAATTTAAAAATGAATTGTAATTTTTATAATTATATTATTCAACATTTATTTTTTAGTTTTACCCAATTTTAAATTTCGTGTCAACGTAAGTGATTACTTTCATTTATTTTTTATCGCAAATATTTATTTTGTAGCATACCATTCTTGATTTGCGTAATTTTTTCTACCACATGTAATTTTGAATGAAAGAGAGACAAAAGAAATAAGATATGAACTACGTAGTTTTCCAACCCCCAAGACAGGAAAGTGGAAGTTTTGGCCTTTTGGATTCTTTGAGTGAAACCCAGACGGTGGAATGGCGTTTATGTGAAACGACTTTGTTTATGGATAACACGATTTCATTTGTGTGAAATTTGGACGTCATGTCGTTCATAGACCGAGTTAAAAATGGTTGTCGCCCTCGTCGACGCAAATGAAGTTGAATTTGAAAAAGGATTGTGCAAAGGGAACAAAATTGCAAGATCAGGTACAGCATGTCGTTTCCAGCAGTTATTGTCGTTTTCTTATTAAAAATTGTTTTAGATTAGTTATTATCCTATATATTGTTGGCATTACGTATATCCTTTGTTCCATGCCTATTTAAATAAAATGAATAATATCGACAAAACAAGAATATGAAGATGAAGAAAAAAGACAACCGTGTCAAGGTACCATTCACATTCAGTGCTGTCAGTTATACATTGTTTTAGATCATTAATGCAGTTTTGAAAATTTTCCCAATTTTAATAAATACTGGATTCAGGATTATTAAAATCTTTTCTTTTTTTCTAAAATTCCTAAGAGGTAAAAAGAACTCCGATGTTCTAATTTGATTTTTCTAAAAAAAAAAAAAAAAAAAAAATCAATGTTATACAATTGGTGACAACTCCTTTTTTTTTTTATTTCTTATAAAATTAATGAATATTCTTATAGATAAAAGGCTTGAAGTTACGTTAGTAGTGGAAAGTCTTGAATTCGAATCCTCTCAATTATAAGAGTAATTTGATATAAACAATCAATTAGTCATTCTACATGTGATTTTGATTTGCACTCTATATATTTTCATTTTTTTTTCTTAGTGAACGGTTAATGATAGGAATAATTATTAAGAATTGACCGAGCGTTACTCAAACTAATATAAACAAAGTAATGCTCGGTCAAATATTTATTTAATCATGTAATTAATGCTCAAGATTCTCGCAACATTTATGATTAGGATTCTTACTCGATATCTATCTCTTCAGTTAGAATAGAAAATGTACTATAAATGTTTGTATCACATCTCATTAGGATATATTACATTCAATGGCAATTTACGAGTATTCTCTCTTTTAATTCTATCGGTTAGAAATATATTAGTTTCAAAAAAAAAAAAAAAACTTAATTTTCATTGTTGATCTATGGATGGATGACTCGAGCTCTTGTCAAAATAACAAAAAAAAAAAAAAAAACATTTGCAATCATGAAACTCAATTGGAACTAAAATTGACGGAGTCTGAACCGGCCATCTCTAATTATCAGCTAGAAACAAAGAATATACGCTGAAGTAGAAACCTAAAAAAATGTGAATTTACAAAATTATGAATGTAATTAAAAAAAGTAAATTTATTTTCGATCGTCTCATACCTGCCACCAGGTGCAGATTTATAATGGGGGTAATAGGGTCACTTGTTCCGCTGACTTTTTACGGTTCAGTTTATAATTTTTTACATTTTAATATATATAATTATGTTAATTTATATTTATTCCACTGAATTTTCATATTTTACCCCCACTGAATTATAACTTTTATACATTGTCCTCACTAATTTAATTTTCTGGATTCGCAACTTGCCTGCCACCCTCATATTGAAAGGTAAATTTTAATTTTATTTTTGCTTGTGATATAATATTCTTATTATTGATTTATAGGTATTAATTAATAAAAATTTAAATCTAACTTGTGATTGGTTGTATATATGAATGTGACACCCAAAAGTTTTCTAATGGTGTTCTTGACATTGACCCTTAATTTTGTATAGTTAATGTAGGTAGCTTTGCATGGTTGGGTTTTTAGGTCAATGACTTGGATATGTAATGTGTAATGTCCTTTTCCTTGCTAGCTAGCTCGCTCGTGCCAATGTTGTGAGATCAATTTGTACATACCAGATTTTTTAAGCATTATTTTCTAATAATTATTCTGAATTTATCATGTATCGTAACCTATCAATTTCACTAGGCATAGGACCATCACATTTGGTTTGATGGGATGAAAAAATATTTGTCTACTTTTGCTATATATATCTATTTCTCATATATTAATTATCATTTAAAAAAAAAATACCCTTTATTATTATTTTTTAGTGAATAATATATTTATTTGTACCAATGGTCATTATTTAAAAACGAAGAAGGAAAGCATAGATCCCATGTGCTGAAAACTATGTTGATGGAACCGTATACATTAATCAGCAATGGCCACACTAAAGCGGTGAGTGAGATCTCTCGCATCCAAATTCTTTGTTTGGTGGAGTTTGATTGATCGCTGCAACAATGATAGGAAATGGGCAATCCTCTCCTCTCACCTCATCATACATTCATTGTACGCTACTCACGGAAACCACTAACATCATTGGATTTTCGATTAGACAACACAGCTTTTTATTTTTATTTTTTTATATTGTTAGTTCTTTCTTTTTTAAATTAATACTGATTAATTATTATTAATATTAAAGGGCATTACATACAAATAATGGATGGAGGATAACTATTAAATTCCAATAAATCAGAAAATTGAGCTAGCAGCTCTAACTAATATATGAACCACTTGATTCGCTAATTTTTTAACAGACGAAAACTGTAATGAAGTAAATTTTTGTATATATAAGACTTACGATCATGAATTAATTTTGTAAAATAAAAATGATTCACTTCGTTTTTCTCTAAAGCCTATTTCACTATTAAATTATCAATCTCTAATACAACCTGACCTCGTAAAAAATGTACTTTTAATTTAATCAGTTTAAGGTCTCCCTCACTCTCAAATTTAAAAAATAAACTCTTGAAAATAATAAACACGATGTTTAGGTCTGTTTACGAATGAAATCAATTATAATAAAGATTTTTCTAAAGACTGTTCTCATTTTGTTTTAAAAAAATAGTTTTCATTGGTTTTTTAAATCCGGAGACTGGGTCTAAGTAAAGGTGATGCCAGTTCAGACATGGAATCAATTTGGGCTGGATAATGAAAGAATGACCCAATTTGGGTCCATCCTAGCCCGACCAATGACCAATAATCAATAATCAAACTTCAATCAATCGTGTCAGTGTCTAGGCACATTTTAGCCTTAGCTAACTGCATCAGTATGGCATCTCTTTTTGTCCAATCGAAGAAGGTCCATCCGTCCATGCCCTTATCTTAGAGGGTACATGTTGGATCTACCCTTGTTCAGTTCCTTTACTAAGCTTTTTGCAACACAAGAATGAAATATCAGAATTTGAAGCTGAAACTTGTCCAAGTACTAAAACATAGTACATCAATATCTTCTCTTATGGTGGTTACAGTGCTTGCAATTATTTGGGCATTTTGATTTTTTGGATATTATTATTTTTTGGTCTCCTTTTTTATTTATTGTGGCCATGCATGGGTGTCCACTACTTTTTCTTTTTTCTTTTCTGGGTATGAAGAAAATAAACAAGCAAAGCTACCTAACAATAGATTAGTGACTTGTAATTCATAGGATACACTCAAAGAATATTTATACATAGTGTTTTTTTTTTTTTTTAATTTTTTTTTATTTTTATTTTACTACAAGTAAAGAAAATAACTTCTTCAAATAGAAAATTAAGACATGCACGTTCTAAGATAAACAATTCCATAAGTATCATAGAGTAGCAATCTACTTAATTAGTTGTCAATAATGCTCCGCATAGAAGATATTTTGTTAGATTATTTAATAATCTATACGTGGCCCATGTAATTAAAGGGCTGATTCTAATTAAGGTAGCCCAAGATGATGATTATTAGTCTTAATGAATAAGGGCCAGTTAGGGTTTTAATACCCTTCCTCTGCCTACCTTATAAAAGATAAAGGAATCAACAGCTTAGGGTTAACACAGAAAAGAAAAGAAAATAGAGAGTGTGACGGTTACTTCAAACACATACAATGATAGGTTGTTTGAGAGAGCGTGAATAAAAACTCCCTGACCATTGAGAGAAAACTTACAGAGAAAAGGCCAGAGTGAAGAATCAAATTGCCGCAACGAGGTAATCCATAACATAGATCTAGGTACGCTTCCGATTGTTGTATATTTACTAAACAAATTCTGTGAATAATAGATCTAGGCTATATTAAAGATTTATTTATCATATTTTTATTGCTGTGAAATGAAAAGTTTTTACTCTTTATATTATTGAAGATATATAGAATAATTAATTATGTTTTCAATTTATAGCTTTAAAGATACTTATTTACTCTCAGCGTATGAGTTCACCTATATATATATATATATTATTGCAGTGAGAGTATTTCTAATCATTCACTAAGAGCAAAAAGATAAAACAATAATAAATTTTACAAAAATCATTCATTCATTCGCTTGCTGTATGGGACCCATACGATGCACTGTGTCTAGGCAAGTCTTAACCTATGTATCAAATTATATAATAAAAAAAATTCTAAATTAGGCCCACTTTTGAATATTGAAATTAATTATATATTATAATTTTGATAAAATTTTTATATAAATAAATTCTAAATTTATAAGGTCACATATATATTAAATAAATAACATAATAAATATGAAAAATTCCTTTACTGGGATTCTATTATGGAAATATAAAAATAAACTTAATTACAAAATAAAATAAAATTTAAAAATAATTAAGATCGTTTGAGGTGTCTCGACATCAATAATAGATTAACAATTTATAATAATATGTAATTATTGTATGTTATCATATTTATTTATTTATTTTGTGTAAACCATCGGTATTCGGATTCTATTATTAAGAATTGTCTAATCAGGTTCAGGACTTAATCACAGTTGAGACCTTTCACCTTTCCTACAGTTGTATTTAGTAGGGGATTAAACACGAGAGTTCTTCCCACATATCCAGTCTATATTGCTAACTAAGCCAAGTTGCATATTTTTATCATATTGGTTTATATTATACTAATTTGGCTACATTATTATTCAATGAATAACAGTGAATTCCAGGTCTCATCAATATCTCTATCATTCCTGCTCAGTACACCAATAAACACCTTTTGTGCTCCTTAGATTCCTCATTTGATCGTCCAATCATTTTAGCGGTGTTACTTTGCATGCATCATGCATGATATAATTAAATAAGCCCAAAGTTTGGTCAAACATTTACTCTCTCTCTCTCTCTCTCTCTATATATATATATATATATATATATTGCTAGTGGCATTAGCTAGCTTCCATGATATACACAAATTAACTTGGCTCAAGAACAAATACAAGAAATAGAGAGAGAGAGAGAGAGAGAGGAAGAGAAATGGAGATCTCTCTTCTTAGAATCTTTTCTTCTGTTGCAATTATTGGAGTTGTTTATTTGATCAAGGAAATCTTGCTTGGGCCAAAGAAAGCGAAGAAGAAGCTCCAAATGCAAGGTATTAAAGGGCCTTCTCCTTCTTTTCTTTATGGAAATCTTCCTGAAATGCAAGAAATCCAGTTCAAGAATTCAAGAAAAGAAGCTCCAACCCAAGTTGATGATATTGTTGCTCAAGATTATACTTCTATTATTTTCCCTTACTTCGAACATTGGAGAAAACAATATGGTGAGTTCATCAAAAACTCTCTTTAAATTTTGCAATTGCTGAATAAGATTTGAATTTTTGAGATTAAATTCCGAATATTTTTTGAGTTTATTTGAATTGATGCATGCTCAAACACATTTTTATCAGAAGCCTTTGTTTCAATCTATCTATTTCTTTCTTTTGAAATTTTGATGTAAACCAATGTGAAAACATCTTAATTTGATTTGACCGATTCATTGCAGGCTTGCAGCTTGTTCATTTTCTTTTTCTTTTTACTGAAAACAGACAACGTGCGCATGACTATATTTATATGTGATTGATATGTATATCTATTACATCTGTCGATGATAATGATTTCAAATAATGTGTTTATATAAATCCACGCACTTTATAATATATATATATATATATATATATATATATATATATATATATATATATAATGGTATATATTTTAAATTTTTAAACAGCAGAGATGCAATTTGTTTTTATTTTTCAGCATAAAGGAACTAGAATTATTATTATATTATTATTATTACTATTATTAGATTTGATACGGAATTGACTTAGAAGTGTTATTGAAATTTTTAATATGATTTAACTCCAAATAACCTCAGTTCATCATTAAATTAAAGTATTAATTACATATTACTAGTCAATTAGGGAACATCATTTACATTAGCTCTAATAGTAAAACAATTAAATTTGGCCAAATTAAGTGTCTTACTATTTATCTGTTGACAAGAGTTTCAATTTTAATTTTCTAGAATATAGTGACGTAATTTTAAGGAGATATTTAAGTGATTAAAACTTGGAATTTCTATTAGGAGACCTGAAATAAAAAAAAGTTAGGTAGAAATATAATAGAAAGGGTGCATCTTTGTTTTACACACTTAATAAATTCTTTATACCATATTCGATAAAATTAGTTAATTTGGTAGTTTTTAGCTGTTGTGAAACGCTCGTTTAATCTCTAATAAGCAGTAATTATAAACATTATGACATTGTGCATTATAAATAATTGGATAGTGTAAAAATAGTGCATTATATAATGTGAAATCAAATTCATTAAAAACGTTTTTGAATTCACAATTTACTTTCGACTAGCAAGGCGGGGAATTTAGGGTAAAAAAGGACCGATAAAAAAAAGAAGAAGGGACATAATGCAAATTAGTTGGAATACGTGGTGATTTATTTAAGGATCAAAAGTAGTGGCAGTTGGATGGAGCTGTCAACTGAAGGGGACCAAGTAGATTCGGTTCAGTCCGGAACTAGCTAGAATCAAAGTTGGCCCATTAATAATTGTTTCATTAAAGATGGTAGTTACGTTATTCTTACTGACCCATTTTTATTTGGGTCACTTTTTTGACCGATCCAATCCTAAATCCTACACCAAAAACCCAATTATTGT
The DNA here is from genome assembly GCF_041381405.1 of Jatropha curcas. Taxonomy (NCBI): domain Eukaryota; kingdom Viridiplantae; phylum Streptophyta; class Magnoliopsida; order Malpighiales; family Euphorbiaceae; genus Jatropha; species Jatropha curcas. The sequence goes on along the minus strand of NC_143158.1, from coordinate 4,275,838 downwards.
AGCTCCACATTTTGTTTTTAGATTTTTCTTTTGTTTCTTTTGTAAAAGTAAATTGTACAGCTTGTACAAATGAATCTCATTAATATCTATCTATCTATATATATATATATACACATATATATAAAACAATTTAATGTGTCTATTACATAAAAAAATTTAATGTTTTTAGATTTTTTTTTCCATTTTGCGGAATAAACTTGGGTTCAAATCTATTGAAATATATATGAAAATGCAGGTCCAATATACATATATTCAACAGGGTTTAAGCAACATTTGTACGTAACCGATCCTGAGTTTGTGAAGGAAATGAACCAGTGCAACACTCTGGCCTTAGGCAAGCCTCCTTATGTGACTAAAAGATTTGCGCCCATGTTTGGCAATGGTATTATGAGATCCAACGGTCACTTTTGGGCTCTACAACGCAAAATTGTAGCACCAGAATTTTTCATGGGCAAGGTCAAGGTAATGCTTCTTTTCAATTAAGTAAAAAAAAAATATTTTAATCTTAAAATTTTCAATATTTTTTTATTGATTATGGTCCAATGGATCGAAATAACACTACGAATTACATAAATTGTAAAAAAGACCTAAACTTGAGACTTTTTATTAATCAAATAAATGAAAAGACCAACTGGATAATCACTTCACTTTTGGGCTCTACAACGCAAAATTGTAGCACCAGAATTTTTCATGGGCAAGATCAAGGTAATGCTTCTTTTCAATTAAGTAAAAAAAAATATTTTAATCTTAAAATTTTCAATATTTTTTATTGATTATGGTCCAATGGATCGAAATAACACTACGAGTTACATAAATTGTGAAAAGGATCTAAACTTGAGACTTTTTATTAATCAAATAAATGAAAAGACCAACTGGATAATCACTTGATTAGCTAGAATCTATGGATCTTGAAGAAAAAGAGAAAATTAATGTATTGGTCCATGAAAATACAAGCAGAGCATGGTGGGGCTAATGGTGGAGTCAACCCAAGTATTGATAGGAGAGTGGGAGCAACGCATTGGAACCCAAGGTGGAGTCCCGGCAGAAATTAGAGTTGATGAAGATTTGAGGGGTCTCTCTGCAAATGTCATTGCAAGAGCCTGTTTTGGGACCTCTTATTTCAAAGGCAAACAAATTTTCTCTAAGCTTAGATTTCTTCATAAAGCCCTTACCAGGCAAGGCACCCTCTTTGGCTCCACAAATTTCCGGTACGTACTTTAATTACTTCCCATTACGGTACTGCCTCTGTAAATTAATAGCTTTACAGTTTATTTGAAATTTAGATCACTTGGCTATTATTTTATTTTTCTTAGAAAGAACTGCAGAGAGATTAGCAGCTTGGAAAGAGAGATAGAGACGTTAATATGGGAGACAGTTCAAGAACGCCAAAGGCAAAGTTCAATTGAAAAGGACTTAATGCAGCTAATACTTGAGGAGGCTGTGAACAATACTAATGCAGGAAAACTTTCGCCGAAGCAATTTATAGTCGATAATTGCAAGAGCCTATACTTTGCAGGACATGACACAACTGCTATTTCTGCTACTTGGTGCTTGATGCTTCTCGCTTTACATCCAGATTGGCAATCTAAAATCCGGGCAGAGATTACTCAATTTTGCAATAGTGAATTGCTAGATGCAAATTCACTATCCAACCTAAAAACGGTATTAATCAAGATTGATTTTTTATTTTTTATTTTTTGAAGTTTCGAGTGATGATGTGTGATTTATTTTACCTGAATAGGTGACTATGGTGATTCAAGAATCACTAAGGCTATTCCCACCAGCAGGGTTTGTGGTAAGAGAGGCATTTCAAGAAGTTCAAATTGGAAACATTACAATCCCAAAAGGAGTGTGCACATGGACTTTGATTTCAACATTACATAGGGATCCTAACATTTGGGGACAAGATGCTGACAAGTTTCGACCAGAAAGATTTGCTGATGGGCTCTCTAAAGCTTGCAAATTTCCTCAAGCTTATATCCCATTTGGAATTGGGACTCGCTTGTGTGTAGGTAGACACTTTGCTATGGTGGAATTGAAAATTGTTATTTCTCTTATCATCTCCAAGTTTGTATTATCCTTGTCTCCTAATTATATGCATTCTCCTGCTTTTAGAATGCTTGTGGAACCTCAGCATGGTTTACAACTTATAATCCAAAAGATTTAGCTAATGGGTTTAGAAGATTGTTATATATATATTATGTTCTTGATATAGTTATATATACACAATATGTGTTTCTGTCTGTCCGCTGGACATTCACTTGGGCAGTACTTATGTTTTTAGTGTTCTGTTTTATTTTAAGTCTTTTGGTTTGATTTCTTTTCTGTATCAGAAGAAACTAATAATAGGTTGGTTCGATGTTGAGTGATTTAAATATATTTTTATCATATTCAGGTTTGACTTTGTAACATATTTATATTTTATGGTTTTATTTGTTATGATATCAAATTTTGACACCAATATATAAATACAACGAAAATTATTCAGTTTTGGATTTATTTGTTAGCCGCCATCATTGAAAACAAAAGAAAAAAAATATAAAAAATTTGTTTAGCTCAATCCCGCATCGGGGAGAAGAGATTATGGAGGATAGTAGATTGGCTATAAAAGGAAATAAGGTTTAGGTTTCTATATACACCAAAACACACTTGAACGTGTTTTATATTAGGGAGTCTTTTGAAATCCCTTGGAGTATAAAATATTTGGGGTGTTTTGAGGGTGTTGGGTAGAAAAATATTTTGTAATTGTGGTTGTAACAATTTGCCGCATAGTGAATATTTTTCTTGATTGTCGTTTGGCAACGGCCGTGGTTTTTCTCCACTTGGGGAGTTTTCCACGTTAAACTATCGTGTTCTCTTTAATTTCTCAGTTATTATTTTATTTTCTCATTTGTTCCTGCTTGAAGCCGATCCGAAGGGCGGGAAAAATAGCGATTTTCCCAACAAGTGGTATCAGAGCCTAGTTGTTAGGCGGAGCTTTTAGTGTTAAAATAATTTCTTGTAATTATAAGTATGCTCTGTGGTTGCGGCTTAGTCTGATCTTCCACATCAGAAATACTGTTGTTAAAAATTATTTTATTTTAAAAGCAGGTGGAGTTTTGGAAGTCTTGAAGCGGGTGTAGCTTACCTTTGGTGTGCTTGAGTATCGGTGGTGAATGTCCTGACGATAATTATTGAAGTTATTCTATTCTGATAATATACCGTGCACGTAACTTCTGTCTAGAAGGCCGGATTTTAAGTGGGACCACTTGTGACCCCTCCGTCCAACTGAGATTTTACGTGGAATGGTAATATTGTCTAGGAGATCATTGTGATCTTTCCTGGGTATTGCCTAATCGGTTTACTTCACTAATTATTGGGTTCACTGTTATAAGCACAAGTAAGCATGTCGGCTATGAGATGTGAGATTGAGAAATTTGATGGGAGAATGAATTTTGCACTGTGGCAAGTGCAAGTCAAAGACGTGTTGATTCAGTCTGGACTGCATAAGGTTTTGAAGGGTAAACCAGTCAGCGGAAAGAATTCAGGAAAAGACAGTAGCAGTGGAGACTCAGAAAAATCCAAGATTAGCGATGAAGAATGGGAGGAGCTGGATATCAAAGCGGCAAGTCAAATTCGCATGTGTCTAGCAAAAAATGTTCTTGCTAATGTGCTTGGATTGTCCACGACAAAGGAGTTGTGGGAGAAACTGGAAGAATTGTACCAGGGCGCAAATATATCCAACAGGTTATATTTGAAGGAGCAATTTCATACGTTGAAAATGACGGAAGGTACAAAGCTGTCAGATCATCTGAGTGTTCTTAATGACATCGTCTCTGAATTAGAAACTCTTGGAGTGCAAACCGAAGATGAAGATAAAGCTCTCCGACTCATCATGTCACTTCCTTCGACATATGAGCACATGAAACCTGTTCTGAAATATGGTAGTAAGGAAGTGGTGTATGCAAATGTGGTTAGTAAGCTCCTTACTGAGGAGAGAAGACTGAATGAAATGAAAAATAAATCATATGAGGATTCAGCTTTATTTGTCGGTACCAAGAAAAAGAATAAAAGCTCCGGAAAGAAGAAGGTTGTCTGCTGGGTTTGTGGTCAAACTGGACACGTGAGGAAGGATTACCCGAACGGTGGAGCTGATTCGGCTAGAAGCTCTAACGTTGTTGCTGCCAATGTGATCTCCTGT